>NC_052016.1:23576451-23914951 GCF_015832195.1 Motacilla alba alba | reverse complement strand
GTTTAGAGGGCACCTGGGACCTCAGGCAAGCAGGGGAGCAGGAGCCAGCAGAGACATCAAGCAGGCAGGCAGAAAAACCCAGCACCTATCTGACCCCATTGCTCCTCCCATGCTTTGCTTGCACGAGAAAAATTATTGAATAATCTGTAGAGTCTTTCTCCAGAAGCAGGAAAGCAGGACTTACTACGCCTCTAGGGGAAGTAGTTTAGAGTCTATTGGTGGAGGGAATCTTCCCTCTGCTAGGCTTTTATATCAGCTTGCCCTCTAGCCCACTAGATCTCTTGTCCATAGGGGTGCACAAGAATGCAAGATGATCCTTCAGTTAGTAAAGGCCTCTGGAAGTGCAGTGAGGTCAGAAAAACCTAAAGGAACCAAAACTGAGCAGGCTTAAAAATACCAAAAAGCAGTATTTCCAGATCTTGCCATGCACTTTGCTAACTTCTGCAGTAGTCAGGCTGTGAGCGTACAAAGTACTAAGGTAAGGCTGTTTGAGGCACACCAGCAGCCTCCCTGTAGTCAGTAAAATTATTCATGTGTTAAATATTGATTACTGTAAATGTTGTGCTGGTTCAGAGCCAACAGATGTTTGCTTGTCACAAAGGGCTGTTCCTTCAAAGAAAGGACCACCTTTAATGGGAGAAGAAAAGGTCTCAGGGAAAATAGGAAGTAGATTTCTACTTCTACTAAATTTAGAAATGTTTTTGATTTCTATTTTGATTTTGATTTGATTTTGATTGATGTTTTTGATGGTGTTGGCTGATACATTTATTTCTTTTAGCAGTGGTGGACTGCCTGGGACTATCTCAGAGATGCCTCGGTCTTCATCTGCGCACTAGAAGCATGAAATTCCATTACTAAGGAGTTGGTGGTATCTAATGACCTTAGAAAACCTGGAGCTGTGTCACCTGAGGCAATGGAGCTGTTTTCCATCCATTCCTGCCATAAATGAAAGCAAAATGTATTAAAGTTTTTCTGAGATTTTCTTGTGGTTTTTTTTCTAGTATAACAATTATATTTAACTCCAAATTTTAAAATTAAAAGCCTGATCTTTTCTGTTCCTATTTCTACTAACAGTCCCTATTCATTTACATAGATATACAGATGGAAAGCTATTTTCAGAAGTGTTCAGCATTGGCTCATGTTCTGTAGAAGTGGGCAGTAAAACTCCTACTGATTTTTACTTGGGAGTAGAACTATGTCAACCCTGAACAGTTTTGAAAAGCACAATTTAAGCATCATTTTAACTAAATGCTACCCAGATACAATCCTGAAGAAATTAATTCCAAACATTTATTTAAAAATGTCACCATATCTTCATTCCATGTTTTCTGCTTCTTTCTCCACGTCTGTTTGCACAAAGACAGAGAATAAGTCAAATACTTCCTATGGATACCACTGCTTAATTCAAGCTGCTGCTGTGGCATTTTTACCTGAAATGCACTGGAAACATACCAGCTTTTCACACCCTTACTGCTATACATAACTCCTTTTTTTTTTTTTTTTTTAATTTTCCTTTTTTCTTTTTTTTGAGAGCAGGAATGTGAAAGAGTTTAGATAATTTGTTTGAGCTTGAGCAGGGTACTATTGTTTGAGCTTGAGCAGGGTACACCCTGCTTGAGCAGGGTGTTATACATCTGACTAAAGCAATATATGATGCAGTTATGCAAGAACAGAAAAATCATCCTTATGATGATGGCAATTCTCATTTATATCTATATATCTACATTCTATGTCAATATCTATATGTACATAGATGTGTATTTTTGTAATTCAAGCACACTGGTTTTTAACATCTTTTTCCTACCAGATGCTGGTGTGAATAGTGAGTTCCATGATAATTTAAGCCTTGGTTGAGCCTACAATCAGCAATAGTTTGAAGCACAGTTTGAGATGACTGCACAAACAAACATCACCAAAGCAGATGTTGGGTGGTTTAAATGGCTTGGAACTGCACCAGAATATATTCAGTATTTCTTGATGTGAACTGGAGATTGTAGAATTGTTGCTTTCAAATCCTGTGTGGCATCTGCTTTTGTTGATCACAATGAGACATAGATCAGCATGGGTTCATGTAAAAAGAGCAATAAATTACTTGCTTTCTTAAATTTGTTTCATAAGGTCAGCGATGGTTCAGTCAGTTTTGAATCTCACCAGTGGCGCTGCAATGCTAGTAGTTTGCTTCCAGCATCTCACATGATTAATGGGAATCCAGGTTGTTTTTCTCATCTAGATATATAGTGACATCAATAACTACCTTAACAGAACTACGTAGCTATAAAATACACCACAGTGAGTGTATCATGTTATATATATTTATGTAAGTGTATATGATATATATATTTAGTATTGTTAGGTATAGAAATAATTTCTGGGTATAGATATGATACTTAAGTGCCAGGAGGAGGGGGAAGGAATAGTTACTTTACAGTGTGACTGTAACAGCTGTACTACATTTGGTAAAAAAAGCATAAGAAGTCAAACAGAACAACTTTGGTATTGCACCTACTAATGTTGAATTTATCTGATTAATTTCCTTCAGTTTTTTTTCATTTGAGACTTTAGCGGCTGAACACCAGTAATTATATCTGTCTATTGTTTTTAATATATTTAGGTTTATAGCCATAGTTTAGTGGGCATAATGTACAGCTATTATGTTAGAAATATTTGTACATTAGAGATGCTGCTCATTTTTCATTAGTTCTCTGAGCCATAAGAATGTCACTGTTCCATTTTTCCCCAAAAACTGAATTTGTATGAGTTTTCTTGAATTTGCTGTGTTCCAGTCTCTGAGAACATGAGAGATATATTTGTGACCTCAGTTGTGCTATATAACCTTCTGACAACTTTCAAAAATGTGGTGGTTTGGGTTTTTTTCAAATTTGAAAAAAAAATTAGAGACTCAATTTGGGGCAATGAATGCATACGCAAAATATATCAGGTGGTATACTTGAAATAACCTTGGTGATTTCAGAGTCTGTTGGCTTTAAATGAAATGAAGTCAACTTCAAACAAATTGCTTTTCAAAATAGAACTTTGCGAGATTTAATTGGATGTTGGCTTTTACAGCTCGATCTGGCTTGCTCTGTGATCTTGTAGTGCAGTAGCTCACAATAAACTGCACCTAGAGCCAGGGAGGTCTATCTGGTTTGTACAGCAATAGGCTTGCATAAGCAGGTGTGAGAATATGTTCCCTTGACAGCACCATGTTGATATTTTGAAAAAAGTGGATGATTCTTGAAATGTCTGACACGACACTCATCCTTATTAACTCTGCATAATTTTGTGCTAATATAAAAGCAGCTGCACTGTTGAGGTCTACAGTGGTGGTAGACAAAACCTTCCCTGAGAGTGTCTTGTGCCAACAGGTAGGAGCCACAAGAGCAGCAGCGCACACACACACGCAGCAGCTTGGCAGTGAAGGCACAGGAGGGTCCAGGCATGGAGTTCCAACCTGCATTATTCCAGGTGACGCTGAAGGAGTCCAGGAGCCAAAGACAAAGACAAAGGAGGGTTTAAGGCATAAATACAGGGAAAGAGGGGGCGGAGAAGAGCATCAGGGATCCACTGGTCTGAGGGCTCAGGGGTGGTACACAGGGACGGGACCAATAGCTAATGCCAGGGTGGATGGGCAGGGTTACACAAAACAATGGCAAGACAGGGAAAGGAAAACTCACTAGAATGTGAACATATAAGGATAAAAGGGGTAAGGAAGGCCAATGGGGAAGACAGAGCTGGGACAAACTAAGATGCTGTTGCAGAGCACCAGGGAGGAAGCTTCTTTCCTCACCCTGAGCCATAAGGAATGCCCAGAGCTTAACTTGCATCTCTCCAGGGCATCACCATCCCCCTCTCCCCAGTAGGCTCACAGGCCTCCACACTGTATCACTTATAATACTTCATTAGTAGCTTGTTAAAAATGCAAAATATAATGTCAGCATCTCTGTTACGATGAGTATGTTGACATTCACACTGCTGGGTGCCTGAAGGAACACATCTCGAGTTGCACAGGTGCTGGGTGCTGGTGTCCCAGCTTGCAGCCCTCCTGCCCTGTTGGCCACTGAGGCTGAACATAGAATGTGTACAAGCCCTTTGCACTCTGTAAGAGCAGGTTATGACACGGGATCCGATGACAGGACCCTGACCTTAGCTTACTAGTAGAGCCTTTTTTGGTGGAACCAAGCTTGTGCCTACCATTTGTCTCACAAATCCTGCCAAGTGATAAGTAAATTTCACCTATTTTTCTGCTTTCTCCTGTTTTTGTGTCTCTGCTATAAGTCAGAAAACAGTATGTCCAATTATTTTCTTTGTAAAAGAATGAGGCAGATGTATGCCAAATCAACTTGAACAAATATTTTAAAACCCTTATGCTGAGAGAGATTGCAGGGTTATTACAAAACACAGAGGCTCTAAGGATGGCACTGTTTTTGTATACAGAACAGGCTGTGGTTCTTCATTGCGGCTTCCCTTCCCCCTTTTTTCCACCCAAAACCACCCATTACAAAGCTCCTGCAGTCACTGATTTATATGCTTGTGATCAAACTTTCCTGCTTCTAATACTGTGAGTATTTTATAAAAGATGGTTGTGATTTCTAGATGTCTGTTCCTGTGCTGTTGTGAAGCTTCTTTATTATGCTCCTGGCCTCATCAATGGTTTTAGCCTTACTATGAGACTCTACAGAAATTATTCTCTTAGAAGAGTTTATTTACATTTTGATGATTGCCTAATCTGCATCTATGTGCTATTCTTTGGGGTAACAGTCTATGATAGCAAAATCCTGATTGCTACCCTACAGCCCATTTTTGAGGGCCCCATGAGATTATATGAGTCCTTGTCCAAGAGCGATATCAACTGTCTCACCAAGTGATCTGATCTGTACTTTCTAATGTGTGCATATAAGATCAGGCACATTATTTTGAGCTCATTCTTTGAGAACCAGCTTAAAGATGAGTAAATGCCTCATGTTCCATATTTGCATGTGAATTTCTGAGTACACTGAGTCAGCTCAGCTGGCAAATGTTAATGATGGCTGCAGGGAGGGTCCACAGAAGGACTCAGCAAATCATGCAATATTCTTAGGCTTCCTTCTCCTCCTCTACCTTCTGCCTTCTCACATTTTGTTTTGCCTTGTTTTGCAATATAAATTTGATTCAGGTTGATAACCATGGGAGGCATTTGCAATCTCTATAGCATGTTGAAATATAGAAAGCCAACAAGAAGCAGTACTTTTAATTGAGAAAAAGTATGTTTCTTTTATTTTCAGGTCTACCACTTGGCTTGAACTATAGATCTTCAGGAAAAAAACCTACCAGAATTTTGCAATAGAAATGAAGGGAGATTTATTTTTCTTTCCACTTTTTTTCCCCTTTAATAACAACCTCACATATACAAACACTGCACAGGCTGCCCCATGACACTCTTTCAGTCTCCTAATGTGACTTTACAAACAGCATGCTAAGAGAGTTACAGATGCACACTTTAGCCTCTGCCTCCTGCTCCTCCCACCTCAACTGCTGCTGCAGCTCAGCACTGGGAATGCAGACATACCATTGCTGTGGAAGGTGATGGCAATTTTCAGAGTGAAAGCCTCAGTTGTGTACAGAGCATATGGGGCTGTGGCAGCATCACCATTTATAGCTGCCACCATATACTCCACTGGAACCAGAGACTTTTGGGCAATGCCTGTAGTCTTTCAAGCAGCTGTATTGGGAGTGAAGAGGCAGAAAGTTGTGGCACCTACATACCTCACTGCTGCTGAAATAATTGAACCCATGCAACAATTTATTGAGTTGGTGGCTTTTGTCGACATTTGAAGTGCAAGCTTATGGCTGAGGAGACCTTCTTGTCACCTGATGAATTTTGATGGAGTTGTGTTCCAGATGAATTTGTCATTTCATAATGTAAAGATCTCAGACTTCACCTCCTCTGAAGAGTCTCTGTTGACCACTTCAGATTTTCAAAAAAACTACTGTTTTTTCTTCACAGACTTTTGAGGAAAGGCTAAATCATGTGATGACTTAAGTCTGCTGTAGGGGGGTTGAAGAATGGGAATGCCTTTCTTTAAGTTTCTTGACAAACAGATTCTCTGTATTATGTAGGGTCTGCTACTGTTTTTGAATTGATGGGATTTGATGACACTGTTGCAATCTAGCTGGGTCTTTCAAAATTGAGTCAAGCATTGTATTCCTAGGAACAGGTGGGAGGATTTGTCTTTGAGCATCCCAAGCTACTGTGTTAGCAATTAAGCAGGTGTTTTATGGTCTGAGACACGATGCTGAAAGAATCAAAATAGCAGTGTATTTTCTCCTTCTCTAAAAATGTCTTCAGTAAACTGAACTCAGAATCTAACATAACCATCTGATAAATTTCCTTATTTTTATTTCTGTTCCAAGATAGTATGGAAATCAAGTACGATGTCTGACTTTGTACAGACAGCTTCCTTTGGCCAGACAGAGACCTCTTTTTTATCTTGAGGTCCATTCAGGCATCCATGGAAGGCTTGTGTGGCCTGGAAGAGGTGGAAGCTGATTCAAAAGTAACAAGATTTTCCTTTAATAACTTTACAGCTTCCAAATAGAGCTGGTTAATTTATTGGCAGCACTCTTGTACAAAGTCTATAAGAAAAATTAGGTGTGTATTAACAGGTTCTATCTCAGACTATGAAAGTGTCTAAAGACAAGAGTCTAAAAGCTGAGAGGAATGTTTGTGGATTCCTGGTTTGGGGGGCTGGGCAAGACAGATGGCAGCAGAAGAGCTCTGAGCAAAGCTACATGAGAGCTAGATCTCCTGGAGGGAACCTGGACAAATCTTGAGAGCTGTGTCTGTAGAGAGTTGGGTAAAGTATTGCGGTGTGAGAAACAACACTCACTTTAAAAAATTTAAAAGGTTTATTAAGACCTTATCAAAATACAACAGAAGACTGAACAAGGAAAAACACAGTGCCAGCAGCAAAGGATTCAACCACTTTATGCTCATCTACAAAATGGATGCTCCACCTTTTATACCTCTAGCCCCTCCCAAAGTCTTGTAATTGACTCCTTCTTCACTGTATAGTGGTGGAGATCACTTTCTTACATTTTGATTGGAGGTCAGGTGTTGCCATAGTAACAAGCCAACCCTCCCAAATGCCCTGAGTACTAAAGCCATCCTGTGATATCAATGCAAGGGGAGGGGAAACATAACTGTACATCTACAAAACTTCTCTTTATAAATATGTAATAGTCACCCTTAATTGTGAGAGTCAACCGTGGCATTATTCATCTATAACACCGGGAATCACAGGAAGGGATAAAACAACAAAGTAACTCTCTGATAGTAAAAAAAAAAAAAAAATTACTTAATGACTTCTAAATAGTATTAAAAAGCTTACTAGTGCACTCAAATATTGAGAGAAATCAAAGACATGGTAGGTTGCCCTTATTTTTGTTAAGCGTTACCAATTTGGGATAATTAGACCACAAACTGCAATATTATTTTATCTGGGAAGACAAATCACAGTAGAACAGGCTGCTGAGAAGATGCCGAGAGAACTATAACCATCTCATCTGGTGGCTTCCATAATTGCAAATGCAAAAAGCGCATCATAACTTTCAGTTAGAGGGTGGCATGGTGGGCAGTAGTCTTTGGGGGTGCTGCAACCTTCCTCAAGAGAAGTGTCCTGAAAAGAACATGCTCTCGGGTGCAGATGAGTGCAGATCCACTCTCGGGCGATGCGTAGGCAAGAGACGAGAGCCTTGTATGGTGATCCACAGAGAACAAGCCTTTATTGTGACCAGGGGTACTCTGTGAAGGGTGCCAGGGACAAGAGCTCCAGAGAGTCAGAGGGAAAGCGGGGGTTTATATAGGAATAGCGAGGGGCAGGGCAAAACGCTGGAAGGAATAGGGTGAGGGCACCGGGGCAGAGCAAAGGGGAAGGACCAATGCAGTACAAAGAATCAACATAGGGAAGCAAAGCATTCTGGGGAAAATATTTTAGCTCACCACAACCACAGAGGTTATCGTTTAGTATTGGTTCTCCAAGGGAGTGCAGCAAGCCTTTCCTTGGCTGGTTTTCCAGCTTCCACAAGAGGGGAACAAATGGCTAAGTGTCATTTGCTCTGGAATTCCCTTGGAGTTAAATGCTCTCAAGGATTTGCTTTAATCATTCAGAAATGCTCATTATTCTGTAAGCAATGCCAAACATGACTTGCTTGAAAAGAAATTGGCTTGGTTTACTGTAGGGTGGCTTTTTTATTTTTTGGGAGAAGCATGTTAGTATTGAGTGGCTTGTATATAGGATGATGAGTTAAAACAGCTGCAGAAAGACTGCACCTGCAGTACTTTACTAGTAAATAAACTACACAAGCATGAGGCCAAAAATATATAAGAAGATTCAGTGCATGCAGTGTGGAAAAAAAATAGCAATAGATATTAAACTTGGATTCTGCTAGGAATATTTGCATTATGTAGTAATAATAAACAAAATCAGAATCAAATGAAGAAGCAGATACCCTAAAGATTTCCCCTTTATTGACATGATCAGCAAACACAATATCTTATGTCAAAAGGAGAAGCCAGAATAACACCATATTTGTTTGATATGGGGTGATGTCCATGTATATTCACATCCTAATCACTGGAGCAATTACTGTTGTTCTCATGTCCATTTCATTTCCTTGGCTGAACAAGCCTGGGATTTTGGACTGTGATTTCATAATTCACTTTGCTCTACTATTTGTATTGTGTACCTGCTCCAGCAGATATCATCAATGCCTAATATTACTGTGCTATACAGAACAAATCATATGCATTTGAGAAGGTCTCTCTGGCTACTGGCTACTTAAATGTGTACTGCATCTGTAAAAGCCAAAGTTAAGGATGCTTTGCAGAATTCAGACAATGACCAACTATTTTAAATCACATCTGCACCTATTGCTGTGGCTATCAGCACAGGTACTTGTGTAGGGCTGATTATGTACAATATCTCTTTTCCTATTTTGGATAAATATTTAGACAGTCTTTGTCTAAGGGATGTGGGCTTACTCCAAAGAAAAAAAAAGTGTCTCTAGAGGACACTTCCATGATAGTGAACAGATTAGTTTTACCTGCAGTGGTTCAAGTTGTAACATAAATCCAAAAGATTTTCCATTAAAATTTATGTTGTGCATTTGAAAACACAAATTCCTCCTGGAGTGGAGCTGTCTGAAATTAATTTGGTCATTGTCCTGCATTACAGAAGAAGACTGTCAATGTGGGGTGTAATCAAACTCTGTATTACTACACCATTTCTGACAAACTGTTAATAATGGCTGGTTTGTAGTACCTGCCCAGTGCATATCCAACCCCTCAAACTACAAGCTGGGTGTTAAATAAGAGGCAAACCCTTTTAGGCAGGGATGTGTTTCTTTGTCTTGACAAGTGACTCAACCATGATAACTCCCTCCAGGGAAGCACTAGCACGGGTTACATCCATCCTGAGGGGGTCATCTCTGCTAATGAGCCATAATGGTTCAACGGCACCATCATAATGGGCAGCACTCTAAAGACTTAGACCATCAAGAACTCACAAAAATATCCTATGACTCACATGATTATATCATTCCATTGTAAAGTTTCTCACCCTGGGGGAGGTACTGAACATTCCCACCTGAGCCTGATCATATATAACTGGGGACTTGGGATACTATCAGCACCACCACTGGGTCCAGAGAAAGACCAGGACTTCCATGGGACTGCTGCTTTCAACTGCAACAATCACTTCAACAGGACTGCATCCACTACTTCATAGACTGTGACCACCACCCTGACCAACAGGGTGCCAGATTTACTCTGACTTTGTGGGTTTAAGCCAGTTTCTGTGTATCATTACATTTATTATAATCTATTAAATTGTAACTTGAACCTGAAATCTCTCTCAAGGTAATTGTGTGGGTATTGCCGGCCAGGGGCTATGTACAAATCACGAACAGGACAGGACTGCTAGGAATGCGTCTTGAGCGCTTTTATTTTCCAACATCAGTCTCATTACATGGTTATGACAATGGGAAGATGCCATCAGCTCACATCCCAGGCAGCAGACCAAGAACTTAATGTTACAACTTACTTTAAAAGTTTTTTGACCAATCATACAAAGCAAAAACATATTGACAGTAGTTCTATCCAATCACTATAAGCACACGTATCTTTGGTTAAAACAATGCTTGCTTTTTCCAATACAATACCTGCTTGTAAGCCTTAAAACACAATGCACACAGCTCCGTTATTAAGCTTAGAAGTTCCTGATATCTCGCTAGATTTACTTTTTACTTTTCTGCAGCTTAGGGAGTTATTCTAAACAAGCGTTAATACACAGACCATTGTTCTATTTCTCCTTACTTTTCTACTTACATAATTTTTCTGCTGACCAACCTTATGGCTACTGCTTAGGTCTAATCACAGTTCTGCTGTTTCTGAGGCCTGCCTTTTGCAGCTTTCCCAAAACCCTCTGATTTTATGGATACTCACATGTGGGACTCATTTCTCCTTCTGGTTTACTTTCAAACCAGCACAGTAATTTATGCTGTACTAGTTTTCAGAGTACAGAAAAACTCCTTAACTGGGACTAATACAGAAGGTGTCAGCTCAGTAGGATCTGAGTCCTTAGCTTCCATAGGTTCATTCAGAAATACTAACCCTAGTGCTTTCATCTGTTCCATGTGTGAATTAAAAAAACAGGCAAACAGTATTATCCCCTGCAAATAAAATGGAGAGTGCTGAGTGAAGCAACTTCAGGAGACAGCTTTGAAGTCTGGACCAAAAAATCAAGTTTGCCAACTCGGAGCCCTCTTCTCAGAGATGAGAACAAACGGAGAAATTCTCTCCATGAAAGCACTAGCTGCAGCATTGTTCTGAAAGAATCTGAGGAAGTATCTCTTATACAAATAAAATATAGCTGACAAATGTAGTAATAACTTCTATTTTGTTGGTGTGAATAAAACAAGTCTCCAGCATGAGAAATTCAATGAACATGGGTAAATGGCAGGCATTATGTAGAACTATTTGTTCATATTCAGAGATATCTGGCAATGTTGTAATTGTGTCCCAGCCACAGAGTGCCTGTCCCTCTTCAGAAATCACAGACAAGTTCTGTTCTCTAATTCATTAGGTTATGAAGCAGGCTGAGGTGGGTTATTACTTATTGTAGAGTATAATCAGCATCTGTGGTTAAGGTCCACTTGCTTCATGAGTATTTAATGAGAAAATAAATGGCTGCACAATGTTTGCATATACATAATATATTAAAATGAGAAAGCTGCAAAATAATATTGGACATGATTTGTGAAAAAAAATACACAGGCGGAGCAAAGAAGTGGCAAAAAAAAAAAAACCCAAAACACCAAAACCATGACATGCATGTTTACTCATCACTGGAAATTTAGCACATTAAGACTGAATGAAAATCTCAGGAGTTAAAGGCAAAATCACATCTGGGTATAGTTTGGAATTGTTTGCATTGTATTAAATTTAAATATAAGCCCTACCATTTTGTGATCCAACCAGTGCTGCCTTCTTCTCCAGGAAGATGATTTCCATTGTTGGCTCTGCTGTGAGGCAGTAGTGGGCTTTGCTGTACTCCAGCTATGACAGCTTCTGAAGTCTGGTAAGAATATATTTCTATACTAAAATGATAAGTAGAGAAAGAATGGAAAAAATGTATTAGACCTTCTGTACAGATCCTGAAAATGATAAAGAGTGGAAAATAGGACACAGTCTTTGTTCTTTTTTCTATCAGCAGGTCATCTCCACATTTTGTAGACCTTATGAACAGATTTCAAAAGTGTCTTTACCTCTGACCTTTCAGTGGGTAGCTTCATGAAATATTAAGCAAATATTGCCAGTGTATTCTGGATATTTCCACTGGTGTTTAGTTGCTGTAAATGGAAATACCTATTTCATAGAGTTCTCCTGGTCCCTTTGACTTTTCCCCATCTTTTCAGTGGAGTCTTTCCCGCTTTCCTTGAAGGTGTGCAATCCCATGGGTCTGCCCCACTCCTAGCCATAGGCAAAAGGAACCTCCAGCCTTCCAGCACTTCCATTGTGACAAAAAAAAAAAAGCAGGCTTGGCTGATCCAGAGAAGCAGCAGTCGAATTGTCTTTGATTTTAGAACTAGGAAGAAGTGATTAAGTGATTACAGAGAGGTACCAAGGCAAACTATAATAGAGCTACATGAATCTATTTTAGTTTTCTTTTTTTTTTTTTTCTTCAGAAACTTGCAAAAGATCTTCCTTCTGGCTGCCTCCATTGTTTCAGGGAAGAATTGTTTTTGAATAATCTCTATAAGCTTTAACAGGATGTTGCTTATTTGCAGCCAAGGAGTTGCTTTTCCAGTGTCTGAGTTTAGAAGCCAACTGGTTAGAAAATTTGCGCAGCAAATCCTTTGTAACCCCTCAAAGCCATGTGATCATTATCCTAAAAAGCAGAAAATGGTGTTAAATTATTACAGCTAAGCCTGCCATTGATACTGTTTAACTGATTTCAATGTGCAGATGTGTCACTGGTGTGTTTCAGAAGCTCAGCTGTTATCTGCCTGTCAGAGATCTGTAAAATTCATCAAATGTGACTCAAGAAATTCCCCCAAAGCCTCCATACATTGCCAGTTCATAAGCTTTTATGAGAAGATCCATGTTTGTATGAGAACAGTCTTCTAACTCTAAAGCCTGGCTGTAGGGGTGAAATGTGCTACGGTCCCTCACTGCATGTTGCAGCCCACCTGGCAGGCAACCTGGGTTCCTCTCACCTGCAAAGCATCCTTCCACATCTGGACATAACTTTGTCTGAGAGTCTCAATGGATTGCAATTCTGACTTCAAGGGAAGATGAGTGTGCGTGGCAGTGAGCACAACACTGGGCTTCTGTAGTGAGCCATACACCAAGAGCGTGTAATAGAATTAGATCACAGAATCAGTTAGGTTGGAAAAGAACCCTAAGAACATCAAATCCAACCAGTAATCCAGCACTACCAAGTCCATCACTGAACCATGTCCCTAAAGTGCCACAAAGTGCCATACACTTTTTAAAAACCTCCAGGGTTCATGAGTCAATCAGCTCCCTGGGCAGCTTGATCCAGCCTAAATCTCCCCTGTTGCAATTTGAGGCCATTTCCACTTATCCTATCCCTTATGATGGGGGGAAGGGAGTGACCCCTACCTCTCTGCAATCTCCTGTTAGGTAGTTATAGAAAGTGAGAAAATCTCTTCTGAGACTCCTTTTTTTTCCAGGCTGAACACCTCAGGTTCCTTAGCTACTCCTCATCAGACTCATGCTCCATATTTCCATCACCTGCCCCTCACATGGCCTGGCTGCAGGTCCCCATTACAGGGTAGTTCTATCAGCTGCTGTCTTGGGAGCCTTAGCAGGAGCAGAAATCCTGCCATGGAGTTTGTACAGCAGTGGCAGAATGGGTCAGGCTCTGTCACACTGAATTTCGGCTACAATAGCAGCTGTTTCAACACTAAGCTCCTAATATTCACTTTCAAGTTCTTCTTACAGGTTTACTATACCAATTATAACACTGCTGTTCAGAGGGTGAGACGGTGAGATTTTGTTGGCCTCCTGATTTGATGGTATTTGACGAAATCCTAAATTTTAATTTGATTTTTTCCTTGTTCATCTGCCATAAGTCTCAGCTCTTCTGATGTTCCTTCATATCTTTGTTATCAATGGTGCGTGTGGTGTATCATGTGTGAAACGGCTGTGCTGACTCATCACCTCCACCTGTACAGGAATGGGAGATCCCGGGTTGGTGTGCAACCTTGCTAGGAAAGGCAGAATGTGCTAAATAGCCTTTAAACCACACAACACGTTTAGATTTGTGTGGTTTTGTGAGCACCTTGCAAAGATGGGGCTTGCGTTTCTGAACGCAGTGCCTCAGCGAGGGGGGACCGCGCATGGAGGCGTCCCGGTCCCTTGCAGACGCGGGCGGCGGACAGGCAGTACGGTGCCTTCGAGGGAGGTGATAGGTGGTACCCGAGCGGCTGGGAGGAGGCAGGGAACGGGAGCTGCTTCCGAGAACCACCGAGGGCAGGTAGAGTCGGTCCGCCCACCCCGAGCCGCGGCCGCACCGCCCAGGCGCCGCCGCCAGGGGTCCCCGCAGGCCGGGCGGCCGCACCGCCCGCTCGGGGGCGGGCCGGGCCATCAGCTGACCGGCCCCGCCGCGCCGCTGCCGGAGCCGCCGCACATCAGTCGTTTTCCTCGGCAGCGGCACGGCCTCGAGGATTTATAGTTGGACCCCGTCGCGTCCCGCCGGACGGCATCCCTCTTCCCCTCCTTCTTCCCCGCTCCTAGCCGCCGCGATGCTGCCCCATTTAGCCGTCCTGCTGTTGGCCGCCGGCGCCGCCCGGGCTCTAGAGGTAAGTGGGGCAGGAAGCAGCGGGCGGGGGCTTCCCCGCCACCCTCCACCGCTTCTCCGAAGCTTTGTCTGTCCGCAGCCGCCCCCGCGGCGTGGGCTTGGCCGCGGCGGGGCCGGCGTGGGTTGCTTTCCTGGGGGGTTCCATCCCTAGCTGCCGCCGAACAATAGGAGCGGCGAGCCGGGGGATGGCGGAGGCGTCGGGGAGGGAACGGGGCTCGGAGCTCCCGGGGCTGGCGCCCCCAGCCCCGCTGCGTGTGTCCGGCTGCCCGGGCGCTGCCCCGTACAGCAGGGGCGCCGGTTCTGCCTTGGGCTTGGCTCCGCCGGGGGCTCGGGAAGGGAAACTTTCCCCACGAGCAGGCACGACGCAGGTGGATGGCCCCGTGGCGTACCCCGATGGGGCGGCGGCTAGGGGCGAGCAGCCAGGCTGCGAGCGGGGAACGCGAGGGCGTCTCCCCGAGAGGGAAGCGAAGCCGGGCTGCAGAGCCGGTGGTACTCCCCCATGGGGGGGACCGGGCCGTGGGCGGCGCCGGTGTGCGGGACGGCGGCCAGAGCTCCCCGCCGGCTGGTGCAGTAGCCCCGCGGGAAGGCGGTGCCCGGGGGGGGCGGTGGTCGGGGCCGGCCCGAGCCCCCCCGCGGGCCGGAGGCGCGGGAAGATGGCGCCTCTGCAGTGCAGCAGAGAGGAGGCGCCGACAGCCCGCGCCCCTCCGCCCCTGCCCGCCCTCTTTCCTTCCTTCCCCGGGGTGGCTCCGCCCGCCCCGGCCGGGCGGCACCTCCGTGGGTCACTCCCTCTGTGTCGGGCGGGGGCTGGGGGTCCCCCGTGCCCGTCCGTCCGGGGGTGTGCGCGCACCGCAGTCGCTGCGGGGTGGGCTGGCAGAAAGCTTGGATCCCAGAGGAGGAGTTAGCACGGCTGGGTGTCGGTTCTTCCCCGCCCCCCCCTCCCCACCCCCTCCCCACCAGATCTCAAAAAAGAAGGTGTGGGAGGGGTGAGTCACCTCGAGGTCTCCTTCGCTCCCTGCTTGCCATACTTCGGCCTGAAGACTTCGGCTTCTGTCCTCCTCCTGTGTCAATTCTCCTGGGGGGTGGGTGATCAAGGACTGGGTGGGAGTGAGGTGGTTGACAGTATTTAGCCTGATAGCAGAGACGGATGCTCGCGGTCCCTGCCCCCCTTCCCCAGGGCATGAGGATGGAGGTCTGTGGCTCAGGTGCTCTTCCTGGGAGGGACCCCACTACGCCATGAATAAGAGGAGACAAAAAACTGCTTCATACCAGCTCTCTGTCCCTGCATCCAAGGCTGCCAGCCACAGGCTCTTGCTTTGAAGCATGATCTTGCCAACACTGAGCAGAATGTATCAATTTGAGCAGTTCTACAGATGCTGCGATGTTTAAAGCTTCCAGTTATAGCACTCGTTGGAGTTTAGTAGCTTCTTTCAGCCGTTTCTTGTCTGAGTGTGACAGAAGGAAATGTCTGCCTTGGGTGTGTAGCTTAAGTAAAAAATGAGATTTTATGATTGACACCCTGTGTCAAGATAGACCATTGAAGGATGGACTTTTCTGTTGGCTCTTTGTAGCCCTGGCCTTAATGATAGCTGTGTAGGTGTTGCCAGTGCGAAGGTGCTGGGAGAAAGGATACTTGAATTCTGTACCAGAACTGTTCAAGAGGACTGAACATGTATGCTCAGAGACTTCTGCAATGGTGTCTGCCTTAGTGATGGCCAGAATTTTGAGAGACATCCTCTGTCTGAAAACATTTACTGAAATGGTCACTGACGTTTCTGCAGAAGCTTTCAGTCTTCTGTCGTTCCATGTGAATGTTTGAGGCTTGATATTTATTCCTTTTCTTTATGTTTGATGGTGAAGTAGGTTTTAACATCTGGTGATCTTATGATAAGGTGTTTGTCAGTCTTGATTCTATAAGATTGATGTTTTGAGCAAGCCACTTGTTTTTATAACACAAAATATTTCATAATAGAAATGATGTGTGTGCATGTTCTGCTCTTGAACTATCTTTTTATGCTAAAGGGTGAAGTTTTTATGTTTGAATTAGATTTTCTGTAGATCTCTTTTTTGAAATGAAATGTTTTTCCTGCTATTTTAACAAATACTTTCTGGAAAGCAGTAAAGAATCTGTACTTAGCTTTGTAGTGGACTTTTGCTTTGGGAAATGGTATGAGGAAGAGAAAAAGCAGGACCAAAACAAATTCTCTCTATTTTTGCACATGAAGAATTCCTTTCTAAAATTACAGGTAGATTAATAATGATTTAGTATCTTAAAAGGAAATATTCTGTAGTGATGTCCTGGTGATGCCGTGGTTGCTTAGCATGTTACTTTCTAACCCTCATGTGAATCATACTCATTGGCTGAGAGTTGTCATGGTTTGTGAAACTGCCATATTCTGCAGTAGTTGTTTTTGCATTTAATCTTTTTCAGTAATTGTCTGGTTTTAGTAGATAAATGCAAGACAGTAACTATCCTCATGAATTTGTGTGAATGATCCCAGTTTATAAATAATTTCCTCTCGTTAGCGCACTGAGGTTTCTGCTATGCCTATTTTACTCCCTGCTCTAGCTGCCTGTTTCTAAGCAAGACTCCTTTACCAGCTGACTGAAGTGAAATTGTTAAGATATCAGTATCTCATTAGCTGGCCCTCAGCAAAAAAGACGAAAAGGATGTTTCTTGACAGTGTTTTTCTTTAAAGTGGGTAATGTATATAGGTTCCTATTTTTGTTATTTTTGCATTTTTTGTTTGTTTTTTAGGAGAAGACCCCAAATATTTGTTTCTTCATTGTTTAGTTTCCTAGTAGATCTTTCAATAAATGACATTTAAATGTGGGAGGAGGAGCAATGCCTTTACTTTGCTTCTACTACAGACTTTCAGTTCCTCTTTCTGTTGATTCTGTTCCCAAATTTCCCTGGCAAAGGTTTGCATTTTTTGCAGGAACCCTTTTGCACTTTTATTTAAGATGCTGACATGGGGTGGATGGCTGAGTGGGTACATAAGGTAGGCTCTCTGGGATCATCAGGATCCTTGGCAGTCAGGTGAACAAATGAGTGAGTAAAGAAAGGAAGCTTCTCCCTTTCTTTCTCATTTGTCTTCTGTTTGATTAATGATTAACAGACAATTTTGTGACTTGCATGATCTTCAGATGCCCTTTCTGTGGAAAAGACATGATAAGCTGCTGTGCTTCTTCACGAAACATTTATGAAAACCTGAGGAAGCTGACAAGATCTTCATGCTTTTAAATTTTAATTTTTCTCCCCATGAGCTGTTTGTGTGACAGATGTAAGCCATCTCCCTTATTCATTTTTAATTGATCAGTGCTGAATTATAGGGCAAACCCACAAGAAGCATAGATCTCCTTTGGTTCTTCATGACTGGCGCTTTGCATGTGTTTAGTAAACTGTGAAGGATAATAAGCAGTTTGATTTATAAGTTTTGTGAAGAAAAAGTATGACAATTTCTTTTAATTAGTAGTTCTTTTCCAAAAACAAAGCTTAGCAAAATAGCTGAAGAGTATAGTAACTTCTCTAATTGCTTGACAAATTGACAGCTGTTTCTCTGAGTAGAATAATTATATTTAGTGACTCAGTAAAATAATTAACACAAGCAGTTGGGTGTGGAGGCTTGGCCAAGAAATTGGTAGATAGCATCACCTGAAAGAGGTCTCTGGTCTGACCTTGTGCCCAAAGCAGACCAGGCTGCATGGGGCTTTCTGCAGCTGAGTCTTGAAAATGGAGCTCTAAGGACAGAGCCTGTGCCACGTCTCTGGGTAGCCTGCCCCATCCACTGTTTGGTTGGTTCACCTGTGTTGGAATTCTCTAGGCTTAATTGACATCCTTAGTTCTGAATACTCTGAATGATGTAATTTTGACATCTTCCAAAAAAGGTATGCAATAACCAGAAGTTGAAAAATTTGTGGTTTGGTTTAATAAATAAAAATTATATTTGACAAATGTCCATGTGTATGTATATACATGTACCCATATGTTGGGATATTAGGGGACACTAGACAGACGATGGACTTTAGACCTGGTTAACCTAAGAGATTTGGTAACAGGATGCCTTGGCAAAAGCAAATGGAACTTTAAAAATTGGACCTAGATTGCAAGAAGATTCAGACAGGTTTACCAGAAAAAGAAAATCCCATTAAACTCTGCAAGCAAGAGATGTTATTATATGCATAAGTTTGTGTATGTGATTTTAACCTTTTACACATTACTGGTCTCCCTGAAATAGTGTATGTGTTTGTATCCCACAATAAAATTGGATTCTGATCACCGAGTCAGTCTTCCCTGTCTCTCCATTGCCAACAATTGGTACCTCCGTGTGAGGAAGTGAGCTGGCCTGACTAGTGGCAGTCGGCGAGCCCCTAGAACTGATAGTGACTGTGAGAGAACTGGATCTGGGCCCACAATCGCCTGTCTGCTGTGACTGACAGGTGAGCCAGGGGAATTAAAAAAGGAACTGAAAATGGGAAAGGAAATGTCCAAAGAGAGAGATGTCTATGAAATTGTTGTTGATGAGTAAGAAACGGCACAGACTCATTGGAAGGCTGGTTTGCACAGCAGAAGCTTTACTACAAAAATTCTCTCTTTTTATAGACTCTTCCGATACAGACAGACCAGCTTGGTCAATCAATCAATACATTTCACCTGACTGGCTAGTTAACAAAAACACCTTTCTTATTAAGAAATCTTTGAGAAAAAACAGGAAAACAGAGATTAGGAAAACACCACCTGCGGGTTGTTTATAATAACAAGCTATCATTGTTTCTCTGCAACTCCCTGAAGTCTCACAAGTTGGCCATGAGAAAACTTACCTGGTTTTCTTGCTCTCTGACCAGGCTGTCACATCAAACCATGCTCGCCTTTCTGGGCAAGCATGACTCCACCATCCTAAAGCAGGACCTCCCATCCTGGAGAATACGTTTTAAGATGTTGAAAAAGTGAGAGTGGCCAGATGCTGCTGGCCCCCTACCCCGCTCTGTCTCTCCTCACTCTTGACTCTCCCTGTCGCTTGAAGCTGTCACCTCTTGTACTGATGAGCGGCCACAGTCATCAACCTCGCCCCTGCCCAGACAGAGGAGGGGAAGGCATCCTTTCTCATGGTCCTTAGCAGTTTATATCTTACATCCCTGACTGTGGCTCTAGCAGTGAGGAGGGGGAGGCTTTCGATCCAGGACCGATAGATTCAGATTATGAGACTGATCCATTCCCTCCTGACCCTCATGAAAAATGGATGCAACTAAAGCAAAGGACTCTTAAGGAGGCAGACCCCCAAACTTGGCATTTGAAAAAGGACTGTTTAAAAAAGGGGGAGGCCAAATCCAAAACTCCTGGTATTTGCTCTCTGTACCGTTATCAGTGTCGGTCCAGGTATGATTTTGAAGCATGGAGCAGCACCACGCAAAGACACAGGTGCCCCAGCCGATACTTCAGAGGGACCACCGCAAGCCTCAGCCCAGTCTCCCCAAGCAGCCTTCACCGGATCACAGGCAGCCCTGGCCAGACCGTCACCGACCAGCCAC
The DNA here is from genome assembly GCF_015832195.1 of Motacilla alba alba. Taxonomy (NCBI): domain Eukaryota; kingdom Metazoa; phylum Chordata; class Aves; order Passeriformes; family Motacillidae; genus Motacilla; species Motacilla alba. The sequence goes on along the minus strand of NC_052016.1, from coordinate 23,895,062 downwards.
CCCAGCGCAGGAATGGACCTGGCAACCTCCAACACTGTAACATTGCTTGATTCATCTGTTCATTTGATTCCCACAGGAGTTTTCGGACCACCTGGACAGCATATGCATACTTTGTTTGTTTGTTCTCCCTGGAGCTATTGACTCTGGCTCATGGCATGGACTCCCCAGCCGCCCTGTATAGTCCCGGCCAGGAGCAATATAGCTCAACTTATACCCTTTCCTGCTGCAGCCCTGTCTGCACCCCTGATAGCTGAACAGAGGGATGGGGGTTTTGTTTTCTCAGGAGTCCTGCAGATTTTATGGACATAACTGTATTACATCTGAGCTTCAAACATGCCAATGCAAAGTGACTCTGAAGCTCCTAACAGGACTCTTGATACAAGCGCGGATGTGACTGTTACTTCAAGAAGCCAATAGCCCAGTGATTGGCCATTGATGACTAGGGACTCTCCGCGGCGTGGGTGGAAGGAGCGAAAGCCTGCAAAGCCAACATTTGGTGCAAATAACAGGGCCTGATGGGCGTATTGCCACAGCTAAACTTTTTGTGCTCTCTGTCCCCCTGGTTTTGTGGGGGAGGGATGTGTTAACACAGTGGGGAATTTTTATGCATTCAGATTTTGTACAGGAATCATTTGGGACACTCCCACAATGGTCTCCGGCTGAAGTGCCCCAGGTGCTTTCAAGCATTGGAGGAGCAGCAGCTACCAAAGGGTCACTTGATACAGATCTAAAGCCCTGAGGGACACCTAGCTCTGGTCAAATGGGTTATACTTTCCAGTTAGTCGCCTTTTATTAACAATGTATTTTGTTGTGAATTTTTCTATACAGCTATTTAGTACTAAAAAACTAAATCTTTTTCTTGTTTTAGCCTTCAATGTTTGTATCCCATTACTCTTACTAAGCCAAACTTAAATCTGTCCTACAAGCAATATTTAAAGCTGCCACAGGGGGTGTAGCCCACCTGCCTGGCATCAGCCAGTGTTAAAATTTACCTCCTGATTTTAGTAACTTGTGATTTGTGATTTTTAACAGGATTGTTACTAGAAAAATTCAAAGGTGTTGGTATAGAGGTGGTGTCTTTTTACATATTTGTAGCATAGCAAAACTACATAGTTCACTAAGAGGAATTAGATAAGTTCTAAATTCAAGATTCTTTAGCTCACAGTCAAGACAAACCTTGAACTTTATCTGTAGTGTTTTTTTGAGACTTAAATCCACTGTCAGCTTTATTAAGTGCTTGCTTTTTACTCCATAGTTCTAACAAGGTAATTTTATTGTAAAGATTTCAGTACAGTTGTTTATTTGCATGTTGTTTATGTTTAACTGTTATATGACAAATTTTCAGTAAGCTTTTTGCAATAATAGAGTTTAAATAAGTTAATTCTTGTTAAAATTGATTTTTTGCTTAGTTTCAGTGATGTTAACTTTAAGTTCTTCAAGAGATACTTTATTAAGGTTAAGTTTTAGTGAAGTTGATTTTAAGTTTTGTTGAAGTATACCTGTTTGAATTATAAGGTATAATTCCTTTGCTATACAAGTGAGTGACATAAAATCTGAATGAATTTTTGTCAAAATTTGCTCATTTAAATTACAAGATACAGCTTTTTTGCTATAGAAGTAAGAACAATATTTGCTATTTTATTTTTGATAAGTAATACTGAAGAATGAGAAACAATTTCATATTATGACCATTATTAGTTATGAGTTATTTAATGCTTTCTTTTTTTACTTTTTTACTTTAATGTCATATATGCATAAATGTCTAGGAAAATATAACCTCAATTTCATAAGACAGTTTCTACTGATATATTAGTAACCCTGATTATGTTGTTAATCTTATGATGTGGATTCACTGGATTTTTTTAACAAGCATTACTTTATTCACTTGCTATTTGTCTGTGGTACCATTGACTAACTAACAATAAATGAGAAAGCCAGCTATTTTACAAACCTTCGCTTATTGTTGTATAGCTATTTATAAGACATATATTAGTTTTCTAACTACTGTTACTAAGAGGTTTCTAAAATATATTAATAAGACTTTTCCAGTTAAAAGCCTGGACCCTGGCCAAGTCATGGCCTTAACTAGTAGAGAAAATTTTCTGCACCAAAATTATATTCAAGTCATTTTGACTTACCAAATTTGGACCTGTAATATCTAAACCTCCTTTTAAGGTGAACTTGGAAATATTACCTGGGAATGATTTTCCATGCCCTCACTTTAAAAAATAAAGCTTGCCAATAACTACAAACTTTAAGTAATAGTACAATATTTAAGAAATTAATTTAAGTTGTTTTAAATCACCATTTTATTTTTCACATGCTACTAATTGTATCTATTATCTGATTATTTTTTTTACTTAGTATAAGTTTATTGTTTTATTACATATTGTTATGCTTTTATGTTACCTTCATGTTCATAATTAGAAACACACATTATTAAAAAAAAATAGGGGGGGAATGTAGCTCCTCCAGGACTTTACACTAATATTTACACAAAAAAATTGGGGGGCAATATAGCTCCTCCAGAATTTTACACTAATATTTACACTAAAATTTTTTGAAAGCAAACCAAATCATATCAAACTGGATCTCTTACTCTCCTGAAACACCCTTGATGGAACCCCAAGAATTAGAATTCCTGGGTTCTATGAAATTGGATTTTTGTGTTAATTTTAAATACATGGGAAGGAATCAGTCTGAAAATGTTTCTCCCTATCAACCTGTGTATGAGAATCAAACATTTTGGTACAATTACACTTCTGGCAGCCTTTCTAAGTCCAGTAATGAGGCTGCCATCAGGAATGTTTTTAGTTTATAAAGATCAAGCCTTAGCCTTTTAGTGGCTGGAGTTTTTAACTAAAAGATTCTTTTTAGGATAGGTATGTATGTGGTAATTTTTGATAATAATTGTATTAATCATGATACCTTTCAATGTGTGCAGAGATTAATTAATAAGGGCATTAAAAGAGTATTTTTTGTTGAAAGGAAAGGGGGAGATGTTGGGATACTAGGGGACCCAAGACAGACGATGGACTTTGGACCTGGTTAATGTAAGAGATTTGATAACAGGATGCCTTGGCAAAAGCAAATGGAACTTTAAAAATTAGACCTAGCTTGCAAGAAGATTCAGACGGGTTTACTGGAAAAAGAAAATCCCATTAAACTCTGCAAGCAAGAGATTGTTGTTATATGCATAAGTTTGTGTATGTGATTTTAATTGTAGTATACATTACTAGTTTCCCTGAAATAGTATATGTGTTTGTATCCCACAATAAAATCAGATTCTGATCACCGAATCAGTCTTCCATTGTCATCTCTCCGTCGTCTCTCTCCATCGCCAGCACATCGACATAATGCATTAAAGCACCTTATGTATCAAGATAATGTATGCAAATATATTTAACCCCTGAACATATATATATAAAATATGTTCAGGGGTTAAATAATAAGCATATATATAAGCATATATAATGTGTTACATTTAACATTACTATATGTATACATCTGTGTCTTATTAGTGCATAGAGTGTATTAAACCAGCAGGCGTTTATATACCTCTTTACATCATGGCAATGAAGAGATTAATACTGCTGCTGATAAAAATGTAATTGGGTTTATATATCATAATAGGTTCATTGAAGTTGTTAGGTGAGATGTCTGGTGTGGTTTTAACAAGTGAGTCTAGAGCTATGTTTTATTGGATTTAAATTATTGGATTTAAATTCTGGACTTTAAAAAGAAAAAAATTCCTGTGGTATAAGAAGATTAAAAGTGAAGCAAATTGAAAAAATACCGAACAAGGACTTTATGTAAGCTTGGCTAGCTCTTAGAATGTGCTCTTGTGATGAGAGTTTACAGCAGTTGCTGCCAGGCTGAGGAATGCCAGGAGCAATGTTGATAGCAGGCTTGAACCTGGAATAATCTTGAGTCAAAGGACTCTTAAGAGAAGTTAAACTTTCACTCAGACCTGTTTTTTGTTTAAAGCTGAATGCATTCTGATGAGTCCTCATTCTCACAACCTGATCTGGCGTCTGCCTGCCTTTCTTTAACTGTCTTTCAACCTGTAGCAGAGGTTTTGAAAACACATTTTCTGCCCTCTTAGGAGGTATGAGCTAGCTGAGAATATCAGCTAGAAATGGCTTTGTGTCTTTGAGTCTTAAGCCCTAAATAAGTCACTTTTCTGCCCTTAATTTTAATGTGGTATTGTTTCTGAAATCTAGGGTTTTTTCTTCATTTGGACCAAAAAACTGTTAGAGAGCTACCTGATTATTAAATCTTGATGTAGATTCCAAAGCTCTCCAGTTGCCTCCAGTCACCAAAAATATTTATCTTTCCATGTGAGAATTTACTCATAGAACAAAAGAGAAACAAAAATAGATGTGGATAACGGCCTCTCTTAAATGAGATAAATTTGAATTATAGCAAATTAGTATGTTTGCATATATCTGTATCTATATATATATATATGAATGCCACACCTGAAGCTCCTTGCTGTTTGGAGGATACAGGATTGTTTTGATTCTGCCCTTTCTAGCAAAACAATGATTCAAGTAATTACAAACCAAAAACTTCATGTAATGGAAATTAGGGTAAGGGCCAGTACACTCTAAGGTTGTAATCAGTGCAGTAGCTTGCAGAACATGCTTTCCAGGTGACAAGCACTTGTGTGAAGTTCAAGAGTGTGAATGTAAAGATGTTCAAATAAGCCATGTTTTTTAGAAGGGTGGAAAACCTTACACCAGCTACTGACAGTAAGGACACCACTGTTATGTGGTTGTGTGCTGCAGGTTTCTTGCCCTGCATTGATTAACAGAAACAGGGAGCAGTAGGTGTGGATGTTGCTGGTTTCTTTCCTGGACCTCCCACTGTAACAACTTTCCGAGTGCTCTGATTTGTACATCTGGGGAGCTGGACTTTGGCTTTGTTTTCTTGATGGTCCTCCCAGCAAGTTCAGGAGAACTTCTTCTTCTCTTGGGGATTGAATATTAAATGCTAAGTAAGTATAGATTGAGGCTTTCCAAAAGAAGTAAAGCTTCTGGCCAAGTGATGGCACTCCATGCATTAAAACACCTTATGTATCAAGATAATGTATGCAAATATATTTAACCCCTGAACATATTTGTGTATATAATATGTTACATTTAACATTACTATATGTATACATCTGTATATCCTTCAAATATAACTACCATGGGACAGCCAAGCTTTAAACAGAGGAGCACATGAGCCAGGGTGCTTTGTGGTTTTGCAGTCCAGGTGTTCTTTCCAGATAGTACTTTACCACTGGTTGGCAATTGAGCTCACTCAGGACCTGGCTGCAAAGAGCTGCTTCTCCAGTGGCCACCACTCTGTAAGTGCTCTGTGACCCCTCTCTAGGCTGGTTTTACGATTTGTGCTGTGCTGAAAGGAATGAGCTGGACATTTTTTGGTAGGTGGTAATCTTCTGGCAAACATTTCAGAGACCTGAGTTGGAAACTGGCCACAAGCAGTTGGGCTGGTTCATCTAAAAGAGCAGGCAGCTTCTTTGGGAAAGAGAGCAACCTCCAAAACCACATTTATGGAAGTGCAATAACATTTAATTAAGGTGTTGGTTCCTTTGCCTCCCTCTGGTGACTTGCAGCAGGGCATGAAAGTTTTTTCATATATCACCCCTCTTGAGTGTCTGGTTGTTAAAGCTTAGTGTCAAGTCACTGCAAAAAGGCAAAAAGGCAAAAAGGCAGAAATCTCCAAGGAAGTTCATTCAGGGGTGGATGACTCCACTCAGTTCCCACTGACCCATTTGGAGCTAATCTAGATAGGAGTTCTTTGTTCTTCATCTGGTCTGGTAATTCCCCAGAGCAGAGTTTACCTATTCAAGCACAGCAAGTAACATATGACAGGAATGGGGCAAAACTGGTTTTGCCTGTTAGTAAAAACATTTAAAAGTGGTTCCTTTGCATAGTGATCCAGTATGACAATTTGTGTGATTTACAAAATCTGTTTGGATTACAATTAATCAAAGAAAGCACATGTTTAATAGTGTTCAAGATGGGGGGAGGTTGGGAAATTTCCTATATTTTTGTGGAACTGTATTAATACTGGACTTGAAGGTTTCTGAAACTATGAAACAGGAATACAGCTTAAATTTAGGTAATACAGTTAATTGATTCCAGTAGAGTTGAAGTATACTGTTAACTTGTGGTGAAAGTGAAAATGGTCACCTCATCCACCTCCAGTAGTTAGAATTAGTGTCCAATGGACACACACATTGAAAATCATAGAGATGGGGCAGGATTCTGGAGTTGTTACTAATCTCCATGTCGGTACTATTGCATTGTCTTTGTGCCTGCAGCAAGCCTTCTCTTACCTTATCAGGACAACTTTAAAGTACAGATTGCTCTAGAGATTGCTTGTTCTGAAGCTTTAACCCTGTAAAATTGACTTTTCTCTAAGTTACAGTCTCTGTAAAGGGGAAAATTTTTCCCCTGGCCAGATGCCATAATACAGTTTTGTGACAAATGACTAATGGCTAAGTCGTTCTCTTGTCTATGCTTAGTTATGTAGATTTATTTGTTATGTAAATTTTATTTGTAATTTTTCTGCAGTTTTAGATCTGAAATACTGAATCCTGAACTGATAGAATTAGTGCATTCTACTTTCTCATCATTCAAATGTGACTACAAGCTATTTGATCCCTATGCCTTATCCGAAAAAGGAGAGGTAGATTTTTTTGAAGTATTGTTGTTAAAGGTTTGCTTTCATAGTAGTTATTTTTTAAAGCTCCTCGTGAACTCAGTCTTGGCTTCTAGTTGTTTTGTTTTTTTCCCTTGGAAAAACCTCTCTTTAGTATACATCCCATATAATGTGTACATATTTGTTTATATAAACAATGGAAAATACAACATTATTAGGGGAGCATAAACTGAGGAAGGAAAGAAAATGCAATAAAAAGGTTGTGGCTTTAAAAAAGCATTCATTATTTTGGGTGTTTTCTTCTGTTTTCCTTTAAAGGTGTTGTAAACTTATATGTACTAAAAGTTGATTGGTTGTTTAATTGTTGAATGCTTCCAGTATGGAAATGTGTGGGGTTTGTGCGTGTATAGTATTAGTGAGCATATAGACCTGTCACATGCATTAAGCTGTTGGGTTGTTTTGAAGTTTGTTTGATACTTTTTTGCAGCTCTGCTATGTGTGCCTTGTCTGTCCTCTGCCCAGTTCTCTTAATTATGAAGTGGAATAAAATTGCTTTGGATGACTCATCTTGCAGCATCATGATTTTATTGTTTTCTTTTGCCCATTCTGCCCTGAGTTCCATTACGTCTTAAAAGGATGATGATGCTGAAGTTGTTTAAAAACAAGCTTTTTAAACTGAGAATTTTGGAACTCCAAATTATTTTTCTTTCAGTGTTACTTTTCTCCTAGTGCTTGATTGCCAGCAATTTGCAGAGGACAATTTGTCTGTAATCCCAGCATGCAGATTTATCATGATGATGTCAGCTTTACTTCATTTTAAAAAAAGACAAAACAAAATGAAACAACAAAAAAAACCCCAAATTAAAATTTAATATTTAAATTTTATGCAGAAGGATTAGAAGGAGAATTACAAAGCCTAAAAGACCAAATAAGAGGCCCACAAACACAAACATGAGTGAGAGCATTGAGAAGTCTTCTGAGGGGACCTAAACACTGGCAGTTCCTTTCACTTTTGTTCAGATTAGTTTCTACTTTGGCATAGTCATCTTTTATTCTCATAGTGGTGATATAAGTTGTCAGGATTTTTTTCCTTTTTCCTGGCAGCCATAGCATCAGAAAAGCCAGTTTCTCCTTTTCCATATGCAGTGTGTTCTTCTTAGTCGTGGTCACATCTCTGAGCAGAGGAGGTGGAGTGACTCACCTTTCCCTGCCAGCCTCCTTGGAATCCAGGCTGAAGCAATATTTCTGACAAAAGTCAGCGCTTGCCTGCATAGGTTTTATTTGGTGGGTCGCCAGGATTAGATGGGTGAGTGGGAGAGGGGCAGATGCCGTTCCTGTTGTGCCATGAGGGAAGGAGGATTGCTGGCTTGCCCTGGCTGTCTTCATAACATCCCTGATCCAGTTCAGGAGGTGTTCATTTGGTCAGAGGAACTGATGCTTTTCTGAAAGTGTTTGCAAGAAAATCCAGTGGACAGCTGAGCCTGAAGAGAAAAGTGTAATTGCTGATGATTGGCAGAGTAAAATTAAATCAGAGCATTTTACTTTGAAATCAGTTTAAACTATTTCTAAAAACATAGTTAAATGAGACTTGGGCTTTGTCAATGTGGTGATTTTGCATGGGAGGCCCTCACAGAAGTGATGCAAAGAGAAGCTGCTAGCAGTTTTCTCCATATCTGACAAAAATCCAATCAGTAATTAGCTTTGAGAATTGACAATCTGTTAAACCACTGAGAAAGCTGATACACCTCTGTGAACTCCCATGTTAAAAATGAAAAATCCCGGGAATTCAGCCTTGCCTTTTCCAGCCTGAGAGCAGCTAACTCAGCCGGCCTGGCCCCCGTGTCTCGGCTGGGCCCGGGCGGGCTCTGCCGCGGGGCCGGGCCCCATCGGCTGGAGGGCAGGGGAGGAGAGGCCACGGGGCCGAGGCCGGGCTGTGCCACGGCTGCTGACACCGGACTGCTGGCACCTGGCTGCTGGCACCTGGCTCCTAACACCTGGCTGCTGACACCTGGCTGCTGACACTGGGCTGCTACGAAGCAAGATACTGACTCTTTCAGTGCTTCAATCCTCCCTCGAGCGAGAGGAAAGGACAAAGTGCAGACATGTAGAGAAGCAACTTAAAGACACCAAAGTTAGTGAAGAAGAAGTCAAGTCCCAGATGGGAGGGATTAGGACTCCTCTCCCATAAGTGAACTGCAGAAAGACTATTCTAGGAGTGATAAATTGACTGAATTGTTTCTGTGCGTTGTAAGTGGGAAAGAAAAGGTTTTGGGGGGAGGAGAAGTGTTCTTAAAATTCTATTCTGATTCTTATTATTGTTTTTTAGTAACTGTTAATAAAGCTTTCTTTATAGCCTTTTAAGTTTTGACCCTGCTTTTCCTTCCTCCTGCTTTTCCTTTCTCCTTCCTATCTCACCCCAGGCAATGAGTAAGTATATGATAGTGGGTGCACTGGCATTTGGCCAGCACCACATTAATTGGTGCATTGGCCAGGAAACCTCAAATTGGCAAACCAAAACCACTACACAAAATTACCCGGTTTCTGCCCGGTTTCAAACTGACACCGCCACAGTCAAACACCTTTAGATTAATTCAGAACTTTCTTGGGGTGATTTTATGATGGTGCTTCATTACCTAATCATCTGCTTTGTGCCCAGAAATGGCTGCTATATCTAAGATGAACTGGGGACGGGGCTAGAGCCTGGGAATGCAGGGCGCAGGTTCTGTTCAATCTCTCTGGTGTTCTCCAGACAGCCTGGAGGCTGTACCAGGAAGTTCCTTCAGTGTGGTTTTGGTTTGGTTTGGTTTTTGTTTTTGTTTTTTTGTTAGTTTGTTTTGTTTGTTTAGATTTTTGTTTTGGTTTTTTTTCTCCATGGAATTGGTTTTGGCTTGGCTTTTTTTCCTGCCCCTCTGGGGAGCCAGTGGGGGGGACTGCACTAAACTCAAGATCTCTGAGGAGCTGAACCAACACAATAAAGTACATTAAACTCCACCAACTTCATCTGCTGTGAGGAGAAGACCCACACCAGAAATCTGACAGGTTCCCAGCTGCTATGTGAACTCTTTTTTCTCCTCCCTTCCCAGAGATGAAGAAGGGCAGCTGTCGTCTTTGCCTTCTGGACATGCAGTGAGGTGTGGGTGGAGTGTAAGGTTCAATTTTTTTTCTCCCTGTGCTTGGCAGGTATCTTGTTTTGTTAAAAAACAGTTCTACTTTTTTTTCCACTTTTTTTTTTTCCCCCTCTGATATCCATTTCTCTCATTGTCAGAATAAAAGGAAGTTATTGATGCCCTTTCTCCTTAGAGGAAGTGCTCATTCCAGGGTGTGTTCTCCTGAAATTTGTCCCCAGAACTGAGGCAGTAGCTACAATACAAATGCTCAACTGTGTACAGAACAGCTGTGGGCAGTGGCAAAAATGCTGCAGGTCAAGGCTCAGGTTGTAAGAATTGGGACTGATGTAAGTTGCTTGTCTCATCTGAAGCATCCACTTTTATTTGAGTGAGGCTGGACATGCTTGAATATCAGTGTATGCATAAATGTTTGTAATGTGTATTAAGGAAATTGTATCTCTTAACTGATAAGACAAAGAAAGTTTTAGTTAATCTGTCACTTGAAAGAAAACTTTGAAGTAACAAAAACCTGTTACATACTCTTTTTATGAGCAGAGCGAGCAAATGTGACTTATAAAGTGCTGTTGACTTGTGTGGCTCAACAGTAGTGGATGGAAGCCTTGAGTTTTCTGTTGTTGCTGTAAAACTGGTGTTTGAGTCTGATAATCAGTCAAGTGACTGTCTCCTTTTTAAGAAGGGATGTTGGGGCCTGGAGCCTATGTTGAGAGTAAGCCATCCTCTCTGAGAAGGGCATAGGGAAGCGAGAGCTGGGGCAGCAATTGGTGTCTCTGATGGGTAGAAGTCATTTAAAACCAGAAAAATTAATTCCAGCTCTCTAGGTTAAACCAGGTGAGGACAACAATCTAATTTATCAAAATGAAGACTCTGAAAAGTGCCTTATTTGCCTCCTCAATGTGAGGGGATAGAATGTAAGAAAATAAAGATAGTGCAGAAGGTAATCTCACCCCTGAGGAGTTGCAGCTGTACCAATTACCAAAGATTAGGAACAGGCCTGCCCTTAATAGGCCACAGCTGTGTCCAATGAGGATGAGTGCTAAAAAAGAGTGGGTTAGCTGGTTGAGAGGGGAGTTGGAGTCTGTGGGCTGTGCCGTGAAGAAGAAGGAGTCAGTGCTGTGAGGAGCTGCCCATGAGAAATCACCAAGAGGGTATGGAACTTTTGCAATAAAATGACAACACCTCAAAGAAGAAATACCAGGCAAGGAGAGACATGCTAAGTATCCTATCAGAAAGGCTTTGGAGATGGAAACTGGGGATATTTTTTTGGCAGTAGAGGCTTGGGACTAGCTTTAAAGATAAATAGATTGTTTTGCCTTCAGATGTGAAGACTGCAGAACTAGTTTTCCAAGGAGGTAAACACAAGATGGCTTCATCATTGTCAACAGGAGGAATGTAATAATAACCTGTAATGTGGAAGAGGTTAGATCAGATTTATCTGTTCTAATTATGGAATTTGAATTCTCTTTGCACTGGCTATTCCAAATACTCCCAATACTGCCTTAGCTACACACCCTGAGGGGAATACACTAGTATTTGGTCATACCATATTTTATAGACAATAAGACTGGTTGCAAATATAATATAAATTATTTTGTAACTGATTTCAGGATGTGAGATTTGCTGCTATCAAAGCATAATTAAGACTTAAACTTGATGTTTTTATTTTTTAAGCCTGTTGTGAGCAAGTGTTTTCTTTGAAAATCTGGTTGTTGTAGTTTGGGATTTCACAGATAAAAATGCATTAACATTTGCAGAACTAATAAAGGAGATAGTTCTTCTTGGTCTTGAATTGTGATAAAAAGTGAGTGGTAACTTTTTTGAACCCTTTGAAGGATTTTGTTTCAGTAGGACTGGTAAAAAAACTAAAGATCCTGGCTGCTGTTGGGTAGTGCTGAGCAAGTTTGCACTGTAGCTGCTTATGGTTGTCTTTGCTCCATGCATTCAGCCCTGCTCCTTGGCTCTTCAAAACAGAAATTTTCAAGAAGGAAAGAAACAGTTTTAAGAAATTGGTTCACATTGACAGATGAGGAGCATTTAATGCATTTTCACATCTTCTCATTTTTAGACGACTGAGTCTGCAGAGGAAAAAAACCCTTGTGAGGAAGATCACTAAATAATGTGGTTAGGAGCAATAGCTCCTGTGTTTCTGTGACAGCTGAGGCTGGTGTACAAGGCCACAGGAGCCTTTGGGGAATACTGTATTTAAGCTAGAACACAGGTTTTGTTTATCCATTACTTACTGCTTTTAATTCCAGAGACTAGTTCCAGAGAAATCTGCAAGCTAAATTTCGGTGTGATACCATTGCCTTGGCTGCTATCAGAAGCCCCTACTCTTGCCCTGGAATTAGGCTTCTGGCAAGGTAGAGGCTTGTCCAGGGGGCTGAAAGAAAACTGAAGTAATTGGGTGTCAGCACCACCCCATCAGAGTATCATGTGTTTTGTTTGTATTGTGCTTGTCCAGAGTCTTAAGATTTGCTTTGAATTCTTGCCTTTATTTTGCCCTTTGCAGAAGTGTGGGTGGGGAGACCTCCCAGGATCTCTGTCCCCTTGCCAAGCTCTGTGGTTATGGTGCTGCTCTGAGATTCTCCTCCCTGTCTGGGCTGATGGGTTGCCAGGATCCATCACACCAGGTCCAGAGGGGCTTGTGTCTTCTACACTAATGAAAAATCCTGTTCTCACCTACTGTGCAGTCAGTAAACTCATAAGTCTTGTGATATTTGTTTTCATTTCAGTGTTGTCTTTTTTGGTGTTGCGCTTCTTTTATCTTGCTCTAACAGTGTTAATTCTTATTTCAGGAGCAACACTGCAATAAAAGTCTCATTTAGAAAAAAAAAAACCAACAGAAAACCACAACACCCATCAACGCTCCAAAGAAGCACCACTCCCACTCCCACTTCTCATTCTAGCCATCTTTGAGAAATATAGTGTCACTGGTTTTTGTGACTTTTGACTCTTGACTCTGTTTTCCGTCACTCAAAGACTGCTTTTGGTCATGTCAGGAGTCAAGTTGCTGGTCTGTCTGAAGGTGGTCTTCAAGGGTAGGAAAATGGAAGATTTTACTTGCTGCTGTGTGGCAGGTGTTTTAAGTTTTCCCAAGTTGATGGGAAGAGGCAATAAGCAGCTTACTGAGTGTCTTTGGAAAGCTAATGATTCTTTTGTAAGAATCAAGGGGAAGAATAGAGAGAAAGCCTTATAATTACAAATAAATCTTTGTGGTTTAGCATTTCCTAATTAAAAACCTATAGATTTTAGGCATGTGTACCTTGCAGATTCATCCTTTGGCTTTATTTTGATGAACAGTATGTGTCATAGGATACCAAGTTTTCTTCCTAAGTCTGGCGGTACAGAAATCTAGAACTGATGTGTTTTGTTTTGTTTTTTGAGTCAAAGTACTCAGAAAAGAAAGGGGAAGTATGTTGAGTCAGCTGTTCCCATGACTTCAATTACTTATTGTTAGTGGATATCAAATACCGAGGCCTGAGGATTGACTGGCAGGGCTTCTCCCAATCAGATCTCTAAGTTGCAAGCATTTCACTGGCCAGATCCTGAGGGGGTGTGGAGATCAGACCAATGAGAATATCCAGACTGGGTCTTTCAAAATGCCCTTTATGGGGGGGGGGGGGGGGCATGGAAAAGAAGTCTCTCTGTTGCCCCATGAACATCTGGGGGTGAGTTGTGTCTTTGTCTCCTTCTCCCTCACCCCGCCACCTACAACCTAGCAACATATCATAAAAAGCATGTAAAAATTCCAATGGAAAGTGTCTCAATATTTTCAGACCTATGCAGCCAAATCACCTAACGACATCTAAATTGGTATGGTGTCAAAGACATAGAAGGCTTTGAATTTAGTGGGCCACATCCCCCTTGTTGTTCTGCTTGTGCTTTGAAAGGAGAAGGTGCACCTAGGGTCAGAAGAGCATGCAGGTAGTAATGCCCTCTCTGCCTTTTTGGGATGTGGCTCTTGAAGTCTATAGGAGATGCTATGCTGTGTATGAGTTTTATCTTTTTTTTATCTTTTTCTTTATGGAAGTGAGGAGGTCACAGCTTTCTGGAGATAGTCCTTTAAAATAATGTTTATTGTTTCTGTGTTACTTTGGAGACTTTATTTAAATTGTAGGTAGGGACGAGGTGAGTGTCACTAACTGCATATGGGGAGTTCTGACTACACAGGTATGTCTTTCAGAGAAGATTTCATTTTACTCATTAAGGGAGTATCAAGGCCAGAAGATTAAAAGAATGTAGAAGTAAAATAGGAGTTAAACTAAAATTATACTACATGTCTTTTTAAATATTATTGTTCAGATTTGTGCTGGTGGTTTGCTTTAGTCTGCTTAGAAGCTTTCTCTTTCCTCTGTTATTTATTGTCTCAGACTTCAAATGATACTTAGTTTCTTGATTAAAAAAAACACCAACTGTGAAATTTTTTTTTTGGGTGGGTGTGGATTTTTGAGTGGTTTTATGTGTGTTTATGTTTCTGTCTTTACTTTTACAGAACCCTTGGTAGCTTCCTCTTCAATATACTTTAAAAGTATTCTTGAAACTTTGCATGCTGTGTCTCCCATTTTTTGGTGCCCAGAATAGTAACTGTTGGTCTTTTTGCTTTTGGTATTAGCAGGTTTATGTACAATATGGTTATGAATTTGTACTTGAAGTCAATAATGCAGATCTGCAGCTTGTGTTGTTTTGATTAGCTACTCAGAAATGCTTATCGTAATTGCTGGATCACTGGCACTCACAACACACAGCTGCGATTTTTAGGAAAGTGCTCACTTAAAATGTAATACAGGAGTGTTTGAAATGTTTTTGGTTTTTTTTGACATAGCTAAAAATGCAGCGTTAACAAAAGAGATTGTCATTTAGAATAAGAATGCTTCATCTCAGTGCCCCCTCAATTTTCAGTAAACCTTTTAGTTTTGTGTTTAGTTTCCTTGATAATGCAAGGCATTTTATGACTTGTGTGAAGAAACATTTGGTATACATACAGGTTTATTTCTTTCTAATAATAATATATGCTTTTGTGTAATGGTGGTAGTTACTGTTTTTTTTTTTTTTATTTCTTTGTTTTTCTGCATGTATGTTGTTAGATCCATATACTACATAAATCCCTAATACCTTCCTCCCACTGACACATTTAGTAGTTGGAGTTATCTGCAGAACTAATTGTGAGTTAGGAAATGGGTTTGGTTGCCTGAAACTGTTTGAAATATGTAGCCCAGTTGTACTTGAAGGTACACATACAGCAAATACTTTATTAATGCTGGATTAGCAGACACACCCGTGTCTCTGTGTGGATTTCTCTCTCTTCCCAGTTAATGATGGGAGGTGATAAGAAAGGTGACTTAATTACATGCTTTGCTTGCAATGATTATCCCTAGGTAAGGTGATGTTTCTTAAGTGCCCCTGTTAGTTTTGATGGTAGAAAGTCTAACAGACTCATATTTGGTCTTGTTCTTAGTGTGTCCCCTACACTATCACTGCTGTGCCCCCCCCCCCTCTTGTTGGTCACTGCTACCCTCCTTCACTCATCCTTGAAGCTGCAGTGCCAGACATGGGGTTCGGCCGCATATGATGGTTCTCTTCCAGAAGCACCTCTTCTGAGTCCTCTGCTTGGGTGGTGTTTGCCATCCTGCTTTAAGTTTTGGTTTACGATAGCATGTGGGTGTGTTTGACACAGGTTGTTTTCCCGTCTCTGTGTGCAAGCACATACAGTTCCTACACAGGTGATTTTTCTGAGATATCAGAAGGTAACAATTTTCTCTAAATGAAATTTAGCTCTTGAGAGGATCTTTTGGAATGGTGGGAGCAAGTGTGTGCTGATGCCCTTGTTTCCTGGGGAATGGCAGGAGACATGGCAGACCACAGAGCATAGGCTCTGGTAAGTTGTGGCAGCGGCTCTGGCCAGAGAGAGAAACGGATGACTTTCCCAGACATTTTCCTGGGGAAGGCTGTGAGAAGATCAGAGAAAAGAATGAGAAACAATTCTTATCTCCACTTGCTGCACTTGTTATTGTGCACATGTGGAATGTGTTATGGAGATTTGTTTACCAAAGGGTGATTTCTTAATTGGACACTGGATGGTGTTTGGATGGACTGACCAATTAGGTCAAAGCTGTATCGGACTGTCTGTGAGGGTTACAAGTCTCTTAATAAGTATAGTATAATATAATAGAATAAAGCAATTGATCAGCCTTCTGCAATAATGGAGTCAATGCTATTTATTACCTGGCTGGGGGCCTGTGCTGACAGAAAGTCACTGCTACAGTTCTCCTATTAGCCACATCTTTTTGTCAGCTTTGCCCGTACCTTTATGAAATAAGGCACTTGTTTTGAACAGTTATGGCTTTGAGAGACATACTCCCCCCCTCTGTCCTGGAACTGATACCTGTTCTGAATGAGTTTATGCTTCATGTCAGTGATGGCCGGTCTGCCAGTAGGTTCAATAGGTCAGTGGACTCTTTTCTAGTAACTGCCAAAGTCAGTGAGGAAAAAAGACTAGCTTAAAAATGCCTAGCCTTTCTGGGCTATGATGTACATTTTGTACACCTGCTTTTAGAACCTCTTGGAATGTGAACTGGAAGCAGTCATGTTGAGCCTTTTTTGGCTGTGTGGCATGTGCTCAGTTGATAAATCTCAGTGAAAAAGCCTGTTAAGCTTTGAAGGGGAAAATACCACAATGAAACTTTGAAGGGGAAGACAGCACAATGAGCATAGAGGATAGAATAGGTTGATGTTGTGGTATGGGGAGGATTGGTACAGCGCATTGGTTTCAAGAAACTGTTGCAGCCTTACCTTGAGTCCTGTGTTCAGCTTTGGGCATCCCAATATAAGAAAGATCTAAAGCTGTTTGAGGGAATCCAAAGGAGGGCTGTGAAGATGGTAAAGGGCCTGGAGAGGAAATCATACAAGAAACAGCTGAGGGCACTTACCTGTTCAGCCTGGAGAAGAAGAGACTGATCAAAGGCCTCACTGCAGTCAACAGAAAGTGGTCATTGCCCCAAGGCTGCCAGAGTTCAAGAAGCATTTGCACAATGCTCTTGGGCACATGGTGGGCTTATTTGGGCTGTTCTGTGCAGGGACAGTAGTTGGACTTTGATTCTATGATTTGGTGTTTCCTTTTGATTAAAGTTGGTTGCTTTGTGCTGTGCCTATACTGGCATTTATATTCAATGTGTGAGGAGAAGGTGCTGTTGTGCTGGTGCACTGGGCTTTAGCTGTACTGCAGAGTGCTTGGAATGGCTTTTTTCACAGCAGAACTGAACTAGATGATGTTCTCTAGGAACGCATCTGAGACATGCTGGCCTCTCACAGGTGCTGATGGCACATAACTGGACTAATCCTGATTGGAAATGAAGCTCACTGAGGACTGGTGGAAATAGTTCTGCTTTGCATGTCCTCTCCATTTTTAATGCAGTTGTAGCTGCAGAGGTGGTGGGAGGGCCAATGCCTAACAGCTCTGACAGCTTGTGGGGATACTGTTTGTCTAAGGTAGTGTACCTGCAACACTGTAGTCAGAAATGTAACAATGAATGCTAAAAGAAAAATGTGAGTATCAAACTCCTCTGGAAGTTTCTTTGTTGTGGGTTGGTTATTGTAAGGAGGTGCTGGCTCTCCTGTTTGTCAGTGTTACCTGTCCAATAAAGGCACTGGGTATGCTGTCACCATGGTCAGAACCTGTGGTTAGACACCCCTGGCCTTGTGCTAAGGCCCCAGATAAAGGGATGAGGATATAAATAGTGTTTGCAAAGAG
The DNA here is from genome assembly GCF_015832195.1 of Motacilla alba alba. Classification (NCBI taxonomy): domain Eukaryota; kingdom Metazoa; phylum Chordata; class Aves; order Passeriformes; family Motacillidae; genus Motacilla; species Motacilla alba. The sequence goes on along the minus strand of NC_052016.1, from coordinate 23,877,515 downwards.
AGAAGTCCAGCTTGAAGAGAGTGTTGGTTTTTGTTTTTGTTTTTCATCGCTCCCCTTTTTATAGGGGGGAATGATATGCAGCCATTTGGGGAAGACTGACTAAAGCAATCCATATCCCTTACAAAGCACTTAGTGACTCCTTTGTGTAATTTGGGCATGGTCACATCTGCTGTTATGAACGAAAATGTGCTAAGCTGGGCAGTGTGTCTGTCCGGGACCCAGGCTCCCCAGGCATCCCTTCTGAGCCTCAGGGCCTTTGGGACTGTTTGTTTTTTAAAGGAGCAGTGCAAGAGCAAAGAAAGTTCCCTGTTTTGGGGTAGTTATTGCATTCTCATCTGGCTGAGAAGTGGGTGTTTTAAGGATATGGTTTGTGTATAATGGTTGAGTGTAGACTATAGCTGGCAAAGATTGACACCTAACCTGAGCCTGTGTGTGTGATTTTGGCTGGGTTTTTGTTTCTGGGTTTGTTTTTGTTTTTGTTTTTTTTTTTTTTTTTTTTATTCCTAGGTGCTGAGTACTTAGAATCTAATGAAATTCAGAGAAATTATTACTTCAGACATGGACAGTAGGTCAATTTTTCTTGTGTGATTTGTTTTTGGTGAAGATACTGAACAGCTTTATAAATGTCAAAATAAAATGACCCTTGCTATAAAGGATAGTAATGATAGAGTGTAAATATTAAATAAGTGAAATACAAGTCAGAAATGGCACTGCAGGCTGTTGAGGTAGCAGACTGTGTGCTTGTGAGTTATATATGCATGTTAAAGATAACTAATGCTACTTAAAATTAGCTGTATAGTGCCTGTCTGAGGAGAGAGTCAGATGGACAGGCTTCATTAGTACCTCTGAATTTGTATTTCCTTGAGTAGAAAATGGAAGCTTGGGATTGTCTTAGACTGCCTTCCCTTTTGATAAATAGTATATTAAATTTATCTCAGTAATATTAATGCTAAAGTTTACCTTTGGAGTAACAGAATGAAAGATGGAGTGTAGCAGGTTGGGTGATACTGAAATCTGACTTTATTTCCTTTGTTTGTGTCTGCACAAGCAAATGTGATGTCAGCTCCCTGGCATCAGGCAAAATCACAAGAGTGACTGTGCATGGGTAGGGTTGAACACTCCAGCTCCTGGTGATAAACCAAACAAACAGAACCATCTCTAGAAAATGACAATGTTACCCAAATAGAAAAATAAATAGAGCCCACTCTGACACTTTTATATAGGTCAGTAAAGATTTCGAAGAACGTATGTGTATTTTCATGCTCTTTTGCTGAAAGTTGTGGTCCTGATAAATTACTTCATTATCCAGTACTATGCTGTTCATTCTTCCTATCAGAGCACCTGAATTATTTTTCAGCTTTCATCTTTTATTTCTTCCTAAGAATAATACAGTTAGGTTTAGCAGCAGAGTTCAGCCCTTATGCTTGAGTTGAAGTAGTTCTTAAATTTTTTTTATAAGAAACACCTATTTGTAATTAGTTTGTGGTCAAACACTCAGGTGACTTGCAGAAAGGCTAATGATCTAGCATCATGTGTTTTTCAGAATTTTTATCAGACTAATTTAAATGCTACTTATCTGTTCTTATGTTTTTCTTAAGCTAACAATCTGTTAAAAGTTCCTAGCTTTTATTTTTTTCTTAGATTTGTTTATTTAAAATAAGAATTAAGAAGAAATATAAGTGTCATAGTTTCAGTAATTGCAAAAACTTTCAGTGAGCAGCTCACTTATGGCCCTGTATAAGAAGTGTTCTTTAGCATTACATAAAAAATTTTGCAATCTTGGAAAGAGAGGTTTGGACAGAACTGCAATGTCTTCTTTCAGCTACTGCTGTAGGTATTTCCCAATGTGATTCTTGGAAGTGCAAAAATAATCAAGGTATGCAGTGCATAAAGAGAAAACCGTGGTCACTTATTGTCATATAGGTGACAGTCCTGGTTTGATGTTTCATTTTTTTCTTCGTGACCTGGAGAGCTTCACTTTTTAGTCTGCTGGGAATAAGGAATAAATGTGCATCATGTGGGATACTGCTCTCTCAGTGCAGAGTGTTTCTCTGCTGATTATTTATTGAGTAACCAATGGTGTATCTTTTAAAACAGTGAAATTAAATGAGTGCCAATTACAAATCTAGTCCTGCAGATGAAATCAATAACAATGTATAATAGAAGCAAATATTATGTGGACTGTGCATTTTGCATATCTTGAAGCTGAATATACTTAGAGAAGCAGTGACTGTGTACAGTACATGTACTTCTCTAGCCACTGCCAGCATGTCTTCCTCAGTCATTTTTATAGCTGGAAGAGATACTCTGTCTTACCTGTAATTGCAAATAAGTCAGGCTGACAGAGATGTCACAAGACAGGGCTCTGCTGTGTTTCATGGCCTTAGAAGCAAGAAAAGGTTTCAGCAGTAAGGATATGAAGAGGAACAGCTGGATATGGCAGCTCACATGTGAACAGCAGGTTTTACTTTTGCAGAGAGCAAGCTATGTTTTCAGAAGTATAATAAACCTTAATGGATAATGGACCTTCAGCAGAGAGAATGTATGAAGATGGCTGAAAAATCCCCAAATTTTGAGTTGCTGCTCTCAAATGAGGATGAGAGGATAAGTAAAATGTTCAACCTGTCTTGGAGGGAGATGTCTTAACTCTTTGACACTGAAAACTAGACTACTGGCCTTGGTTTGAGGTTGATTCTCTAGAGGGTTCTTTGATCTCCACAATTTCATACAAGCAGAAAATGTGTAAACCCAAGTTAATGTAGTTGCTGCTGTATGAATAGTGTGAAGTTATTAAGGTTTGATGTAGACAGGCAGTGATGCATTATTGCAGAGATGAAGAGGCTGAGGCATGGACTTTATGCAGTAGTTGTAACAGGTTTATGTTGGAATCCTGGTTACTGAGAACTTTGGACTTTCTGTGCTGACGGGCACTGATCCCCAAGAGAACACTGCATTTGACCTGAGGCTGTGGAGAAGGCTTCCAAAATTGAATGATAGAACTGGGATTATGGGTGTGTAGTTTGAATAGAAGTGTGTAATATCACATGGTGGGAAGCTTAGAGTTTAAGGTTTTAGAATATAGTAATATATATATAAAGCAAGATGGAGGTTCTGGGGCAGAGACTAGTCCTTCTTCACCTTCATGGATTTGAGTGGTATTGTGTAATTGGATAAAAAAAGTCTGCATTATGGGGCATGGGTGGTTGGTTCTTGGGTTAAAAGTAAAAATAATTTAGGTGTCATTTCTTAATTGGACAGTTTATCCTTAAAAGGCCTTGCAGAGAGAGAGCTAAGGCTCCATTTTTAGTTTGTTAGAGTGAAGTGCTGTAGAACTCACAATTTGTGAGACTGTACTATAGATAGGAACTAAAACATCTGAGTCTGAACAAGAAATAATAAATATTAAATGTGTCTCACCCATTTAATCCCGACCTTGGCAAAAAAGAAGCAAAGAATCCACAGGTTTATACATGTGTCCCTCTGCCATCTGGCACAATTAGGTATCAATAGCCTTGTGAAACCTGGGCTGAGGTTGTGTGTGATTCAGGATACAGAAAAACCAGATATGAAATTTTGTATGAATTTTGAAGAATATGAAGATATGAAAGTTGATGACAGAGGAAATGTTTGACTGTGATAGCAGGACTGCTAAACCTACATATATTGTAATCTCAGCATTCTGACCTAGAAACACTTCCTATTTGTATTACATTTTAGGCTTTGCTGTGTCACTTGAGGCTATGTGTTTGCAGCTTCAGGACTTGTGATTTATTGAGGATATCATTCCATATTTTAAAGTGATGTCAAGTGGCATTACTCAATCACATGCTCTGATGGTCACAGGCCTGGAGGCAGGGCAGGGTTTGTGGTCCCAGCCTAGCCTGTGTAGTGCAACTTCAGAGCTCTGCTGTTTGAGGAATGAAGACTATCATGCGCAGGCCATCTGAGGTCCTAGAGACTACAGGTGGCTAGTTTTGGGGTATGGGATAAATAAGCATGGCAGCTTTACAATCAAGGGAGAATCCTGCCAGACTGGAAGTCATTCTTTTTTCCTGCACTTCTACTGCACTGAGTTAACCCTGAAATGGAAGAAAACTGTCCTGAAAATAGATACAGCATTGTTATGTGTAAAATAATATGCTGTGCTTAAGCTTGGGAATTTTAGGGTCTCTGAGATGCAGTAGTTGTGCAAGAAGAATTCAAGCTGGTTTAAGTTTTGAGGTTTTAACTAGCTAACACTTGCACAGTGGTCACTACTAATAATTTTATTCTTCTGCCCTAACTGAAGTTAAAATGAGTGTAAATGAGAAGCTGTAGGAGCCATTTGAAATTTTTTACCTAGCACACACTCAATTTTTTGAGGTGGATGGTGCTTTATGTGGCTGCTGGGACTTTATAGATTATCCTTGTCAGAAAGAACATCTATTATTGTTACTGTATCCTTACAATTTCTGTTGAGTTAGGATAAAGTGCTGGAGTAATGTTTATAGTCAGGAGTAGTAATAAAGGGACCAGCCAAAATCAGGCTTTTTTTGTCATTGACTTCACTTCCAGTGCTGTAGCCATTAAAAACCCACAATGTTCTTGTTTTCAGTTATTTTTAGTCAGCATTGCATCTGGACAAGAAGGGAAAGAGGTTTCTTGTTTATTATGCCATGCATTTCCATGTATGCTTGCTAACGGTTCCCACAGAAATGCCTCACTTCCAAGGTGCCCTCGCATGTCAGGGATGAGGCTCTGTGAGGGCAGTGAAATAATGAGGATGATAGCTCATCTAGTGTCGAGGTGCTGCTGAGGTGGGGTTGGCCTATGCTCTGTGTTAAAGTTGGTTTCATAGAGGAAAAGAGATGGGACAATTCTTGAAGTGGAGGAACAGGCTGTCCTAATGTGCTGAAAGAGTAGCAGGTGGGGAAGATCAGGTTGAACAGAAAAGCTCTAACTTGAGGAAGAGAATTTATGACCTTTGGAAGAAGGAAAAGGCGACTCAGGAGGACTGCAAGGATGTCATGATGTTATGTAGGGAGAAAATTAGAAGGGTCTCAGCCTGACTAGCATCCAATCTGGTTACTACCATAAAGACAATAAAAAAATGTTTTTATAAATACACTTGCAAGAAAAGGAGGGCTACTGAGAATCTCCATCCTTAATGGATGCACAGGGAAACATGGTGTCAAAGGATGAGAAAAGACTGAGGTACTTAATGCTTTCTTTACCCCAGCCTTTAATAGCAAGAGTCATTGTTCCTTAAGTACTCCAGGAGCTCTAAGACCAGGATGGGGAGCAGAATGAAACCCTCTAATCCAAGGGGAAATGATCAGTGCTTTGCTACACTCCTTAGACATATAGAACTGTGGCACCAGATGGGGGATCCAAGAGAGGCTTAAGGGAGACTCTGCCTGACAGGAGGTTGTAGCCAGGTGGGGGTTGAGCTCATCTCCCAGGTAACAAGCACAAGACAAGAGGAAATGGCCTCAAGTTGCACCAGGGGATGTTTAGATTGGTTATAGTGAAGAAATTTTTCTTCACTGAAGGGACTGCCAAGCACTGGAACAGACTGTCCAGGGCAGTGGTGGAGATGCCATCCCTGGAGGGATTTAAAAGATCTTTTGTTGTGCTTTAGGAATGATATTCCCCAATTTAGAGCTCCCATCAAGACTCTCCCAAACCAGACACAACTCACTGGCAGCCTGCCTCCACCTTCCCCCACCCCTTCCTCCCTCCCTCCCCCTCCCCCGCCTTCATGTTCTGAGGTGGAGTTGAGAGTTGGAGGCACAAAAAAGTGAAAATCACTGCTTGAGTTAAGAACAACTTAGTGGAAAGAACAATAAGATAAGAAAAATAAACAGTAACAGCAACAATATTAATAACAAAAGGTATAAGGTAAATGGTTTATATGGAAAGTAAAACAGTACCTGAGTATTCCAGGATGTCAGATGATAGCAAATAATGGTAGTCTGGCCATCCCCTCTTCCTGGCTACTGTAAAAAATAAACCCTGTCCTGACTGAAACAAGAACATATGTAAGTAGATGCAGCACTTAGGGGCATCATTCAGTGGTAAACTTGGCAGTCCTGGGGGCATGGTCGGTCTTCATGCTTTTGAGGGGCTTTTGCAACCTACATGATTTTGAGATTCTATAAGCACTTCCATCTTACGCCAGCATGTTGAGAGATGATGCCACAGCCAGTTATTTCTGTTACTGTCTGGAAGCCTGTCCTTTGATTAATTGGGTGGATTTAATTGATTTTCCACACATCCCCTCTTCTGTAGCAAAATAAGCTTAGAGTGTGCATATTAATCAGGGCATTTTTTTTCCTGTGTATTGTCCTCATTGCCAGTTGGTGATAATTAGACCATGGCTGTATGTCATTGTTGCTGACAAACAGGTTTTGCACAGACTCCTGCAGCGTGTTGCTGTGCTGGGGCTGTTCAACATCATGTGCTGCCAGCTTGGGTGCTTATGAATTCGTCTTAATCCATTTGGCCTCGATGTGGCCCAGATCAAATGCTACACTCTGAGATCTTGTTACATTCACGCCCTGTAGCTTACACTAAGTGTTTTGATGTTTGCCTGACCATACACAAGTTTATTATCCGATTTTTGTAATTTGTTTGTGACAAACTGAATGGCAAACTAGAAACAGGGTTGACATTTCTGTTAAAAAATTAAACCCTATGTGATCCATATGCATGTGCACCTCAGTTATGTTTCATTTAGGTTTATGTGGTAGTTCAGAATTAGTTATCTTGGCCCTTCACTGTGCTGGTGGAAGGAAGGCCAGGCTCTGAGCCTGGGTTGGTGGCCCAGTTCTTCACTGTATTGACTTTTAGAAGCTGGCAGTCCCTGGGATTCTCTAGTAATCTACGTTGTTTTTCAAAACAAGAAATCAACAAAACATCCTCTTGGCGTTGGTCTGTCTTATGAGTATTTTGGTTTATAAATAGTATCTGTAGCTTCAGTGGTAAAGGGTTTTGCAGGGAAGCATCATTCTACTTGGGGGAAGTGAGGGATGTTCCTCACCAGTGCATTGATCTAACTGGGTGTGGAGCATTTTACATTTCACCTGTGGGCCTTTGTAGGACACTATCCTGAATTTACTGTTTGTTTTGTTTGTGAGAAAATAAATCTCTATTTTACTATTTAAATTGTGTCCACGGCAAACTGGCTTAGAGGTTTGTATTCCCCAGAGGATTTAATTGGTATATAAGATGGAGTTGTCATTGCTGTACCAGTGTATACCAAATGTACAGTATTGCAATTTTCTTTTTGCAGGAAAAATAAAAGGTTCCATTTGTTTACTTCTCATTTGCTCAGAATTCAGAGATTTTGTAGACAGCTTATCTACTGATTTTCATTGGAGTAGTACTGCTTTGCATTATTTCATTTGTTATTGTGTTCCTTGAAACTTGGTAGGCATTTACATTGAAGCTATCTTTGCAAATGGTTTCCAAAACTGAATGTAGTATTTTGCACTGACAAGAAGTAAATGTTTTCTGTGATGCTTTAATCTTATATTTCTACCTGTTAAGTGTCAGCAGAACTGTCTGGGTAAGGTTTGCAGGTGGTGTAAGCTAATATAGGTGAAAGAAGTGGGAGTCCTTCCCCTCCTTTGGCATCCCCTTATTCTTGTTGCCTTTTTCCTTACTGCATTTGTTCCCCAAGAAGAGCTACAATTAGTTTCTTCTGAAGGGACTTATTGTTGTAGGGTGTATTTCAGTTACAGCTTGTCTCATTTTACTAATGTCAAGGAAAGAGATGTCCTGTTGTGTTAGAAGGTTGGCATGGTTTCCATCCCTCGTGAGCTGTCCTGGGCAAAGGAAGAGGAAGAATTTGTTACCTTGCCTTTGCACATGTCCATTTTTTAACATTATAATGTAGTAAACAAATTGCCTGTGCAGGCTCAGAATGAAAACATCATGCATGTAACACTGATCCCTTCCAAGAATAAATGCTTGAGTGTTTTTGTATTGTGCTGGAGATCTGCGATTCATAGAAGACTGAATGGCAGCTGGGAGGGACAGTGTGGGTTTTGTAGCCATGTGCTGTTTTCAGTAGAATAAAGAATGAGAGAAGGAGCGGTCAAAGGGTGGTCTGAAGAAGGTATATGGTAAACAGAGTTGATTTATAGTGTTAGCTTTTCTAATAATTTGCTGTTAACTCTCAAGTGAGTTTCTCATCAAATTTTAGCTATAGTAAATTGCACCATAACTTTGTTTTTTTGTTTTTTGTTTTTTTTTTTTTTCCTGACAGACTTTGTAAGCAGCTTAACATACAGATAGCACAATAGTAATACCTCCATATCCCCAAATACAGATTTACAGAAGTTTGGGGTTTTTCAGATTTTTCTGTCCTTAAAGTTCGTGGCTTCCTCAGTGGTGTGTTTGGAGTGAAGTGAAGCAAATGTTGGGTAAAGGCTCTGATTATTTTTAACAAGCTTGCTACCTGACTGTAGAAAGCAAAATAATGTACTTTCTCACACATTATTTCACAGTACGGTGTTAATGCAGGGTGACTGCAGTGCTGCATCTCCCAGGGATGCTCCTCCTGGGAGAGAGGGTGGAGAGAGCCCTTCTTTGCAATGTTCCCAGCCTCTGCAGTGACCCTGACACTTCATGCTATTAGGACTTCTATAAATGGCCACTTATTTTTTCTAGTAAAAGATAATATTGTTTTAAGGGAGCGGGAAAAACATCCCTGTGGGAAATCTCACTGTAGGAGCATTTTTAGGTCTGTTCACCTTACATCTCTGACCCAGATTTTCTGAATACTTTGGTAATACTCAAACTCAGAAAGTATGATTTAAACTCTTGCATGTCTTTAATTCAATCTCTTTTTTTAGTGGGAGTGATGGCTTTTCAGTGGTGTTATTTGGACATCTCTTAAAGTCTCTTATGTTTCCTCCAATGCAAAAGTACTTGCCAGTGACCTGAATGGTCTTGAACTTAGAAAAGAAACTTCATGGTGGTTTTGACCTTCCCTTGTAGCTGTGTGTGAAGCCATCGTTGTATTGTTGTCTGGTAGCTTGTTATTTCATGCAAGCCCTAGTGCAGGAGATAAATCAGTTTTTAGTGCTTTAGGTGTTGCTGGTTGTATAATCATATGTCTGTTGTGTGTCACTGCAATGGATTTATTGGCTTGTTTATTTATTGGATTTAACGGCTTGTTTATTCAGGTGTCTTGGTTTGAAAGACAGGTAGGTGTGTCTGCTAGGGAAGGCAGGAGCCTCCCTTGGAATGGAGAATGTAAACCCCCTCCCTCCAAATTACTAGAATTTTGAAATTAAGGGGCTCTCAGGCAAAGATAGGAGGATAGGAATAACAGTTATTTCCTAGTATGTATAACAAGGCAAACAAACGACAATAACTGTGGCATTAACAACAAACAGCACCAGGGATCCAGTAACAGCCTTCTTGGCCGCCGGCACTTTCCCCTTTGGTGCAGTTACCATCACAGCTGGCAGGAATGAGCAAAAATCCTGTGGTAGTGGGCGAGATGTATCAGAAGTTCCGCGGCGGTAGCTGGAATTGCGGGATGGTGCTGGCCACAGTGCGGAGAACCCCAGAGCGGTCCCGAAGAAACAGTGGGGGCAGGGCAGTGGCAGCCCGACTCTGGGCAGGGCAGCGAGAGGCGAAGTTCAGGATTCCCGGGACACACGAGCAGATGGTGATGGGTCCCTCAGGGCTGAGCTCCAGCGGTGCCGGTGAATTCTCCCCGCAGTGAACGACAGCCTGGCCATCCTCCTCCGATGTCAGAGCGAGCCAGAGCCGCTGCCCCCCAACCCGCCCCCCAACCCGCCCCCAACCTGTCCCCAAAAAACTCACACTATCTTCCCCCTTGGCCCCGAGAAAAAATAAAGTGAAGCCCGATGCTACTTTCCTCTCCCGAGGAAAGTGACCTTCAGTCACTTTCTTTTCTCTTTCTTAAGTATCCATAAGTACCCAGTAGTTAGTTTCCTAGCAACTTATGAGAAAAATTTCTATAAGTCTGAAGAAAGAAAAAAAACAAACAAACAACCCCTAACATCAGGCTAATTGCATTTGACGGATTCTAATAAAATGTTTTGAATCACAGTGGGTAGATAGCTAATATCTCAGAAGGTTCTCTGAGACAGAATGTAGTATCTCTGTGAGGAAGAGAGCTTTGCAAGTCCTGTGAGAACAGGCTGAAATGTCTGGTAACAGGTCTGATGACATAACAATCTTGAAAACTTGCAAGCTCTAGAAAAAACACTTTCACTTCCTCACTTGTTTGAAAAGGCTATAAACTGATGGCTTGATATTTAAAACAAATCTGCATTTAATTTATTCTTCACTATAATGTTGTTAGAGATGTATGTTGTAGACTCTAAACTTGTCAGGCAAGCATATCCTGAAGATTTACCGGCATGGTGAAAAGCATGGATATGGATCTAATTCACTGTGAATGTGGAAGAAAAACAGTAACTGTGTTTACCCTGTTAAAAGCTGAGGAATTCTTGCAGAAGTACTAAAATTGTCTCAGTAGTTTGCATTTGTAAATCAATAAGGTGAACGGATGTTTGCCAAAGTAAGGGATGGTTAGAGGAAGAAAAATGCATTTTTGATAATTTACTCTTTGGGAGCCTGAGATGTGCTCATTGTTAGTATAGATTTGATACTTATTTTCTACTTTAATGTAGCAACAGAAAATTGAGGAAACTAAGTATGTGTGCTTCTGATGATACTCTTTGTTACCTTGAAACAACTTCAGCCGTCCTCATGGCTCTAGGATGCTAGTAAAAACAGTGCTGGTGTTAATGGATGATATTCGCTATTATGTTAACAAAAGAAAGAGAAGAACCACGTAATATATGTACACTGGCCGACTGCAGAGGGTGAGGGTGAAAGACCATGTGGCCCTGTCATCAAAACGAAGAACTCTGTTACCAGTTGGAAAGAGTTGAGAAACTCTTAATAATACTTAGTTTTCAAAATATTGCAGTTGTGGGTGATTTCCTGGTATAGAAATATACCATTAATAAAGTCCCCATGGTATGTGCATACATACTGTGCATGTAATACTAAGAATTGCTTTATTTTGAATAAATCTCAGTTTGGGGTTCTGCATTGTGTGGAAGTGCCTCACCACTGCAGACTGAGTGTGATGAAGAACACTTATCTGGGCTAAGCCTAGGCTGGGCACTAGTAAGGGAATTGCTCTGTCTTCTCTTGAGGGTTTCCAGAGCTTCTGGAGCCCAACACTGTGTTGCTGCTGCTGTGCTGTTTTAAGCTGAACCCTCTTGACATCTTGGCAAATGCTGGGAACTGTGACCACATTCATGAGCTTGTGGACAGGAAGGGAGGAGCTGGGGGGAAGGCTGCCTGCTTATAGCTCACTGAGAAGTCTGTCTCTTGCTGGAAGATAGGTTGTTGCCAGCTCGAAGGAGAAGGACTATAAGCTCCAGTGTAGATCTCTGGCATTTTCACCTGTCTTGGGTTGAAAGCACTAAGTAATTTCTGGCGTCTTTCTCTTTTGAAGGTAGTGCTTGAGATGGTCTTGAGGCTCCTATGGAGTCATCCCTACTTGGACTTTTCAGTTCTGTGGTATATTTTCAGGCCATCTTTTTTACTATTTTCTTACTTTTGCTGTGCCTCAAGGAATCCTGTCAAAGTTATTATGGCTGCTGAACAGGGTTGTAAATGGAAGTAGAACATGAAGGGAGTCTTGTGAAGGTGGGAATAGAAGGCAGGTGTTGGTTGCCTTGAATTCCGTTAAGCTAGTATTTGGAATAAGAGCAGATATTAAGGTAATTACTGATGTCACCTGTATTTGGTACTATGTTTTCAGTGGTACCGTTTCTTTCAATCTCTCAGCGCAACAGGTGAAATGAAGCCTAGCTGTGTAAGACATCTTGGGTTTAAAGGTTTCTTGCCCGAGTGTGAAAATGAAAGTGTGCAACTTTCAGAGAGCGTATTCTTTCAGAAGAGGAAGAAACATCCATAGAAGAGGCTTTGTTGCAGCTTGCGACAACTTTTGCCAATGTGGTTTGTAAGTACTTCTTAATATGTATAGATTTATCTGTGTGGAGAATGGGAGGAGAAATAAATTGTTGTCTTGCTGCTCTGTGGTGTTTGGATTGTGGGCAGCCTGTGTAGAGTTTGTGCTCTACATTTAGTACTCTGATCAAATTCCCTGTCAGGGATCAGCATCTCTGCTTATAGTCCTTGGATGTTGCATCAAGTGAAATAAAATACATGTTATTTCTGCTTTCACTGCATGCTGTTACCTAGTTAACCTTAAATAAAAGTTGACCGCCGTTGTTCCTCTATTAGTGTATGGAAATAGGGCTTCCTTGTACTTCCTGCACAAGGCATTGCTAGTGTTCAGTTGGATTTTCTGTAGTAGAGCACCAGGCTCAGTAGCCAAATATTTTTCCTTCTGTTGTTGCGGCGTGTGTGAAATCTTTCATGGTATAGTTCATTCTTATTACAGCTCAATAAAGCCCAAAGTGGGAGATGGCAAAGCATAGTACTGTTTTCTCTTTTGTGATGATGGTTTATCAGGATACTCTAGCTGACAACTGTCAAAAGCAAGATGATTTAATCTTCCAGATTATTCATTTAAAAGACAAATGAAAAAAAATCCCCAAAAGTAACTCACTGTTTGAAGGATTTATGTGTTCTAAATAGCACAAATACAATGGAGCTATTTAGGACAAAAAGTGCTCACTTTTCAAGTATGTGGTTCCAATATGATTAAAAAACCTGGAGGGTTTCTTACTCTCCTTAGCAGAGAGCTAATGCATCGGGGTTTTTTAATGCTTAGTGATCTATGTGTACTTACTGGTAAGGAAACAGCACTTTATTATGTCATCTTCTTTGGATCTGGCTGTAATAGTTAACAATGGGTAATCTAATTTATCTTCATTTGAAGATCTGAAAGTTGCCTCCAAGCTTATCTTAGCCTCTTTCATGGAAATCTGTTAAATTCAATTAATATGAACTTGAAATGTAGTCTTTAAGGATGCTGCATTTAAATGCAGTAGTTCTCGTGAGCCTTTAAATCAAATGTATGTGAACATGTCTGTTCTGCTATCACTGTTGTGAAGACAGAGAGCAGCTGCTCTTAGTGGGTAGACCTGGAAGAGAAATCTGAGGCCTTAGTATAGTTGAAAAAGCCAGAAACTCATACTCTGAATTTTTGGCTTCTGGTTCGTCTCTTCACTCAATTGCTTTCTCTGTCCTTGTCTGAATGAGAGATGCTTGTGTAAGGTTCTGGTGACCATAATAACAGCATGTCTTTCCATACGCGAGCAAGAGTTTTCAAGCACAGTTTTTCTTGTGTTTCAATGTTTTGTGTAACTAAACTTGTATGTGGTATCTATTTCTGTATTATTAGAAAATTACAGTAAGACTACCACAGTGGAAGAAAGTTCTTGGATTGACAGATTCTCGTTTCCTTGGTTCCCAGACCTAACCAACAGTTGGAGTATTCCATAGCATTCAATAAGATCAGAAATCCAGAACTCATGGTGAGAGTATACCTTCTAAATAGGAAAGAGTGAGAACATATACAGGGTACTCTACTGTCTATTTGGTTAACATTCCAAATACTGAAATCAGTAAAGCTTTTGCTAAAGATTGTCTGCAGAAGAAATCCAATGAGGGCTCTGTCTTTAAAGAGAGCAGTTGCTGAAGATACCAGAGGTAGGGTTTGAAAATACAAATACATGTATTGGAAAAACTAGTGTACTTCTGTAGAGTGGCCTTCATGTATTGGCAAGAGTGGTTTGAACACTTTTTTGTCTCGTCCCATACTGCTTCCTGCATATTAGTTGCTTTTTTTCCCTGTTGTTTTCTTGAATCTCTTGAATAATGGATTTTGAAAAGTCATAGGCTTAACATAACTGTCTTTCTGATTGTTGTGTCATTAGAGGTTTATTTTATTTGAGGCTGACTGAATTTCTTCATGTCCAATTTTGAGTGGTTTTGCTTTGCTTTTTAAGCTGAAGAGTTGCATTCTAAAGAATAACTGGTTTGTGTGGTCAAGCCTGTACCTCTTTGGTTTGTTATTTCCAGTAAAGTTGAAACTCCTAGCTTATATAATGTTTTTGTTTGTTGATCATGATTGTGCAGAGGGCTGTGTATGTAATCTACTTGGTGTGTGATCCCTACCAAAGGGAGAATTGGTGCTGGGGCTCATCATGTGTTACTGTCGCCCAGTCTGCTGAAGGAAGCTGCTGGGTTGTTTCTGAGGGCTTCACTGTGTCTCATTTGCTTGGTTTTTTTCCTTATTCTTGTTTCTTGTTTATAGGTATTGAAAAGGAAAAGGTTCTTGGTTTTGAGCATTAGCACAATTGTGTGAAGGTTGTGTACAGTAGCATTTAATCAGTAAAAGAACACGCAGAATTCAAACTGTAGAGTTGAAACCTGAAATATGCCCGATTGAAAGACTGAAGGAATATTTTTATTCTTCCCCAAACTGAGGAATCTTTGGCCTTTCTCTGCTAAGCACTTCTGAAGGTATTTTTCTTTATTAATTAAATTTTTAATAATATTTTATGTATGCAAAAATGATGGTCTTGTCTTTGGTTTGGTGGATGAAATAAATGAGCTGCCTAAGAAAGCAGAGAGATGGAGAAATAGCTCTATGTTGGAGACCATGGGAGTGGGGTCCATGATGGAGTGTATAGCATCAGAGGTTGAAGGCCAGGCTTTCTTTTGAATGTGCTACATGATTATTATTAAAAACCTCATGGACATGGAGTAGCTGCTGAAAAACTGGCAACTGGGTGTACAGTGATATGAAAATAGCTTGCATCTAGTGGGACAGTGAAGTTTGGGTGGGGTATTTTTTGGGTTTTTTTTTTAGTAACAGGTAATTTAAGTACCCTAGAAACAGATACATCGCAGGATCTGTTTCAGCATGGGGTGTCTGGTAATGCTGTAATAATTCCCTCATCACAGTTCTGTTGTGGAGAGATAAAATTCATAGATTTTTATAGAGGAAGGATTGAAGAACTGTACCTTCAACTCAAAATGAATGAAGTCTGTCAACCATCTATTAGACTCTCTCCAGCTTTTGTATATGCCTTGAAAGTAATCCAGGTACTGTGTTATGTTATTTAATCCTGCTGTTGACAGATTAGTTCCTTCTGGCTTATTTATAGTGGTGTTTTTGTATGCCAAAAAAAGGTTTGTCTAATTAGAGACATCTTGGCATCTTGAGTAGTGTAAATATTTCAGGAAGGATCTTCTGGGCATGTTCTTCCTTCTAGCAGTCAGGAAGTCCTCATCATGCCAAACACTTGGTGGTTAAAGTCAGCAAATGCCAGAAATGTTTTGTTAATTCATCTTCACATTGTTTGTGGAATGAAATTGGGAAATTATTAATTTTTAAAATATAATAATTCTAGTAATCCAACTAGTCAGACAACTTGCAGAGCAGACTGAGTCACAGACTTGCCACTTAAGCAAAGAATAGTTCTACATCAAAAGGAAGATGAGAGGGACCTTTGGCATACACGTGGAGTGCAGTCATAGTGCAAAACAGCTGAAACACCTCATGTTAAAACTGGTGAATTACGTCAGACTTCTCACATGGCTTTGTTCAGATGTTTGTGGCTCAGACCAATGGCAGCAGAGAATGATTCTATTCTGCGTCATTTGGAGAATAACATAAGTGATGCAGTCTGTGGAAGAGTTGCTTTAGCAGGGTAGATGGTGCCTCTGTATCGAGGGCAGATGAAGAACTGCATGCAAGTTATACTGAGAATAAAATAACCATCTAAGAGGTTCCTTTCAAATCCAGTTGATGCAGGGTAGAGGTTCTGTTTCACAAGGAAAATTACAGCTCTTTTGGCTGTGGTGAATTTTGCTCAGGTAGAGAGAGTTTTTTTCAGATTGGAACACAGGGAAAAAATCCTCCAAGCAGGTTGGTTTCAGCTTCCATTCTTTCTTGGAGAAGCTTACAAATGCACTGTATAGTTGCTGCACTGCAGTAATAATCCTGTAGATTTAATTAATTCAGTCATCTAGTGTTGTCTTTCTACGGTAGGAAAATGATGTAAGCCCACAGAATTTTCCAAATCTGAGAAATCTGGTATCTCTTTTTAAAGGAAGCTTGTTTCAGGAAAACTCATGTGCCTTGTATAATTTAACTCACTTTGTCTAGTTACTGTCTTGTCAAAAATATAGGATGTTAGTGCTGTGTAACAAATCAGTCACACAAGAGTCATCCTTATAAGTGTAACTCCTGTGTTGTGATTTTTGCACTGTTTTTTTAAGTTGTTATTATTAGTACTTACTTATTTAGAAAGTTTCAAGTCCACAATTACTTGAACAGAGGCCTTTGAAATCGTGTTGTCATCTGTACTGTAAGCAAATTTTGCTGATTTGTCCATAGGAATCTAAAAAGATAGAGTGCCAAAGAGGTAATTTAAATATTTTATTTACTTTCTTCCTTTTTTTCTTTCTTCAAAATGCTTCTAAACATCCTTCTAGAACCTGTGCTAAGGCACATGAAAGACAGGGAGATGATTCAAGATAGCAGCATGGCTTCAGCAAGTGGAAATCCTGCCTGACCAACCCAGTGGCCTTCTGTGATGTAATGACTACATCAGTGGACAAGGGAAGGGTCACAGATGTCATTTATCTGGACTTCTGTAAAGCCTTTGACTCAGTCCCCCACAACATCCTTCTCTCTAAATAGGAGACCTATTTAATCAGTGGACTGGTAGATGGATAAGGAGATAGGATAGTCACATACAGAGGGTGGTGGTCAATGGCTGAGAGTCCTGATGGACGTCAGTGGCCAGTGGTGTCCCTCAGGGGTCAGTACTGGGATGGGTGATATTTAATATCTTCATTAATGACATAGAGTGATTGATTGCACCCTCAGCACATTTACTGATAATACTAAGTTGAGTGGTGCTGTTGCCTCACCTGAAGGGTGGAATGTCATCTACAGGGTCCTGGATGAGCTTGAGAAGTGACCCATGGGAATCTCATGAGGTTTAACCAGCTAGAAAGTGCTGCCTCTGAGTCAGGGAAACCCCTCATATCAATTTGGGCTGGGGGATGAACAGATCCAGAGAAGCCCTACAAGAAGAATTTTGAGAGGCTGGTCATGCCCCGGCTGTGTGCTCTGGGAGCCCAGAAACATCCTGTGTGCTGGGCTGCATCCAAAGCCCTCTGGGCAGCAGGGGAGGGAGGGGATTCTGCCCCTCTGCTCTGCTGTGGTGAGACCCCACCTGCAGTGTGGCATCCAGCTCTGGGGTGCCAGCACAGGAAGGACATGGACCTGCTAGAGCCAGTCCAGAAGAGGGGCACAAAAATGATCACAGGCGTGGGACACTTCTCCTATGAAAATAGTCTGAGATAATTGTCCAGCCTGGAGAAGAGAAGGCTTCAGGCAGAAACTGCTGTGCCCTTTCTATACCTGAAGGGTGCCAACAAAAAAAAGGTGGAGGGAAGGTTTTTACAAGGACCTGGAGTCACAGGGCAAAGGGGAATTGCTTGGCACTGACAGAGAATGGGTTTAGATTAGATATTAGGAAGAAATCCTTCCCTGTGAAAGTGGAGAAGCAGTGGCACAGGTGGAGAAGCAGTGGCACAGGTTGCCCAGAGAAGCCGTGGCTGCCTCATCCTTAGAAGTGTTCAAGGCCAAGTTGCATGGGGCTCTAAGCAACCTGGTCTAGTGGAAGGTGTCGCTCTTCATGGCAGGTGGTTGGAATTGAGATGATCTTAAAGGTCTATTTCAACACAAGCCTTTCTAAGATAAATTTGATATGACTTTGTGAGAGGCTGAGTAACAACAATTCTTTGGGATGGAGGCAAAATATAAGCATCCCTGAAATGGACTGCTCTCCTCTTACAAACTATCCTTTTGCATCCAGTTTTAGCAGGAAAAGTTGAAAAGCAAATAGCATAAAGAAGGAATGAGGATACTATGCAGAAGAATTCTTCTTGAGTGGGATGCTTAAGCATGGTAGTTGTAGTGGTTTTGGTTTGCCAGTTTTAGATTTCCCAGCAAATGCATCAATGAGTGTGATGGGTTTGGTGTTGGCTAAATGTCCACTCATTTTCTTCCTGTGAGATAGAGTTAGGAGGAAGGCAAAGCAGGCTCAAAACTTAAGGGTATAAAGAAAAGTTTATTAAGAGTAACTGAAAGAAAGAATAATAAAAATCAGAATAAAACTTTTAGAACTCTTCTCCTCCCCTACAACTTTTTTTTCCACAGTAACAACGTACAGAAACCTTTCAGCTTATCACCTCTAGAATAGTATTTCTTCAGTTCACTTAGGGAGAGGAGTCTCTCTTGTCAATTTATGGAGACTTCTCGACAAGAAAACAATTCTCTCATGGCTTTTAATTTCCATGAACAGCAGCTGCCCTGGAACTTGCAATCATGAAGTCCCTCCCATCTTTCACAGCTTTCCCACAGCTGCTTTTATGGACCATGTCAACTTATGGGGTACTATTTTAAGGATGAGCTGTTCAAGAGCAAAGGTTCTCTTTATTGATCTCTGAGATCATCTTGATCTCTAGGATCAGAGGTCTTCTTTCTCTGGGGGCAAAGGGTCTTCATCGCTCTCCTCTCTCTTTTCAAACTTCTCATGAGATCACAGCTACTTCAACATCTGCTTGCTTTAACACAGATGCCTTTGATCATATCTGCAATTTGAACATTCCATCCCCCATACTTTTCAATGAGTTACAGGGGAAAAGAGTCTGATGTATCAATTATATTATTCTCCATAGCTTTACAAGAGGATTTCAGCCCAAAACAAAAGGCATCTCCTCATTCCTCCCATCTGGGACTTGCCTCTTTCTTCTCTGACTCTGGTGTCTTTGTATTGTTTCTCTACATGTCTTCACTCTGTCCTTTTCTCTCACCTGAGGGAGGATTGAAGGTCTACAAGTCTCATCTGTGGACTGAAAGAATTAGTATCTCACCCAGGCCCTGCAGATGGCCATATGACCCTGGCCGGGCTCAGTAGCTTGAGGCTGGAACTGTTTTACAATGGAGGTTTCTTCAGCAGCTGTGCTGGGGGGGCGGCTGGGATCTCAGCAGCCAGGCTAGGGCTCAGCTGCAGCACGCTGGGGGCCCATGACCTCCCCTGCCCCTGCCTGGCAGCTGATGGGGTCCGGCCCCATGGCAGAGCCCGCCCAGCCCGGGCTGGCCATGTTACCTGCTTCCAGGCCAGAAGGAAAAGATACCCTCCTGGGTTTTTTTTGTCTTTAACGTGTATATGCATGGAGCTGTGTTCAGCTTTCTCAGTGATTTAACAGATTGTCAATTCTCAAAGCTAATTATGGATAGGTCTTTTTGTCATACACAGGAAACTGCTGCAACTTCTCTTAGAACATCACTTCTGTGAATGGCTTCAATGCAAAACCAGTACAGTAGTGGAAATGTGATGAATGAGATGTGAAGCTATCTTACAGTTAGTTATGAGCTACTTCAAAAGAAAAACAAGTCAATAAATTACTGAGCATTGACATTTGAGGAATAAAGTTCATTTGAGAAGCTGATATTGCTCAAATGTTAAACTCTTTATCAAGTTAATTGAACTAGGATTGTTCTTCAATTTTTTACTGAACAGACAGAATTTCAATTTGTTCTAAATTATCAAGTTTGGTTCTGCATTGTGGGAGATAAGAAAAGCCCAACAGAATATGAGTGATGCTGTTGAGTCAGGGACGGAGGAAATGACTCCATGGTTCAGAAGGCGAAGAAGAGAGATCCTTTATTAAGAGGTAGCGTCCTTTTATAACCAGGATTGCTAAGGTGAAATCTGATTGGTCTCAAAGTAAAAACCTTTCCACACTATTGGTGAACTGTGAATAGCACACTCTGAAGGTACATATCTGTAAACAACATGAACAGAAAGAGAGATAATAATTATTTTCATTCTTCCTCTCTAAGTTTCCCAGGCCTGAAGCCTGGGAGAATTCTCTTTGAGTGAGCTGAGAATCTCCACATACATGCCCTTTTCACCATTTTTAAATCCTGTTCACTTCTGTTCACTCTTGCTTGGCAGAAAGCACTTCTGGGAAAGGTTCAACTAACAGCAGGGTAAAAAACAGGTTATATAACTAGAGAACAAATTGTATGACTAGTGTGTAGTCACCTCATGCATGGGGCATGGATTTGTTGGGGAAATGCATGGACACTGGGTGGTGAAAAAGGTGGTTGGGTAAAAGGTCATGTGAACAGCGACACCTATAGTGGCAGACAGCCAATGCATGCTTGTTTTGCTGAAGTTTAGAGCATTAAAAGGCCTGTTTTTTTGCAATAAACAATTTCTCTTTATGACTGCTAAAAGGGACTCTGTGTGTCTTTATTCCTCATTGCTACATTGCTTATAGCAATTTTCACATCCTTCCCAGGTATGCATGCAATGAAATAGGCTTAAAATATAATTTACACCACCAAAAAAAAAGTGCTTTAATGTAAATGCAAACTAGAAGTTAGGTCTTCTTTTAGTATTTATTCTCACCTTGTAGTTTTAGTTTGGTTTTAGCAGTGAGTTTCATGGATATTATAGGACCCCAGAAGTTATTGAGCTTGGAGTACTTCTGTGGTCTATTGCATTGCTGTGAAATGCACTCCTATTTTTCTTCTATTTCCTCTATTTATTTAAGATAAGTGATAGTGGCTTTGAGTGTTGAAATAGAAAATACAATGCTGGAATTAGATGGTTTACAGGGATTTATTTAATTGCAAAACTTTTGATTTGCTCTGTAAAACAGACTCTTATGTTTGTTTTGGAGTAGTGATAGCCCTGCAGCTGATGAAATTAAAATGCAGTATCATTAGCATTCCTGTACGTATAGACATACCAAAAGAAACCATAACCCTTGTCATATTTATTGGCATCATTAAACACTTCTTTTGTCAAAGTTGCACACTTGCTGAATTTATTCTTTATCTCCTATTTTTCTAGATGAATACAAGATCATTCATTCTGATGGGATTTGTCTTTTTCTTATTTACCCTACTGCTATTAGTCAGCACATACAGCCATGTAAATGACCAAAGACTTTCAAAATATAATTGAATAGCTTGGGAGCAAGATTAGGTTGTTTGGTTGTTGGTTTTGTTTTTGTTTTTTTTTGACTTTCTTCTTAATGCACTTTTTATTCAGCTTGTAAAATCTTGATGTTATTCCACTCCCTCTACCTCCTCATCCCCTATGTTAATATTTAGTTGGTGTGGCACTAGATTAATGCTTCGTGAAATTCATTCCAGTCTTGGGTAATTTTGTTCATTTTGCTTGTTAATGAAGGTGGAGGTACGACTGACACCAAAAAAGGCTTCAAGCGTCAGCACTTTTTCTTCAGTATAACCTTTTATACCCTTCATCTTAGATGCCTTACACCTGTGTGCCCTCTGTACCCTTTGGTGATTGGTCAGTGCACCTCGGCACTCCATGTCTCATGACCTTCAATACTGTTCAGCTGTCCTACACAGTTGTAGCCCATTAGGGATGAGGCTTGGCTGCAGCCCCGCTCCCAATTTCCACAAACTGTGTGCCTACATGTTATAATTTTTCTTCCTGCCAAAATAGCATTTTTTATGAAAGATTGTGACTAAACTGTGTGGAGGTACCTGCAGGCTGAGGATACCTGTTAGCTGTGAGGATTTTCAGTTACTGTTATATCAATGGCTGACTTCAAGGTCTGTAAATTTTGGTATGGGCTCCTAAGGTAACTCCAGAGAAGACCTGCTTGGGTGAAGGTTGTCCCTGTTTCTCCCATTATCCTTCTGCCCATGGTGGTGCACATCATCACCCATAGCAAACTGCTGGCACTCCTGGTCTGGTTGTGACCATGGTGATATAGAGGCTAGAATGGAATACTGTATTCCAGTTGGAAGGGAGCTACAGTGGTCAGCTAGTCCAGCTGCCTGATCAAGTTACAGCCTGTTACTAAGGGCATTGCCCAGTTGCTACTGACAGTCTTGTGACAAGTCCGGTGTTTGACTGTCTTGGTTAAAAAGTGCTTCCTAATGTCCAGTCTCAGCCTGGCACAGGGTTGAACCATTCTCATGCGTGCCATCACTGGATCCCACAGAGAAAAGCTCAACACTTCCCTCCTTAGGAAGCTGTGGAGAGCAAGGAGGTTACCCCCCAGCCTCCTTCTATCTGGCTAGATAAGCCCAGAGTCCTCAGGTTTTCCTTGTGGGATGTCATTCCTTTAAAACCTTTTCATCAGCTTTGTTGCTCTCCTCTGGATGCATTCAAGCACCTTTGCATCTTCTTAAATTAAGATACTCAAATTGGAGGTTGTGTGAGTGTGGCTTTTAGAGGGTTTTTTTTGGAAGCAGACATGTTGCTGGGAGTGGTTGTGGTAGGTAAGAAGCTGTTGACACTGCACTTACAGAGCAATGTGTTTTTGTTATGTTCATGTAGCTGATGCAAAGATCTGCCTTCTCTGACTTGATGGGATGCTCCCCTGTGATAATGCCTCACATTTACGATTACATTCAGAGATGTTGATTTTTGTAGCTAAATTTTAATTTTTATTCACTCTCACAGGAGCATGGAAATGTGTGCAGGATGATGCTAGACAGATTTCACACAGGTGCTAGACTTCTGCTGCTCTTTGGATTTACCTCTTTGCTTCCTCGTGGGGAAGAGACTCCCAGGGACTCCAGGGAGGGAAATCCCTTTGCTCTTGTGTGTGTTCACACATGCACATACAGGTCAGCTGTTTATAAAGACACTTCTGCTCAAGTCTTATGAATATCTCTTGTATGCACTTGGGAATATCTCTTGTATGCACTTGGTTGCTGGTTCATTCAGGTCTTTGGGGAGGGGAGCACTCACTTCCGTATTGCTCCACACGATAGCCTTGTGAACTCAGTGCTTAGTCCTGGCATATTTTTTGGTTTGATTTTAATACTTGATTTCAGGGTAAACAAATACTTGGGACTGGGTTGGGATGTTGTTCTGCAAGTACTTGGAACGTGACCTGAGGGAAGCACTAAAACTGAGATGAATGGAATGCATGGAACAAATACAACCTATTTCTCAGGACCTTGTGAAGGGTGTGGGTGAGGAGAGTGGTTGGCTGCCAGAAGATAGTTTTAAGAATATTATATTTTCCTCTGCAGTCTCGAGGGCAAACTTGCTTTTAATTTACTTGTGGAGCAGTTAGTTGATCCTTGAGCTACTGTGGTGATGTGGGTATTGCACTGTTGTGATGCATTTTGGCGTCATTTTTTTATGAAGCAGGCCAGGAAGACAGTGCACAGATATTTGCAGTTGGGTTACATAGGTTATAGTCAGGCCAAATAGACTTCTCTAGTTTTCCAGCTGCTTTTTGATGGAGTCTTTCTCAACCAAATTTTGGATGATGGCTTTTTGTACATTAGATATGGATATTCACGGGGTTTTTGCAGGTTAGGAAGGTGGTTCCTTCTGTGACTGTTTGTGCTAAATGTTTGTCTTCCAGGAGGAGCAACTACACTGAGCAATTTAACTGTGTAATCAGTAGAATGTTTTTCTGACCTATTTCTGTACGCTGTTGACAACAGTAATTGCTGCTGCTGTTTCTATGTGAACATTATACAATAAAACATTGTTTCTAAGTCATTCATGTTGATTTTGACAACCTCTTAGTCTTCTTTAAAGAAAAGTAGGGAGATGGAAAATTTTCCTTGGTTTTGACAAACAGACATCCTAAAATTGTGGCAAGACAATAATTTGATATTTTCTCCTTTTCTAATTTAGGTGGCTTGTTTTTAAAATTTTTTTTTGTCCTGGTTGCATTTTTAAGAAAGGAGATTTTTTCATTGTGAATCTACATGTGCAGGTTTTTAAATACAAATACTGTTCAAATTATTTGTGTTCTGAGAAGATCCTTAACAAAGCTAGGAGGAGAAATACTTTATGGCTTAAATAAGATGTCTAGAGCAGAGTGTAACAAATTACAGTCTGCCAAAGTTGATGGCTAACTGATGGGCAAGAAACAATGGATTTGTGTCTGGTGATATAAGCCTGTATTTGCATGGCATTTGCCTGGTTTGAACCACAGACTTCCAGAACTGAGTAGCAATCTTCACTTGTAGGGTACAGCAGACCAGACAGTTCAGTGAAAAAAAAAAACCAAACTGGTCTTTCCACTGGGAATAACAAGTCTCTGTATTATGTTTTGCTCACTGGAAGTGTAAGGCAAGCAGAGAATCCTTTAATATATTTTTATAATTTCATTATATTTTACCTCTATTTTTAATAGGAAAAAGAGTTATGAGTGGCCCCACTTCAAATACAAAGTTTATTTTCTTTTGTTAATTGTCATAGAGGAAGTAAACTGCAATGTATGCAAATTGATGATGCTTTAGTTAATGAGAAACCTCAGGTTTCAACCTGAATATGGTATAAAAGTTTGGAGGAAGCACAGCCATGGGTTGGAAATCTGATGTTTTTGACTGGATATGCTTAATTGTTCACATTATTTGAACCAGTTTTACTGTTGTTAAAGTTTAAAACTCTAGTTGCTGACTTCTTGGTTGGAGGTTTGAACTAGTGTTAGCATTACAAATTAAAATCAGGGAGGGATTATATTAGTCATCTCCTAAACTAAGGAGGACAGTTATTGTTCTTGAGCCGGTTGTAGTTATGGAGGTTGCTACTGAACATCCTTTCCTTGAAAATAATTGCAAATTAAGTAATTATTGCAAATTAAGTACACTTTGAATGTTTATAAAAGTGGCTTCAGGTTAGTATTTGCAGAATAAAGCAGTATAAATCACAGAAGCTGTCTGAGGGACTTCGGGGAATGGCTTTAGATGTTTCAATGGGTAATAGCAGCGCATAGAAGGTCTGATGCTTATTTCCATGTTATGTTGTTGTTCTTAATTATAAGTTAATAGCAGAGCTATCTGAAGTGGTGTTACTTTGGTTCCTTTGGAAAACCTCTTGAGGGTAAAACCTTGCAGCCTGTGTTTTCTGAATATTACCTGAATTGTGAAAAAAAGCCGACTCTTGTTGGTTAAATAGGGATTATGAAGCACAATTAGCAAATACAATAATTGTCTTTGTAACTGCAGAAAGCAATGACAGAGAGTGGAGGCAGGGAGCGGGCTATGCTTTCTGTCTTAAATAATGGTCGTGTTTGACAGGAAGAGGCTTTTTGATATTATGATGGAATGGCAGTGAGCTAAAAAACTCCACACACTTGTATTAATGTAAGGTATTCCTTATAGTTTTGCAGTTGGATAAATTTAATTCAGTCCTCTGTATTCT
The DNA here is from genome assembly GCF_015832195.1 of Motacilla alba alba. NCBI lineage: Eukaryota > Metazoa > Chordata > Aves > Passeriformes > Motacillidae > Motacilla > Motacilla alba. Next base: position 23,852,301 of record NC_052016.1, on the reverse strand, counting down.
GCTATCAAAATCCTTTTTGAGTGTCTCAGAAATAGTATAAATGGCATCCAGTATGCCGTGTGGATGTGCATCTCTCCTCAAATAAATGTGTTAAATTGCCAGACCTGAAAGACAGGAAAGCAAAGGCATCTCTACTACCTCTTAGCATGAAAAGGAAACAGATTCCCTACATCTTAGTCTCCTAATCCTTATGTGATTTCTTATTTTTTTCTGTATTGTATGTAATTCAACATATTGACATGAAATAAATACTTGTAATTGCTATTTTCTCTAAAAACAAACAGAAAAATACTATGAGACACCTACTTTATAAAGACAGGCTCCAGTAATTAAATGATGTAATTCAGGTGGCCTTGCTAAGACTGACCTTGTTTTGTCCTAAGTTGACCAATCTGAGGAGAAAACAGTTGAATTATGTCCCTCTTCTTTCCATATCCAAAGCAGTTACATACCCAGTGGGCTTCATTTTACAGAGTTGTCTTCTGACTTCAGTCTTTAGTGTTGGTTAGATTTTCTTTTCTCTAATATCCACACCTGTGAGAATATGCAAAATACTGAAAGTCCTTGAAAAGTATTTTGAATTTTTTTCTTTAAAGCAATGTTTTAAGCACTTCATCATTTATCTGCTTGTAAGAAGGAAATGTATCAGAGGATGGTGCAGGAAGATGCATTGTCCTAGGGTGATGTTATGATGTTTGTATCCCCAGTCGGGTGTTCTGTTTATGCTGGATATTACATTCTGTGCCTTCAAGACTGGCTCTGAGAGTGAAGGTGGGGAGAAGAAGAAGCACAGAGCTTGTTATCAGCCTGCTCTCACTCCTCCACTGTGGTGTCTGGGCACAGATGGGGCAGAACATGGTGCTCGGTTGTTTTTTAGTTAGTTTAGCTAGCTGAGGCAGAGAAGCTCCCTGAACTGTTTTTCTTTCCCTTTTCTTGGAACCATTCAAACCTGCGCCGGCCTGGGGCCTGGGGAGCACCGAGAGCTCGCACTCTGTGGCCACCGGTGTCTACTCTGGGCAGCGCCTTTCCCAGTGCCGGAGGGATTGATAACGGTGACCACCCGCAGAAGAGACTTTCTGAATGTGTCATCTCTTCAGAGCTGGGAATGAGTTTTGTCATCTGGTATTGTTCATTTTATTGTGCTGGGGAGTGCTTTGCCTGTTAAATAAACAGGTTCTTTCCACTTCTCTCTGAGGAAGTTTTTCCCAGACCAGATGGGGGGAGGGACCATGTGGGATTGCTTTCTATGGGGAGGTTTGCTTTCTCTGGGAGGTTTTCTCCCAGATTTGCCCTAAACCAGGATATGGACTCAGTTGTAGGTAAAATGAGTCTTGAAACTCTAATATGCTGGAAATCTTTAAGGGAGAACCTGTTGTGAGCATTGAGCTTTACCACCGCCATGGAACCTTTCTTTCAGAACTTGTACTCTTACACTTCTAAAAACCAGTAATTTTATTTTTTATATGAAAAGATATCAGGCTGGTGCTTGAATGTCTTGTGACATAGTAGACTAATGTAGAGATCTAAATAGTGTACTATCAATTGAGATAATTTTTTCAGAGTCCTGTACATGCCATTTTTCAAATTTATGTGGTTCACATTACAGAAATCATATTACAGAAGTCTTGTGGAAGTGATGAGTAGTGTTCTTTCTTGGTCTTTGAAAACTGGATATACTGACAAAACCTGAGCGTAACATTTGAAGTTACCTTGAAACACTGTGCTAATTGGTCTATTATTTAATGATTTGCCAAGAAGCAGGAAAAAAAGCCATGCTTCTAGCTCACAGTCATATGCAAACAAGAAAAAAATATGGTGTGATTACAGTTCCATTAATATGCTTTGAGTTTTTGCAGAATATTAATAAAGTAAATGGTTGCTGTTAATGTAATTTGTGTCCCATGGGTTATTCTTTGGGAGACTAGTCTGCCTAAGAGCTTTAGGATTAGCCAAGGAGCGATTTGCCGCTACAGGCATTGTAACAAACTGGACTGTGGCTTTATGTTAGTGAGCATTCCTTCTATAGAAGCTGCTTATCAATGTAGATTGCTGCTCTAGATTATTTAATTGCATTGTAATGATGATATTTTTTTCTTGTGATGGTATGAATGTAAATGAATTAAACCATTGGTTATAAAGAAAACTTCAGTGATGCATAAAATTCATCACCAGCTCACATATTTTAACTGGATATACCCTTGATGTGACTAGCTATTAATTCATTCACATGTTTAAAATGTTATGATAGTATGTGTGAGACAAATCACTTATAACTGTGTAAGTTTTACTGATGTTTTAGTCTCCTGCTTCTTTTGAGTTTTTAATCTTTATAAGTGTATATGTTTTTCAGAGTGTGCTACATTTCCCCACCTTTCCCCACAAATACTGCTGTTGAGTTCCCTTTGTGATCAAACCACTGTTAGATGTTTCTTAAAATGAGTAATATTTCATGAGATTTTATATTATCAGAAACTTGCATCATATAGAGATCCCTTGAAATTAGTTAGCTAAATTTTATCTTTTATTTTTGGCTTTTAGTTTGGTTAAACTTGGCAGTGTAGGTTTACAGTTGGACTCAATCCTAAAGTCTCATTCAACCTAAATGAGTCTTTGATTCTATGATCTAAATAATTTTGTTTTGATTTATGATTGTGAGTAAAAAAAAAAAAATCTAAAATCTACCACAGTGGGACTACTGTATGCTTTATTATTTTACCAAAGATCTCAATTGAAGGAGCGGACTGGGAATATGGAGTTCTCATCCATACATCACCTGTGGAATGACTCACTTCTATTTTTATTGAAATTTTGATATAGTTATATTGCATATATAAAGAAAAATGAAATAATTAACTTGGAGGATATTTTGCAGATTGTTATAGATGTGCTACATTTGAGTTGCTCCCCAGAGTTTCTGAGGGTATTAGAAGGAGTAAGCATGTGATAGTTTTCCCAGTCAAGGCAAGCCAAGAAAAGATGTCATCCAAGTTATTGGAAAATTCTCTAATTACCCAGTGGAACAACGGTGATAGTTGGGTCTTAAATTGTACAGAATGTACTTGTTGCACAGGACAAGAGAAATTGAGATAGTAAAGGGAAAATCTTGGCCGGTTAAGGTGTTCCTGTTTTGTTTTTGGTTTTTTTTTGGTGTTTTTTTTTTTTTTTTTTTTTTTTTTTTTTTTTTTTTTTTTTTTGCTTTGAGCTGAATTACAGTAACAAATTAACATCTTATGAAAACAGGACAAGAAATGTTCTCTCTTTTTTCTTAAGAAAGACCCCAAACAAAACCTTGATTTAATTTTGGCATTTTCACTTTCCATGTGAATCCAATTGATTGTTAGATGCTCATTCTCACGATGTTTCTTAGTGTGGACTTTGGGGTTTTTTTTAGTACTGTAGGCATATAAAATTAATTAAATCTTTTTTGTTTTTAAACAAAAAGTCGGACTAATATCCTGGGTTTACATATCTCCTATGATGCCATAATTCTGTTTCTTCTCTTTTTTGTGAATTTTTAAAATGTTTTTAATTTTCCTCTTGAGATGACTTCTAGCTAAGAGATGAGAAGTTAAAAATAGATATTTAAAGTGAAATGAATACTCTGCTGTACCTTGAATGTGACCGACTGGCCTTTGGAATGTGAGGGGCAGTGGAGAGCTGTAGACTTGTCTCTTGAGGTACCTAACCCAGGGAGGAGGTTTCTCTTTGTGTCATGTTCCTCAGATGTGAAACAAAAAGCTAGTCCTTTCACCTTATACCTTCGGGGGTTGGCTCTTCATTTGTCTTCAGTGCTGTGGTATCATGGGAGAGTTCTTACATTTACTATGCCACCTCCCCAGTCCCTCTGCATTTTGAGCTTCAATCCAAGAAGAGCTTTGGTGGAAGCTGCTTTTACCCCACCATCTTCATAACACATGATAAAATAGAGCCAGTGTGCTCAACAAGGTGAACTACTGAGGGGCCTGGAAAAGGATACACTGTGAGGTTTTTTAGGAAACTCTTGCTAAAATCTTGTTACTCTTTCATTTAATTGTTACTAACCCCCCCCCCCCCCCCCACACACACACACATTTTGACAGCTATATTTGGAGAATTAAATATCTGTAACTGTGCTCCAACTCTGCTCATTGTTCTGTGTTTAGCCCAAGTTGGTAAGAAGACAGTTTTGGGCCACAAAACAGTTTGGTTAGTGTGGCAGCAGCTCTCTGGTCACAGAGAGCAACACATAACTTTCCCAGGCCTTTTCTGGGAAAGGCTGTGGGAAGATCAGAGAAAAGAATGAGAAACAATTCTTATCTTCACTTGCTGCACCTGTTATTGTGGACATGTGGAATGTGCTATGGAGATTTGTTCACCAAAGGGTGGTTTCTTAATTAGCCAATGGTGATGGTGTTTGGATTGGTGGACCAGTTAGGTCCAGGTGTATCGTAACTGTCTATAAAAGCAATGGGTTTCTTAATAATAATAATATAATAAAGCGATTGATCAGTCTTCTGTGAATAATGGAGTCAATGCTAATTATTATCAGGCCGGAGGCTCACTGCGACAGTTAAGCTTTAAAATTATAGTGTTGTAATCTGGATTTCTGTGAACACCCCATTTATATTTCTCACATCTCCCTGAAGAAAAAATTTTGGTCTTTGCTGCAATAAGTGGATGAGTCTGGAGTTTGTCTCAGACTTGCTTGACCTGTTGCTGCTTTAGCTGGACTGAAATGTTAAATGTGAGATTAAAACTTTTCTTCTCTTTCCAGGTGCCTGCTGATGGAAATGCAGGGCTGCTGGCAGAACCTCAGATTGCCATGTTCTGTGGCAAACTCAACATGCATATGAACGTGCAGAATGGAAAGTGGGAATCAGACCCCTCTGGCACAAAGACCTGCATTGGGACAAAAGAAGGAATTCTTCAGTACTGCCAGGAGGTAAGTGCTGTCTCAGGAATAACTGTAGTGGTTGCGCTTTCAAAAGCATAAGTGCTGGCATGTGCTGGAGAGCTCAGTCTGTAGGGAATCTTCCCTCTTTTGCTCCATTGCCTTCTTGTCCTTTCTGAAGAGGTTCTCTCCAGCATCTGTTAAAACAGTTTACGGAATTGGTTGCTGAGGGAGTCACTGGGACTATTGGAAAATTTTGTCTCTCTTCTACCCTTGGGGGATGTTTTTTGTGTAGTATATGTGCAATGGACTTCTTTCTTATGAAGTGTTTTGAATAAAGCTGAGGCGGCAATTTATTATTTAAAATGCCCTTGGGCTTTTTGGGCTGATTTGCAAAGGTCAGCTCTAACATGACTTCTGTTGTTCTGCCATGACAATGAATTGCACTTTTGCAGTCCAGAGTTAATGGCCTCTGCTGCACACAGAACCATTCAGAGTTTCCTAATAGAAAGGCTTCCCCTACAGATGAAGTCGCAATCACTGATTTCATATTTGAGAGCAGAAACTTCTTATCCACTTGCTTATATCCTAAGAACATGTGGATCTAATTTTGTTTTGTCTCCGTGATGTGATAGTACAATAACCTTGTAGCAGGGTGTGACAGTTTGAAAAGAAAATGTGTTATTTCATGCAGCAGAACAAAAGGGCATGCTTTAAGGTGCCTTAGTTCTTACATTTACTATGCCACCTCTTTTCTTTTTTTTTTTCTCTTTTTAAGCGAGGGCTATTGTGTATTTCTATAGCAGTAACTGCTTTGTTTCCTAAATGTCAAACCAGTTCCTGTGAAACTATTTCTTTAGAAAGCAAGAGAATTTATTTTTCAGATATATGTTCTCTTGGCATATATCATCTCTTCATTCCTGTCCTTTCACCCATTGATTGTTCTTTCTAGGTTTTGCAGTGTTTTATTCAGTTTTTATTGAATTTGGGCAAAATATTCACTTTAAGAGTGATATTGTAATGGCAATTGAAATTTGATTCTTCTTCAGTAGCTTTAAATCTTTATTAAGAAAATTGCTTTGTGAAATTCGTGTTTTTGTTTATTACTCTCAAAAATACTTAACCTACCCTAACCTATCCTACTATTACTGTTTCAAAGATTTCCTCTAGTTTTCTGTTGTCTTCCTTGATTTATCTAAAGAAAGTTGATTTATGCACAATGAAATTATTGAGGGTGAGGAAAGATATTAGAAAAGAAGAGCATCAGTAACTAAAAAAGCATCAGTGCCTAAAGGTAGTAAGTCTATCTGAAGTTACAGAGATGAATATGTGAATTATGGAAGTAAGACTAGAAAGTTTGGGAGCTTTTAAGGCATGAGTATTTCAGTAGATTGGGGGTACTTCTCAGGCAGGGAAGGATTCTGGAACGAGGTCTCAGAGTGGGGGTACTTCTCAGGCAGGGAAGGATTCTGGAACGAGGTCTCAGAGTGTCAACTGACTGTTGGGTGATTTTGAAATTTGGGGTGGTATTTTAAAAAAAAGCCCTCTCAAAAGTAAAGGGAAGAGGTAAGCAAAAGCAGTCAGAAGGTAACAGATATAGACTGTTAAATGACAAAGAGACTAATAAGAAATTTTGACTCCCTAAGGAAAAAAATCATTTGCCAAATATCGGCAATGAAGAGAGAGAGATGAGGATTCAGTGTGATGGTCAAAGAATCTGAATTTATTGTGAAGTACAACTGCTTATATAGTATTTTAGGAAGGCTAGTAATGTTTTACTACAATAATTGGGTTAAAAAATCACATAAACAATCTTAGGCATTTTAAACATCTCCTGCTTGCAGAAATCTGATGTAATTTTCTTTTTTTTTTCCGGTAAATCCATCTGATTTGATCTTCTTGCAATCTTGATTTAATTCTCAAAGTTCTCTTTGCTCTTGCCAAGGCATCTGGTTATCAAATCTCTTATGCTAACCAGGTCCAAAGTCCATCATCTATCTTGTGCTTCCCAATAGCCATGCATGGAGACTGAGGGAGCTTAACTGGGCGAGAGCCCAAGTAACTCAGTCTGGCATAGATATGAGTCTTGGATGGAGCTGAGGAAGGTCTAAGTGACCATGATAGATCTCTTTTAACCTTATTTTTTTTGCAAATCTGAAATTTTCTCATAATTGAAACAGAGGAGAAACCTTGTGTTACTTGGGTTTTTAATGGTAAATACTTAAATGACAGTGTATTAAGCCCTATTTTGTGTACTTGACAGTTTAGTAACTTAGTATTAGATGATTTCCATGATTTTAGAGTGTCTCCAGTTCCAGTTAAAAGTATGGCTTACGGGGTTCTGCCCTATTGTGGTGCAAAGTGTGGGGAGGTCTACTCCCTAAAAATGGGGTGGGCTTTTTTCAGATTTTAGTTAATCTCTGTTAGTTACTTGAAGCAGTATGCTTTCACCAGCTTGAAGTGAGCAGTTCTGCTGTGGTGTGTTGAACATGGGAATCTGGCAAACCTCCCCCATCTTTTCTTGCTGTGCTCACCAGTAGGCTTTTGGTTTGTTTTCTGGAAACTGGTGGTGTCCTGCTGTCCTGCCGTGTCCTTCCCACACACCCCCTTGAGATGCACAGTGCAGCTCCTATAGGTTGCTGATGGAGAAGGGACGAGGTGGTCTGGGGTGCAAAAGTGTGTGGCAACAATGGGGTCACTGCCAGCAGGCGTTTTGGGGTGGGGTGGAATCATGTGAGCCCCAGGTTTTTGAATGCTGGTAATAAATTCAGAAATGGATAGCAAATATTAGGAAATGCAGATCTGCTGACAGCAATTTAAAACAAAAATACTCTGCCTCCTTGTTAACTCTTCTTTTAAAAGAGCTTCTCTTGACAATGCAAGGCTAGATAAAGTGAGTAGTGAGCAGAGCACAGAGCTAGGAGATGCATGGACTATAGAAGGACTTGTATTTCTCCTGCAGAGATGTACTGTGAACCTTGAGAATCTCATTGTTTCCACTTCTGGTCCACTGTTAGCTTAGGTGGATTTTGAAGTCGCGTTGCAGGAACTAGCAGTAGAGGAGCATTGCAGAGAAGAAAGGGAGGAACAGGGAATAAACAGAACCACCTACATGTTTTAAAGAATAATGTTGGTTGGTTTTGCTTTACTTTTTTTGAGTGGGAGCTCAGTGCATCTATCAGAGTTGATATTTGGACAACACATCACACAGTTTAAATATGGCAAAGCTCAGACAGTAGATTGCTTTTTTTGAAAGGACATGGAAGATACTTGAACGCTGCCTTCCAGCTTCCTTGATTTCAGTTTAAAAATTTAAAAAATTTAAATTTTTTTTTTTACTGAACTCATAGGAAGTGGTACTAGAAGCATATCTCCACATTTTCTTGTCTTCAGTGTAAGCTGGTGACCTTTTGTTTCTTTGTTTTTTAAATATCACAAAATTAAACTTTCTTGGGTGGAATGAAATGCTGTATAGATAAGTACAGTTTATTAGTGGTTTCTTTTAATGTCAAACTAGCTAGCATGCTGCTGTATGGATTGTACCTGTTACTGGAAGCAAAACTGCATGGGCCTGATCTGCAAACAGCTGTCAAGTGCAAGTGCTGCAGATGCTAGAACAATGGGGCACTGATGTAAATTTGGGCAGTTTACAGCTCTGTGTGCCAGAATCCTTAAGATGTTGAGTGGTCTAGATGACACTTCAGATCAAGCCACTGGTCAGTGAGTCCTGCTGCTGACACTGCAGCACCAGCTGTTTCAAAGGAATTTTGGGAAAACCCTGTCATACTACACAATTACTGGATAACAACCCCTGGCAAAAGTTGCTTCCTAGTCACCCCTTATGGGTGGTTAGTTGGTGTTCCAAAGCGGGTGGATACCGCTGTTCCTGGATTTTCCTTTTGTTGTTTTATGGGAGCAGTTGGGTTGTCCCCACCTAGACATTATTGTCAGAGGAAGGTGCTTTTGCAGGTCAATCAGCTCACCGAACAGTGTTCGTAAAACCCAGCTGGAGCCTGCCCTTTGTCAAAGCCGCTTTCGAAGTTACTGAATATGCAGAGTAGGAAGTTAATTTAGGTGTGCTTCATTCCCTGTTTGAAGGGAAAGCTGTGTTCAGATGGAAGATATTGGTGTATATATTGTACTTGTGGGATGCCCTGATGAAGGAAGGATGATGAATCTGACTCCATGTTCTCAGAAGGCTAATTTATTATTTTATGATACTATATTATATAAAAGAATACTATACTATACTAAAGAATACAGAAAGGGTACTTACATAATGCTAAAAAGCTAATAATGACAACTCGTGACTCTTTCCCGAGTCTTGACACAGCTTGGCACTGATTGGCCAATGAGTCAAAAGAACTCACACCAGAAACCAATGAAACAGTCTCCAAACACACTCCAAGGGAGCAAAACACAGGAGAAGCAAACGAGATTATAGTTGTTTTCCTTTTTCTCTGAGGCTTCTCAGCTTCCCCGGAGAAAAATCCTGGGCAAAGGGATTTTTCAGAAAATGGGGATGTAACAGTGTATGTTTATTATATTAGCAATCTTGAGCAGCTACTATGTGCAGAATTTTATGTCTAGTAGTTAGTGTACATGAGTTCCTTGAAGGACTGAAATTCTTTTACCATCTGTGTTGAACTCCCTGCCCAAAATGAATTGTAAAACAGTCACAGCAGGCAAAAAATTATTTTGCCTAATGCATGTTTTTTTCCCTCAGTTTCATTTGGAGATGACTAATTCCATTTTAAGTATGCATGTAACTGTTGGCTTTTCCTTTCCTGCAAGACCAAATACCACAACTATAATAATGTAAGTTTGGGTCTGGATATTGTGAGAATGAATTAAACCTGGGAGCTGGGAGATCTAGTGTACTTTGTAGTCAGCAGCTGGCTTGCTTTGCAGTCTTTAGCTAGATGCTCAGAGTAGCTTTCAGGTGTAAAATGAATATTGGCTTTGGGAGGTTTTACACTTGGCATCTCATGACTGCTTGGTTTGTTTTGTAAAGTCATTACATGTGTCCACTTTCTTTTTAAACATCACTGGGATGCATGACCATTTTGTGGCCAGCATGTATTTCTTACAAAAATCCTCCCCAGAAATAACAAAATTATGAATGCATGTTACTCCATTCTTAACTGTTATCTTTGTGTTACATGGAACAGAAAATAGTAGGGTAAATTCCTGTAATAGGTAATTCATTGTAACTGTTGACAGAATACTATTGACATTTGTGATCTCTAACCATAATGCTTCCAGAAATTGTTATCTTGTCATTTTCTCAAATTCCCTGGTTTTGTGCTGTGTATTTAGGTATGTTGCTTGTGAAACCCAAAAACCACTTTAGGCAGGCCCAGTACAAGCTGGGGTATGACCATACTAAAGCTTTGACATGATTTCACCCCATAATCCCCAGATGTCCCGTTTTGTACATGGGCCAAAAGGGCCACCATATGACTGGCCCATCTCTTTTTTATTTACTTGCTTAGCTTCCTCTTGTCACCATATCTGATAGTCCTGCTGTGTTGTCCTGGGGCCTGCTTCAGGCAGCACTGATGGCAGCAGTTCCTTCCCTCTAGTCTTTGTCTTCCTGCTAAAGAATTTGTTAAACTGCCAGGGATGACAGGGTTTTTGAAAAGAGAAAAATTGCTCAGCCTGTTTTTTTTCTGAAAATTTGAGACACAATGACAATGATCTTACTGCTTTGATAATGGTTTCTCTCCACCTTATCATTTTCACTGTAATAGAAATTGTTGTTTTTATCTAGGCTGCATAATGCGCCCTTTCTAGTTTCTCAAAGCGAATAGCCACAGTATTGAAGGTGAAAATTAATTTTAAACCTGCACTACTTGAAATTCAGCAGTCTAAAAAGGCATAAATTTTGCTCTGAAGAAAATGATCCATTCAATGAAAGGGGAAACATACAGATTTTTGGCAGCACAGAATGTCCTTAAAAACAAATGACATTTTCAACAGAAATGGGTGTTGGTATATTCAGAGATGTGTACAGTCATACTTAAAAGTTTGACTAAATGGTATCTTAGTACTCTTTGCATTGATAATTGAGGTCTTAAGTTTTATTTAGCTTTTCATCTGCAGTGAAGGTTGAACTAGTTTACTCTTTCTGCCAGTGCTTAAAGTTGATTTGCTTGGAAATAGAGGATGACTACTGATGGTATATTTATCCTACAGTTAAACCTTAGTATACTCATCTAGAAAGAAGGCTGGGATTTTTAGCCCCGACTGTATTCTGCCATGGAAATATATTTCAAATCAAGTTACTAATAAAACTTGGAGCATATGTTGCAAGATGATTCCTGTCTTTCTTTTGCTGATAATAAAAAATCATCCCTCTTGTTTTTCCCTGCACTGTTTTTTTTTTTTTTGCATGTGTCAAAAACAAATGAAATGAAAAAAATTAGGACTTTTTCAAAGAATGCTTCTGTTTTGTTTGAGGCTGAGGGAGGAAAAAGGATGAAAAGGGATGAGGATTGTCTGCATAAATAAATATTTAGGTAAACATGTACTAAACATGTAGCATTGAATGAAACTGCAATGCTGCATTTTCCTGTAGATTAATTTTTAGTTTCACAGATATGATGGACAAGATTAATCAATGGGTTCCATCAGCATAATGTTTGTGCCAAGAGTACAGTAGTTTGTTCTGTCTTCTAAAAGATAGGAATGCAATGGCTGTATTCAGGGAAGCCTTCTTACTTTGTTTGGTTCATAGCTGAGCTGGCAGACGAACATTAAGTACATGCTTGAGAAAAAGCTCTTAATTATTGTCAGCAATCTGCATTCTTTGCTTGTGGTTTGCTCCTTCAGGTTACAAAAAGACCAGCCATACTTGCACTAGATGCTCAGCATGCCCAGCCAAGGGAGCGAAGCTCAACTGACCCAACTTGTGGCCCCAGATCCTTCTGAGAGAGCTGGGTAGAGTTGCATGTGATCTGTAGAGACATTGCCTTTCCCATATCGGTGGTATCCTGGTGGGGATAACACAGCTGAGATTTACTGCTGCATTTCACATTCTCTTTTCTGTTTTGCCTACAGAGTTCTCATTATATCTGGTCTGCAATTTTCTTTGCATGCACATCTCCCTGTGTAACTCTGGGATGGACTGGTAGCAGCTGTTCCTTTAATAAATAATAAACCTAGGATGTAATAGGCATAAAGTGTGATGGTTACCTTAAGTAAAGAAAAATCTATTATAAATATACAGCTGTTATGTTTCAGCCATTTTGAAGAGGACAGAGAAACTATTTGCAAGAGTGTGTAGTAACAGGATAAGATGGAGTGGCTCCAAACTAGCAGAGTAAATTTATATTAGACATGTGAGGGTGGTGAGGCACTGGCAGATTGCCCAGAGAAACTGTGACTGCCCCATTCCTGGATGTGTCCAAGGCCAGTGAGATTGGAACAAGATGGTCTTTAAGGTACCTTCCAACCCAGGCAATTCTCTGATTTTTTTTCATCCACCTTTTGAGACCATGTTTACATGGACACTTCATTCTGGCGCAGATCTATCCCATTTTTGTTCAAGATCAATCTGGGTCCTCTTGAACTCCTGGCACTTTCCACTGTGATGCAGTTTTTATTCTTAGGGGAATGTTTTCAGGGATAGGTCAAGTATCTTGATCTAGCTTCTGTGCTAGAAGTGGCTCTTGGAGAGATTTTAGCAGTAAATGGGCAAGAGATGAAATAATGCAGGAATTGTGCCCTGGCAATGTCAGACTTGTGTCCAGTTCAAGGCACCGAAACCACATCTCTAGCATCTGCAAGTGTACCTCTGCAGTTGGATGAGTGATGCCTCCTGGGAATGGTGCTCCTGAGACCTGGAAGGCTGCCTGCAGGATTTGGGTGATTGAGTGGTTTTGAGTGTTTGGGGCTTCATCTCCTTCTGGTCTTCCACAAGTCTCTGTCCATGATTGCATGTGTATGAATAGGTAGCAAGCTTTGTGTCATGTTCCATATTTCTTTTTGATTGTCCCCATCCCTTTTGGATGGCTTTATAGCTTTCCTGTGATATAATAGCTTGTTATTGTTTTAATCTTACCTTGTTATTATCTTCTTACCTTGCTTTTTCTTGTGGTGGAAGTGTTACTGGCTTCTGATTTGGTTTTGGGGTTTTTTGTGGAGCCAAGTTTCTTTTTTTTTTTTTTTTCCCCTTTCCCTTTTCACTATTGTCCATCTACTTTGGAAGATATGGAAATCAAAAAAATACTGGCTACAGCGGTGATTGCTTCCTGATACTAGTGTATGAAGCTTGTAGTAGGAGCAGTGATTGGATTGTGAAATGGGCTTGTGTTCAGAGGTCTCTTGGCAAGGAAAAGGTCATTACTCTCAGAGTTTGTTGTTGATTCTACAGGCAAACTTAAAAAAAAAAAAGGAAAGACAGTTTCTCTCTTTCCACAGCTTTGAAGCTGTCAGGAAATATGTTTGCTTGAATTCATAGCAGGGCAATGGCCCCAGGTTGGATGGGGGAAGTATTTCTTGATTTCTGGGACATTCCTTTTTTCCCAAGCTGTTTAAAACTACTACTTTCTAATTTCTAATTCATACATCAGCATTATCATCTAGTTAACCTTTATCCAATTAAAATGATTATGTAGCACTGTACTGAATGCCTGCTTTAATCTTCCAAATACTGTATGCCTCTGGATAATAAAAAATCCCACTGATAATCTTTTTATGGATGTGTGTTCCTTACAAAAAATTGTTCTAGATAGTTGTGGATTAATTATAATCATGGAAAGGTTTCAGAATATCTGTCCAATTATTAATGGTTTTATCCACCTTCCCTTATAAGTATACAGGATGTTTTTAATGGTTTAAACAGAATTTTAGCTCTTTTTTTTTTTTTTTTACTTGAGTGGGACAAGATTTTCACTGGAGGGATGTTACTTCACGTTACTAACAGAAAAGTTTGAAAGGTGAGGATTTTTGATTTTTAGATTATTTTTTCAGAGTTCTTAAGGCATTGTATTGGTTTTGTATGGCCTGGTTTTTGGTAGTGGGTAGGAGAAGCTGTGAGAAGCTTCTACTGTGTCTGGCAGAGCCAAATCCTGATAACTCCCAAGATGGACATGCTGCTGGGCCAATTAGCAATGGTGATAATGCTTCTGTTATGACTTATTTAAGAAGAAAGAAAAACAAAGATTGTGGCACAATTTAATTTCAGTCAGAGACTAGCAGAGTGAGAATATGTGAGACAAACAACTCTGCAGACATCAAGGTCTGTGGAGAAGGATGGGGAGGAGATGCTCCAGGTGCTGGAGCTGAGATTCCATCGCAGGCTGGGGTGAAGATCATGGTGAAACGGCTGTCTCCCCTTGGAGATCCAGGGGGATGTAGAGATCCAATGCAGCCTGTGGAGAAACTCCCACTGGAGTGGGTGGATGCCTGGGAGGAGGCTGTGAACCTGTGGGAGACCCTTGGAGAGAGGGGTCCTGTTCCCATGCTGGAGCAGCCTGTTCTTGAAGGACTGTACCCCATGGGAGAGTGACCCACAACACAGCAGTTTTGGGAGGACTGTTTCCGTGGGACGGACTCACGTTGCAACAGTTCACAGAGAGCTGTTGTTTATGAGGTGGACTCACATCGGAGAAGTTAGTGGAGAATTCTCCCATGGGAGGGACCCCGTAGTGAGGCATGGGAACAACTCCTATCCCAGAGCAGTGTGAAAAGCCATGGGTGATGAATTGACCACAACCCCCATTCCCTGCCTTCTGTGTGGAAGGAGAGAGGCATAGGGGGGAAGGTGTTTTTAAGGGCTTATTTTACTTCTCATTGTCCTGCTCTGATTTCATTAGTAATAAATTCTCCTTTTATCTCAAAGCTGAGCCTGTTGTGCCTGTGATGGTATTTAATGAGTGATCTCTCTCCCAGACCTTATCTCAACCCATGAACCCTTTGTTAAATTTCTCCCCTCTGTCCAGCAGCCAAGGGGAGTGAGTGAGCGGCTTTTGTGCATGCCTGGCATCTGGCTAGCATCGACCCACAGCAGGCATCTGGCTTAGTGTTGAAACCAAAACCAACATTGGATTTAAGTCCCTAAGACTGTTCCAAATTGGTATGAATCCTTGTGTGGAAAGGATCCTTGTGTTCCTTCTCTTGAGCTGAGACAGGAGCTTCTACTAGAAAGACACTGTAGTGTTTAGAAGATGCATCACAGTATCTCTTAAACATCAGCTTTGTACTTTGTGAGTGCCAATAGCTGTTGCCTATATGAACAGAAAATAACACTTATTTGTACAGTAATTACAGTACTGTGTTTGGTTTTTTTCTTCTGCCCAGACATTAATATTGAAACATGAATGCTGTTCATCTGGATTTGAGGAAATATTATCCAATGTAATGTTTGCTTTACCAGCATAGTTTCTTTCTTTAAGTATCATTGTAGGTTAGAAAAGTACTAATCCCATGGGAACGTAATGATATTCAAGATGTACCATTCCAGCTGTGTGAAGAAACCACACAATGTTTCCAAGCCAATGCAATTTATTTTTTCAGTTCTTATCCCGAGTAACAGATTTTCATGAAGAACAGTAATAATAAGCATTTGTAAAACATCTGACTTGTCCCTTCATTACTCGTTTCCACTTAGCCTGGGGAGACATCTCTGCCAGAGTTGTGGTCAATAAATTGCTTCCTTGTAAATTCAGGTTCTGAGGTTTTAAGGCACTCTAAAGGTCCTTTAGTATTTTTTTTCTTTCCTTGTTTGTACCAATTACAAACTTAAAAAAATTGATTTTGATGAATGTTTCCTCAAACAACTGTAAAGTTTTGCAGATAATGTTGCTTTTCCAAGTTTCCACACAGTTTGATCAGTCTGTACACTCCATTGGACAGCAAAAAAAAAAAGAGAAAAGGTTTCATTTAAGAAGCAGGAATTGCATTTATGATTCTAAATAAGGAACCCAAGAGGATTTGATTAGACTACTCTTATTAAAGCTAAACTTGTAATACCATGTAATGGTATTAATATGTGTATACTTCTTAGTATTTTAGAGGTGATTGTCATAGGTACTAATTTTAAGCTATTGCTGACAGCACATCTGGATATGTGGATATGCTAACAGACAATTACTTGCTTAAGTCTGGAAGATGACTTCTAATACTTTGGAGCCACTTGGATTGGAGCCACTCTTGAATATATGTCCCTAGCAATTTTGTTCCTTTAACTGAGACATTACTCTGGTTTGGAGTTCGGAGCAACATAGAGGACTGAGGAGTCTCCCATATTCAGCCAGGCTTGAAATTCCTGAATGATCCTGCTTTTGCAGACTTTCAGCTTATACATTTTGAGCTGTTGTAGCTTAGGATTTATAGCCAGATCTGAGACGGTCAGATTTCGCAAGGTGATTTTTTTAAGAGCTTCTTAGCAGGAGAGATGCTACACAGTGGTTTGGCACAAGTACTGAGCTTAAGCAGTACATGCTGTTGAAGAAACAGTCAATTTTCTTCTCTCCTTCCTCCTCATTTCGTCTCTGCTAAATTTTAGCAGATCTCTGATCTTGAAGCAAGGAAGTTTAGGGAGCTGAAATGGCTCAAAGCAAACCCCAGCAAACAGAAAAAGGGTGAGTTTCCTCTTTGACCCTCTCCTCAGATGAGCTGGATTGGTAATGTTGGAGGAGTTGTGAGGGCAGGATTTCTTCTCATGACAGCTAACCAGAGGGTGGCTTTGCTATGGTCTTTGAACAGCCTGTGAAGAGAAGCTTTTTAGATGTTAATAAAAGCACTACATCTTCCTGCCACTTGGTTCTATGTGTTTTCTGATGAACACATGCTGTTAATCTCTGGATTTTGCCAGCAAGCTTTCTCGGGCAATAGAAAAAGACAACATGAGGAATTTGAAAAAGTCCCAATATTATTAGATTAAAAAGACAGATGTCAAATCAAATCTGTAATGAAGAGTAGGCCACATGTTAATCAGAGATGAAAATGTGGATCCACAATTTCATTTTAGCAGCAGAAAACATAAGCAGAGAGTAAATGTATTCAAAAATACCAGAATCTGTGCAGGAAATGAGAGAGAAAGGGCAAGTGAAAATAAAGAAATGTGGAAAAGGTTGGTATTTTTAGGCAGAGTGATGACAGCAGGAAGGACAGAGGAGAATTGAAAGGTGGATGAAAGACTGGAATTTTTTGTGATTTGGTATCCTTGCAGTGATTATCTGATCCGAAATTTAGTTTTTTTGGATCAGCTGCTGAACAGTTCCACGAATTCCACAGACCTGCCATAAAGATTTGGAGAAAAAGCATATGGACCCTCCATCTCAAATGCAGAATCCCAATTGCTGCTGATTTTGCTGTAGCTTTGGTTTCTGCCAGGGTTTTGCAGCTGGAGTTACATTACATGCTGGTTTCTAAGTTAAGGATTCTTTGTTGCTGCTTGGCAAACTAAAATATTGCCTTTTTCATAGCACAAATGAATTTGATATTTGCAAAATAATTTATCATAATGTGTAGCTGTATCATAGAATTTCTGGTTTATGGGGTGTCAGACTGTCAGAAGGTCAGCCTGGTGCTTTTCACTAGGTTTCCGCAACAGAGTGGTGCCCAAGTGCTTGCACTGTGCTGGAAATTAAAAACAGAAATCTGTGCAATCCTTACATTGACTTTGCTGCTTAGGTTAATCTTTGGAGAAGGAATTTCATTCTACTTTCATGTTTAATTTTCATGAGTGCTGAAGTAAAGCTTATCTCAGTTACCCCACTAAACAACAGGAACTGCTAAGCCACTGAGCACAGTAAAAGATTGCATCAAAACATAATCCTGAAGATAAGAGCATTTAAAATTTTGATCTGCCTTTTTTTTTTGTTTGTTTGTGAAGTTTCAAGGGAAGTGTAGGTACAGTTCTGAGAAGCAATAAGTTATTTCTCTCCCAGGATGAGCAAAAGCAGTATGTAATGTTAAGGATTTCTTGTTTGGTTTTTTTCAGCAATTTCTAAATCCTTTCAGTCCACAAGTCCTTGATTTGAATGGCCATATTTGATTTATTTATGTTTACTTCAGTCCAATTCAGTGAATTTAATTCTTGTTGGAGAAAGGGAGCCAAAGATCATATTAATGCAAATGTATTGTTTGCCAGCCTTACTGTGAAACAAAAGTAAAAAAAATACACAGTCAATAAATTATCATATGTATTTTTAATATTAAAGGTCTCTCTGGATTTTGAGGAACTGGCTATCTTGATGATTCTGTGAGTAGGCTGGGATATCTGCGGGCAAGATGCAGAGTGCAGAGGGACATGTTCATGGGCATGTTGCAGTTTTGCAGTGGTTTGTATTGGAAAGCAGGTGCAGGGTTACAGTCCTTACTCTGTCCTTTGAAATTCAGGATCAACGCATCTCAGAATATTCATAATTTACTTGGATTTCAGTTTATTCTGATGTTCCCTTTGCTCAGTGTGCCTTCAAGCAGTTGGAAATGAATATCCCATTTCTGAGAATAAGATCTTAAATATATTGGTGTTGTAGTTTTGTGGGATATGATTGAACTTCGTTGCACCCCAAGAGTGTTGTTCTCTAGAGATTGACATCACTGTGGTCAGTTGAGTCACTGGGAGCCATTTGAAGTGGTTTCTCCATTTGGCAGCCATCCTAATCCTTTTAGGACTGGCCTTTTGTGGAAGGAGGAAATAAATTAAATTTTTCATATTTCAGGTTTTCTTGGAGTTGGATTCAATCTTTCTGTTAGAGAAATTGGTGCCAGGTGATGCCTTAGAGTGGCTACCTAGAACAGAGGCTAGAGAAGATAAAGAGAATAAAAGTGGGTATTTATTAAAGGCCTTCAGTAGGTACATCTTGAGCAGTCAGAAGCCTCCGAGAAGCTGCACTCAAGATGGAAGATGGTCATGAATTTTTCATGCAGATAAAAGTCTGATCCATTTGTATATCAGGGGTTAATCCTCCAATTACAGCTTTGGGTAATGAAGTAATTTACTCCAAATTTGTGCCACTTCCCCCCCCAAATTCACTGTTCCCCCCCCCCCCCCCCCAAATTTCTCGGTGCCTGAGACAGTAAGGTGTCCTTGAGTTTCAGGCCTAGAGAGAGAAATTGTTTTGTCTGAATATAATGGGAGAACAGTAGCTGAATAGGCTATGGAGTCTTAAGAGTTATACACTAAAGCAGTACAGGATCTGAAAAATATAAAATCTAAATCCTAAGGCATCACAGGTTTCTACTGACTCCAGTGGAGTGTGCAGTACCAAGTCTCAAAAAATGTTTTGCCATCTGTGTGGGAACATACTGCTGGAGGAAGAAAGCTGGCAACAAAATGTTCAGCTTCTTTTTTGGTAGGGGATGGAGCACTAAGAGAGGATGTTCTTAGATTTGCAGGCTTCTGAGCTGCTTCTGATAAGTGCAAGTATGCCTATAGGCATCTGGTGACTTCATACACATGGAGACTTGATGCTTATGTGAGTTTGTTATTGAGAACTTCTGTCAGAACCTTTCTCCTTCCTTATGTGTACAAAGTTCAGTAGCCAGCTCTACAGCAGTGTTTCTTACCTGTAAGTGGAAAAAATGACCCATAAACTTTGGCCCCTAATTACTTCTGTGCTCTGTGCACAGCTTGGAGCCTGTGAGTAGTGGGGTTTGCTGAAGAAGTGCAAAGATGGACTGGGGACCTGTTCTCACTGCTTGAAAATAAACCAAGGTGAGTGGGTCTGATGTGGTAGTGCAGCAACAGAGAGGAACTTCTTGCTGCATGTTTTCCATTCTAAAAAAAATAAAAGAAGTGCATTTTACAAAAAAGGTGAGTGTTAAACAGCATAATTGCCCTGAGAGATGCTTCATGTATGCTTCCATTTCAGCCTTAGGGCCTACTCAATCTGCCATTACAGACCTTGTGCTTGTTTGTGTGCCGTCCATCAGTCGTGGGAGTCTGGTGCAGGAAAAGGATGGTAGGACTTTGCTGTGTAATGCACATTTGATGATGCCCACGTAATTCCTTGCTTTGCTTTCAAACTGGCATTTGCTGGTGGACTCCAGGGTGCAGCTTCACTGGAAGGATCATAGGCAGAAGCCCTTCTTTTCAGAAGTGAGGAATAACTAGGAGGTCCTCTTGCCCACATGGACATCATTGAGGGACTCAGGATGATGGCCTACTTCTTTAGCAGCCACAGTGTTTAGCAGAAAATTTGGATTAGTTTAGTTTTCAGTCCAATTTCCTAAATTTCAGTCTAGTTTACTAAAATAGAACAGAAGTTTTACATCTTTCTTGTACAAAGTTCCAAACTTAGTTGCAAAGATCTTTGCAGGTGGTAGTCTTGATGATCTCTCCATATCTTCCTTCTCTTCTACCATGAAATAAAATTGGAGAAACAGTAAGTGCAATTTATAAGTAAAAGTAAATGGGAAGTTATCTGCAGAGCTTTGATGTTTTTATAGGTTAATGAAGATTTCTTAGTAACCTGTTGGAACATGAGCTTTCAATAATGCTTGTGACTGTTATCAAAGACATGAGCAGTAGATACTGCTCCCTGTAAAGCTGAATTTGCACCACATATGTGCAAACTGCTCCTTGGCAGATTTTTCATCTTTTTGTGACTTGCTGAGGCCTGCTTTGACTTGATGCCGAGTTCTGCCCTTTTTTTCCCCCACAACATAGAAATGTGAAACAAATTGCTGCAAAAGTGTGTCCTGATTTAAAAGACAGGTGTCTGCCAGGGAAAGCAGGAACCTTTCTGGAATGGAAAAGATGACCTCCCCCTCCCTCCCTCCCTCCAAATTATTATAACTTTGAAATGATGGGTCTTTCAGACAAAGATATGGGAAAAGGAATAACAGTTCTTTACTAGAATACATATATATATATATATATATGTAAGAAGATAGACAAACACCAACAACAGGGGCAGCAACACAACAAAAAGGAAACACTCACTGACAGCCTTTTCCTGCCCGTCCAGCACTCGCCCTTGGGTGTAGTTGCGATTGCAGCCAGCAGGGGTGCTGGTGGCTGCTGTGGAGGCAGAGAGGCTGCAGTGACTCCGCCACGGCTGCAGGGGGCGCTGCTGGCTCAGTGTGAGGCAGGGGCAGCGCTGAGCTGCCCCAGGGGTGATGGTGGCCCTGGGAGGAACGAGGCGGGGGAGGGTGGGGGGGTGTTTCTGTTTCCTTTTTTCTCTCATGTGTCCTGAGGGTGTCCTGGCCATGGTGGCAGCAGCTGATGCTTCAGTAAGCAGCCAGGAGGTGCTCCCTCTGTAGAGAGAGAAGAAATGGGAGCCTAGTTTTTCCCCTGAGGCACCCAGGCAGATGGTGAGGAGCTTTCTCCCAGCAACAGTGGGTGCTAAAAAGTGGCCAGTGATCACTTGTGCGAGCAGCGGTCTCCAACGGCAAGGAGAAATGGCAAGGAAGGCTTAGCTGTAGCAGCGAGTCCCTCTGGGCAGGAGAAATCCAGCATCCAAATCCACAAGTCTGCCCTACAAGCCAGGCAAAGATTGACCCACCCCCAGGCAAGGAACCACACTGCTTCTCCCCCTCCCCCAGAACCATTCCAGTGATATGCCAAGACCCTGGCTACATCTTTTGTCTTTTAAGTCAACTTCTATTCACCATCTCTATGACAACAAATGGGAGGAAAATTCTCTACAGAAAAAGAGAAAACTTTAACCCCAACAAAGTCTCAGCAATGTTTATGATTCATTGTATTATTCTTCTTCTATGAAGTTCTCAGTTTCTTTGTGTGAGTCTATAACATATGGAAAAGAATTGTGAGAACCTGTTAAAGTAAAAAACCCTGAGAAACAATGGTTCTTTGAAAATATTCCTACCTTGAAGCTGAATTCATGAAGCAAATTAAAGTGTAGAAGTTTTTTTGTCTCCTAAAGTGTAGTATCAAAATTTCTGAAATGTATCCAAGATTTTTTCAGGGAATTCTTTTAAGGGTAGAAGGGGACATATTTTCAAACACATTTGTATCATAAGTGGTTTTCTGCATTTGAAAGTTGCTTCAGGCTTGCAAGTTTAAAATGAAATCCTGAGTAAGTTCATGTGGGTCTGATCAGAAAAAAGTACATTTTTTAAAGCTTATTCAGGTTTTGGACTGGAATTTATTGCCTTCATTTTAGAGCATTGTCATTTTGTAGAGTCTCCAGTCGGAAACACTGACACACATGAAAGACTAACAAACTTCTGTCTTGGTAGTGGCTCCAAATTGCAGTTCACTTAAGTAGATAGGGCTTCATAAAATGGCTAGTGACAGTTTTTATTGATAAGCTTTCATGATGAACTTCATTTAATCTGAGATTTAGTTAATATTGGTAATGGTCATAAGAAGTGCCTGATTTGTCTTCATTCATTATTGTATGTGCAGGGAGTGCCCCGATGAAGGCAGGAATGAGGCGTCTGACTCCATGGTCTCAGATGGCTAATTTATTACTTTATAATGCTATATTATATTAAAGAATTCTATACTATGCTATACTAAACAATACAGAAAAGATACTTACTGAATGCTAAAAAGATAATACTAAAACTCGTGACTCTTTCCAGAGTCCCGACACAGCTTGGCTGTAATTGGCCAATGACTCAAAAAAACTCACACCGGAGACCAGTGAAACAATCTCTAAACACATTCCAGACAAGCACAACACAGGAGAAGCAAATGAGATAAGAATTGTTTTCCTTTTCTCTGAGGCTTCTCAGCTTCTGAGGAGAAAAATTCTGGGCAAAGGGATTTTTTCAGAGAATGTGAATGCCACAAGTCATGTATTCTGCAGGTTGCTGTCCTAAGAGGGCAGTTTTCAGGCTGAATTGTTATATCTGTGCAAGTCAGTGGTGAGGCAATTGTGATTATTCTGGACAAAAATAATTATGAGAAAGAATTGGAGAAAAATATTTGTCAAGGAAGGATTGATTTTATTTCTTTAGAAAGGAAATTTTTCATCATATCTTTTTCCTGTCGGTAAATATTCTCAGTATGTATTTAAAAACTATAGTCTGTGTAATGTGTATCTCATTCACAAGAACAATAATCATGAAAAAACATTGCTATGGTAATTATTTGTAGGTGTCTTGATTGATGGATGTGGAAATACAAGATAGTGAATGTAGTTCATAAACAGGAAATGTTACTGCTCTGAATGTTTTCTGCAGATGCCCTCCCTATAGCTGCATTCTTCATTCTTGCATTCCATTTCTAGTTTTCCTCTTTTTTTTTTTTTTTCCTTTTGAGGTCAACTTTTATTTTAGAATATCAGGTAGTCCATTTTAACTGGCAGACTTCCCCAGCTTTTTCTGTATAGCTTTCACTACTGGACTAAACCATGCATGGTTTTCTTGTGACCTAGATGATGGGGTACAACCACTGTTTTAGAAAATGACTTTGTAATACCACTTCACATTCTTGATACTAGAGCCTGAAGTTGGTTTCATGAATAAGGAAATCACAGCCTTGTTTGTCTCTTGGGGCATGCATACAAATGAAGCTAGGCTCTTAGATTAATAAATTACCCTTTGGCTATATCTGCAGTTAACTGAAGAATGCATAAATTAATTAGAATATGAAAAATCATAATGGGCCTCTTACTTAGTGACAGTTTTTGCATGGCCTCAAAGACAACTTTGACATAAAGTAGGTAATTTTGTAAGCAGTGGAACTTAGAAATACTTCAATAGACAGCAATTAGGTTTTTTCTGGTATGTTTTCACAGATTTTCTGCTACAGCTTAGATTCATTTTGTACTGTGATTTCCTCAGCAAACATTACCAACAACTCAGCCACATATGTTCCTGTTTTATAGAAAGGTCGAAAGTTTCTTTCGGTAAGGTTTGTGAAAGTAATTCAGGTAGGTAATTTGATGATTTAAAATATGCATATTGTTGCCCACTTACATTAATATTTTCTGTGAAATTATGGGGAGAAGGAAATAATAACCTTGTGCATGTAGTGATTTTCACAAAGCAGTTACATTCTTCATTTTGTGCCTTCAGAATGGTACCCCATCCTTGGGCAGAAACTGCTAGCATAAGATCTCCATCTTTCCCTGCCAGCCCTTTTTGAAACGTATCATGCTTAAGGTGAAATGCAGCATTTCATCTTCATTATGATCATACGATAAAGGGAGAATAAGGGAGAGGGGGTGAATGGGAGAGAGGAGCCCCCAGAGTTAAACATCAATCTTCATGAATGATCAATGCTCGTTTATTGCAAATCTGAGGGTACATTTATATGGTAATGCAGGGTTCAGCGACGTGGGAATTTATTTGATTGGATACAAAGCAAAGAGCTAACATATCTTTGGTAACGTAGCATATTTTGGCAAAAGTGTTAAGTAGAACATCTTGCCCCATATCTTCTTTTACATCCCTAGAACATGCTGCTTCCCTTTTCCTTGGGCACATGCTGCATCCCTTTTCCTTGGGCACATCTTGGCAAGTGTCTTTATATTGTGTGTCCAAGGGCAGCGCATCTCTGCTAGCAGGCATGCATGCAGGGCTGTGCAAGCAGGCCTCTCAGACCAGTGTCTGCTTAAAATGCTCTCTAAAATACCACAAAAAGAAAGGTCAGACTTTGTTTAGCTCTGTGGGGGGCTTGTTGTGGGGTTTTTTATATTTATTTCTCCCTTCTTTTAATTTTTTTCTTCTCATATTTGCTTTTTTAATAGAATAGTAAGGATTGCTTCTGAAGATCCACATTAGGTAGTTGAGCCATTATTGCAGTCCCCACGATGCTGATGCAGTAGCCAACAGAATTTTGCTTAAGCACCTTCTTTGTGTATTAGTTGTCTTACATGGATCACTGGCATTTCCCATACTAATGTGAGGAGCTTCTGCCAGGCGAGCACTATGCCTCACCTTTCTTCCACAGACTGTGCTGTTGGAGGGATGGCAGCCTGCAGGAGAACCAGGAAAACCAGACCCAGGCTCTCTGGCTGCTTACACTGTCCCACCTTCCTTGATTTGGTGCCACAGTGCCTGTGGCAGCCCTTTGTCATGGGTTTGATGCTGGCCAAACACCTGTGGACTCATGAAAAAATAATTTATTCATTCTCCTGTGCTGTAGTTGAGCAGAGGGGAAAAGAAAATATCAAAGGGGCTCATGAGTTGATTTAAGGATTGGGAAGAAACACTTTAGGGCAAAACAGCCTCAAAACTTCAAAAGGTATAAAGAAAAAAAAAATGGAATTAAAAGCGAATAATGAGAACTAAAGTACACTTTTAGAGCACCTTTTCCCTCCCCCAGCCCTTCTTTCCTTCTCACTTTCAGTGCAGGGAGGCAAAACATGGGGTTTTTAGTCAGTTTGTAACTTCTAAAAAAAAAAAAAATCTTTCTTCACTTTGCTTAGGGAGAGGAGTCTCTTTTGCTATGCCATGGGGTCCTTCCCACAGGACGCAGTTCTCTGTGAACTTTTCCAACGTGGTTTTCCAACTCTAATTTTCATGAATAACAGTCCTGCCCAAACCAGCTGCAATGTGGGTCCTTCCCATGGGCAAAGCAGTCTTCCTGCAACTGTTTTCTCGTGTGCCATTTTGTTCATGCGGTACAGTCTTTTAAGGATGAGCTGTTCTAGTATAAAAGCAAAGGTCCTCTTCCTCTATCTTTGGAAGCAAGGGTTCTTTCTCTCTCTTTGTTCAAGCCTCTCACCAGATCACAGCTTCTCAACATGCACCCACTTCAGTGTGAGCGCCTTTTTCTCACGGGCTGTAAGTGAATTCTGCATCCCCCCCATGCACTTCATGAATTACAGGGAAACAGTTTGTTGTATTATAGTCCTCACCATGGCTTGCAGAAGGATTTCAGCTCCAATGCTCAGAGCACCTCTTCTTCCCCTTCTGTCTTTTGCACTGACCTTAGTGTTGCCATGTTCTCCTCACGTGTCTTCACCTTTTCCTTTTCTCTGATTCAGAAGAGAACTGGTGTCTGTAGGTTTGTTTGTTCTCAAGTTCTATCAATTGAAAAGTTTTTATAGAGTTCTGCAGAACTGAAAAGTTGATCCTGTTTGGGCACCGCACTGGGGAATTGTTCACCATGCCCCTCGCTGGTCACATGGTCCCTCCAGCACCGTGCAAGCTGTGCTGGCTGCCGTGCTGCTGGTGCTTTATTCAGCACCTCTCTTCATGCAGGGTGCCGAAAGAAGAAAAGCTGCTGCCAACGCTTTTAGCCTTCTATCTGCAGCATGGCTAGTTAAAAGTGGCTAAGCAAACACAAAATTAATTGTGAGCCACGTCATAATAGTAGCAGCTGCGTAGCGCTGCCCTGGCTGTACAGCCCTGGCTGCGCCAATCCCAGCTCCACGGCCACTTCCAGCCATGTGGTCTCAGCCATGTGGTTGCTCATGCTGATGGTCCCCCCCGGTGGCATGATCCCAGTGGCCATGCTGGAAAGGACCCCAGCCCCACCAGGAAGGGCCCTGGCTGCCCTGCCAGGAAGGAGCCTGACGGCCCCCTCACCACCTCTCAGAGGGCAGGAAGAAAAAGCTGTTGCATGACTTCTTTCCTTCTTAAATATGTCATCACAGAGGTGTTGCTAACTTCTCTAATTGGGCCAGCCAATATGTGAATTATCAGAACCTTTAGGGATTGGCTCTGCTGGACAGAGTAGAACTTTTGAGGAGCTTCTCTTCCAGAAGCAGCCTCTGCGGTTTTTTCTTCACCCCGACTGAAAGCCAGATTAACTTATCACACCCTTAAAGAGGGAAGTGGGTGGATAAAATATTGTATCATGCCTAAACAAGGAGATTTTTATTATTGTTTTTAAATTACTTCCGGCTGTTTTTCCCCCTTCCACTCCACCCTCTTTCTGGGAGGACAATAGTCCTTGTCCTTTGCACATAATATATTACTTAGGGATAAAAATACCCTATTAGCTTGATTAGGTATTACTCTTTCTCACTGCTCGAATATTTAATCTTATTAATGCAGAAATTTAATTAAAAAGTGGAAGCACAGAAACAAAAAAATGCAAAAATCCACCAAAACCCCACACTGTTAATTGCTTCAGGTGATGCTGTAGAGTAAGAGGCAGATGAGGTTTCAACTCAAGGAGAGTAAATTTGTGAACAGGCTAGTGGTGATATGACAAAGTGGACTTTGTTGACTATGAATAAAATACTCTGCCTATGGAGAAGTAGAAGTGCTTGTTGTGCTTAAAGTGGACAGGGAAGCAGCTTAGAAGAGACTATAAGTCCAGCTCTCTTTACTCTGAGGTTTAACAGTATGAAAAGCTGTATATCCTCGCTTTAGAAAACCTGATGTGGTAAACAGAAAATTCTTGGCAAGGCTTAAATTTTGGTTTGGTTTTCTTACTGCATACAGACATTTGTGCTGTAAAATCAAGTACTTGAAAGGCAGTGAGGAGGATGTGTTTGACCTCACAGCCTTATTTCTGCTTTAATAGGCTTCTGCCTTCCCCATGTGCAGAAAAAAATGTTGAGAGAAAGCCAGTACGAGTGTTCAGTTTAGGTCTGTGTAAAATGTGGAGTCCGGTGCATGGATTAGGGTTGAGCCAGCTGCCTCATGGCTTGCAGCCTTTCTGAACACTTTAATTACAGAGGAAGTGGCAGTCTTGCATGAAATTCCAGATAAAAGCACATTAGGAAATTTTAAGAGAAGAGATCGTGTCCATATGAAGCTTCATTGGGTGAATCAACCCAATTGATCAGTGCACTAAAACCAGCTCATGTTTCTAGCACTCTCAATACCCAAGGCAGTTGGAATGATATATCAGGATGTTGTATGTATCCTGCTCACAGAGAAAAGCACTAATGCTTGTTGTCATGACCGGGAGTAAAAATTGCAGCAACATTTTGATTTCTGACCGCATCTCTCCCTGATCTGTGGCTAATGCCTAGAAGGTTCATCATCTGCCATCTTTCTCTCACACATACACTCACACCTGCATGTTTAGTTTTTTTTTATCCTTCCATAGGATAAGATCAGTAAAGAAGGAAACTAGTTGGAGTGTTGAAATGTTTGCCAACTTTGCATGCCTATAGAAAAAAGGAAGAGGACTAAAGAAAAGAGAACAGCATTTGTATCTTAGCATGGAACTTAAGAGTCTCTGAGTGGGCAGAGAGATTGAAAATGAGAACTAAAAAAGTGCCAGGGTGAGTGGACTGGAGAGGCAAGAGTTGGGGTGAAAGGAATTGAAATAGTGGGTGAGTTTTGTGGCAGGAAACTATTGAAGAGCAACTCTATGTGTAACAGTGAAGCAGCTAAGATGTTGGAAAGAAGGGTGGTTTATTAGATGGGCCTAAAGTAGTTATAAGAGCAGTATGTGAAACTCCTAGGTGAGGCTGAGGATTGACTCCGATAGCTAGTGAGGCTGGAGCTATTAAACTTGAAATGATGTTATGGATGGATACAATAGGATGTGGCTGAAGATAAGGTGTGTCTCTGGAAATTCGTCCTCAGGATTTAATTAATAGAAAAAATTCCCTGTCTGGTTCAGAAGACATTCAACCTGAGATTATTTATCCTAAGTAATTGGGTGTGGGTTTTAGTTTAGGAACTGATTACTGTTGAACTTTTTCTATAAAACTGTGGGTTTAAAAGGGTGTATGTATACATTCTTCCCAAGTGGCTGCTGGAAATTAGTGCAAATACCTGAGATGTTATACTGATTAACTTGCAGCAGTAGATGCCTGGAACTTGTGGTGCAGGGGCAGAGCTGTTCCTTCTTAGTTTCCTTGCTATTTCTCATGTTGGCTCATGGAAGAGAATTTTGAAGCGGCTCCAGTGCTGCTAATGCTGGATTTGACTCTCATAATTCTCTTTGAGCAAGTGAAGGCTTTGCTTGGGTTACAGAGAGTGACAGGAGAAATTTGGGTGCCAGCTTCAGCTAGCCCTGTAGCCTTCCTTTTGTATGTAGAAGGGCCTGATGGCTGAGAAAGCCAGAAACGAGTGGCTGAGTCTGGTCAGACATGACACTACACAGCTGAAGCTGAGAGACATGGAAGAGAAGGAAAGCTGTTCTGCTGGTGATGGGAGCGCTCTGGATCAGAGGGATGATGGTTCCTGGGCAGGGGGCTGCCACAGGGAAAAGCCATGGAGCTACTGTAAAGTAATGTAGAATAGTTTTAAAAACCAGGAATAAATGAGGATATTTTACATGAGACATATAGTAACTTTATTTTGCATAAAGCTGTCTATTTTCTGGACACAGACTGAGAACAGGACTTTTCTTTTAGGGCTGATGATGCTTGTGTCATGGCTACTCATGTTACACCACTCCTGCTGCTAATTTGGGACTATGCATTGTTGCTGCTTCCCAAACTGTAGGTCAGAAAGCTTGCAGAGACACTGTGCTTGGACATGCAGAAATAATTATCCTATTTTTCCTCTTCATGGATATGCAAACAGTTGGAAATTAATGTAGCATGTCTGCTGCTCTTCAATTCAAAATTCTGGGAAGCAGAAGCTTTATCGATTCTATATATATTTTAGAAAGGAATAGAAATAGTTTTTGATCCAACTATAGTTTGTTAATCTGGAATTGAAAGCTTGTTCTCATACTTTGAAACATTGTTTATTCTTCAGATGCCGTTGCTGTCAAAGGATCTTTTCCACAAACAATTTTAAGACACTAGTCTTCCTAAATGCTGGTTATTAAATGTGTGTATTCTTTTGTGCTCGTAGTAACTGTTTGCAGATTTTATCACTTCAGTGAAGTAATCTTTCTTTGTCCATTCAAAGCATTGAAATAGTTATCTGTGTTGCATCCATGATTTTTGTTTATAGTTTTAAAAAGTAGATTGTCTGATAATTTCTGTGAATGGTTCTTTTTATTAAAGTAACATTGATATTGTAAGTTTAGAACATTCAACACATGAGGCTGCCGTGTTCAGGTAAGGGTAAACTTGTCCACACACCAACTTGCTTGGTTGTTTCCTTTTTTGGGGAAAGCTGTGGGAGGATAGCAGGCAAGGAAAGTCTGGATGTAATCAATCTCTAGCCTACTTTGAGTTATCTTCCGTGTAAGTAAATCAAAGTATTCAAATTATTCAAGTTGCTAAAGATGCAACTGCTAAAAGCACCCTTATTTTTATTCTAACTATTTACATCTATAATTTCTTCTTCTTTTATCTGTATGAATATTCCTTTCTTCTAAAGTAAGCATTTCTGTAGTCACTCTTGGATTTAGTTTTAATGTAGATACTGTCACTGACTACCTGAGATGGACTTCAAGCAGAATTCCAACTCATGAATTCCTGTCAGATACAGGGTGTGTCAGCACGAGTTGTTTGGTGGTATGCTGCAGAGAGTCTGGACACTGTGCTTTCTGAGGGACTGAGTAGCCTTTTCTCCTTGTGCCAGCAGAGAATTGAATATTACATTTGTATTCATTCTGACTTAAAAGGCTTGCTGTGCCAGATGCTGAAGCCTAGGGTAAATGGAAGATTTAAAACCTACAAATGTGTGATCTAATTTAAGCCAGGATATCATGAGCAGGTACAGCAAACAACTGAAAGATTTAGGAAACAATAGAAGGAAACAATAAGAAGAAAATATGTCCACTTCCGACTGGCAATTAAATGAATACATATCACTGATTTACAGCAGTCAGAATTCAAACTGATGTGGAATGCAATTTAGAGCAAAATACTAAGGTGTTTAAATTTTAAAATGGCAATTAATTACATGTTAATTTTGCACCTTAATTTTAAAGACTTTTTTCTTGCCTCTTGACAGGTTGTATAGCATTTCTAACTGTTGGTGAAGATGTATACCAATTTCTGATTATGCTTTACATTATCTAAGATACTGTTTTTCTTTTTTATTTTTCCCCATTTAATTCATGTTAAGGTGTAACACCACCCTGTAATTCATAATACATACGTGTACTTATGTGCAAGTCTGTGCACATGTGTTCTATTTTACAGTTTCCATGGATGGAGCATACTCAGTTAGGAATTCATGCCATTTGTTTCTCTGGTTCTTGTTTTTTTTCTATAGTGATTTAGAATATACAGGAAAGGATCCTTATGTTCAAGAAGCAACAATAAATCTGTACCGCTAATTCCAGTCATATACACTTACAGTACTTATAAGATTTACTTATAAGTAAATTATAAGATTTACTTATAAGATAGAGCTATTTCTATTGCTATTGTTTTGATTGTGTAATAAAAACTGAAGATATATATTGAAATAGCTTCACTAATCTCCTAATAATCAGCTAACCTTGAAAACCTTTTGACATTTTATTTGAAAATATGATAAAAGCAATATTCTGAATAGTCAAAGTTACTCTGGAAGATGAGGGACATAATGCATAATATCAGTAGGTGAAATACTAAGCATTTGAATTTAAATTTCTTTTGGTATCAGAGATGACTGCCTCATGTAGTCATTGAGCAGATTATGCTCAAGTACTAGTTCAAGATTGAACCAAGATGTGCTGAGCATGTGTGACTGGATGGAGAAACATATTTATATAATCATGTATCAGAGATTGATTTAAAAAACAAAAAAGTATCTCTCATAGAGATTTCAGTCGCATATAATGTTTTTATTTGAGTGCTGGCAGAGGTTGTCCAGAAAGACTCTGGACTCTCTACCCCTGGAGATACTCAAAAGCCCTCTGGACATAGTCCTGGGCAGTAAGCTCAAGGGGGTGGCCCTCCTTGAGCAGGGAGGCTGGACCTGATGATCCCCAGAGCTCCCTTCCAGTCTTAACAGGTCTGTGATTCTATAGGGATCAGGGCAATCCTGAAAGATGGCTAGAGGAAATATTTGGGGATAAACTTGCCTGCACCAACCATGCTGAGAGGCCTCAGCTGCTCTTCCTTATGCCGGTAGAAGAGGCAGCTGTGGTGGAGGTGGCCCAGCTGCCTTTATGCTTTAGTGTTGTCCTCTGCTGTAGCCTCTTTGGTTTTCTCAGATTTGTTTCAAAATAGTTTCTGATCTCCACTTGGGTAACACATATCCAGCCTGTGGTATCATCAACACCTTTGTATGTAGACAGATATAAATGCCATTTCATAGAATCGTAGATTTTCCTGAGTTGGAAGGAACCCACAGGGATCAACTCACGTCCAACTCTTGTCCCTGCACAAAACAGCCTCAACAATGCCACCACATGCTGAGAGCTTTGTCCAAACACTTCTTGAACTCTTGTGAGATTTGGTGCTGTGACCACTCCCCAGGGGAACCTGTTTCAGTGCCCAGCTGTGGGTGAAGAATCTTTTCCCAATACCTAACCTAAACTTCCTTGACTCAGCTTCATGCTGTTCCTACTGGTCAGAGAGAGGAGATCAGTGCTTGTCTGACTATGTCCCCTTTTTAATTCTTTTAGTTGGGAATTAAAAATATTTTTCCCAAGTTGAGTCTCTCTTGCCTATGACAGTAATTGGTAAATATTTTCTCTCTATCTCAACCCAAAAGCTTTCTTATCCCATTTGCTCTCCTTTTATTAAGGACGTCTACATTTTAGTCCTAAATCTATGCAGCAAAGCTGGTAGTAGTAAACATGAGTTATAGCAAGATTATATTAAATTCTGAATAGTCTGAGTGGCTTTTTAGATTTTTTTTGTCTCCAGTCAGTGTATAAGGAGACTTGGTAAATGAAAATGGAAGTAAATGAAGATGAAGCTGTAACTCTTGATTGCCAGTTAAATTTTCTAGATTACATTGATCTCTGTTTTCTCCACTGTTTCTTTTAAGATGAATTAACAGAACTTCTCTACATCAAGTTACAATAATGTTGAAAGTTTGGTTATCTTGCAACTTTCTAGCTCTGCTTTACACTGACACTGTAGAAGGAGCTCATTAGGGACACTATAAATAAATATGAGGCTCATTTTTCTGTGCCACTAAGTAGGTCCCACTTCAATTCAGAGCAAATACATTATATAAGTCTAGTGAGGGGAGCTCTCCTGGCACATACTCTGGCATTAACCTATTGTTAATGAAATTCAAAGCCTGTTTTCTCTCCTAAAGGGTGGACTGAGCTTTGTCTGAGATGTCAGTGGAAATTAGGAGTTTAGTAATTGATGTAGTAACAAAAGAAGGGGTTTCTTTGTATTTCTTTGTCCTTGTGTACTTTTGACAAATACTGCTAACTACTTAGCATTTGGTCCCCTTTACTAACCAGCAGTTAAAAGGGTGGGTTTTGGTAATAATAAAAATAAAAATAATATATTAACTTATTTTTCCAACTAATATTATTCTTTCATTGAGGCCCTACAGTAATAATGTGCTCTTACTCTTTAGAAATTCATCTCAGGAAAGCAACTAAGTGGATCTTCGTTCTTGTGGCTCAGAAACCTATTTTCTGTCACTTTAAAGCTATGTACACATGTGGGTAAATGTCTTTTTGGTCTTAATTTCATTTTTTAAACATTCCTGTCTATCCATTTTGAAATTTCCTTAGTTGTCTTCATTTAAGGCATTTATTTCTGCTGCCGATGACAAGTGACACTTAACCCTGACTCCTTGATAAGAACTTGTCAGTGGACACTGATGTATAAAGCACATGGCTTGTGTGACAGCACCCAGTATTATCTAACCATGGGTTCTAATTACATGAGTGTGACATTTGTAGAGGCATGAACTGGAAGAGTTCAGCGTGGCAATGCTAAAGGAAGTACCCAAAGAAGAGCAAATCTTCCTCTTGCATCATGCATGTTAGCTCTTGAGGCAGCTATGGAGCCTTGCAGGGTAATATTCACACAGCAGTTAAAGTGTGAAGTTTCCTGCTAATCCATTTTGGCAGTGCTGTTAGAGGGATCATGAGTATGTGCAAAGGCTTTCCCTGAACCTGCTGTTTCAGTGCAGAGTTCAGTATTTGGAGCACTGATGGAGCAGGGGGAGCAGCAAGTTCCTCTGGAGCCACTTTCTGCAAGCAGTGTGAAAATGGGCACTGTAGGTAATGTGGATGATGACCATCAGCCTTGGCCACCTGCTGACAAAAGAAAGAAAGTAAAGCTTCAGTCTTCTGAGTGTAGGAAATACTTCGCTGTTCTGCCTGAGGGCTATCTTGAGGTCTCTGTATCTTGTATGCTGGGTTAGCATCCCAGGCTGCACCTTCTGCCTCTGCATTTCTTCAGCCATCAGTTTTAGTGAGCTGAGGGTGCTGTTGAAACTGGCAAAGATTTGACAGATGTATTCTATGAAGGATTTGCACAAGGAAAGAAGTATCTGATTAATAAATTTTATTTTTGAATAGAAGGCAGGATTGATATTCAAGTTCTTTAGCATAAAGTGTGTTGTTTAGTAGGCAGTGTTTCTTCCTGTAGTCATTTCCGTGGCATTGTTATTGTATCTGCCCTTGTTTTGTGCATTAAGCTGTTAATATAGTTCAACTTTAAAATTGTAATAGCCCCTTCATGTCTCTTAATTAAAGTAAGAAATAATTTCCAGTTATTACCAGTTATGCTTTGATTGCTTTCTGGTTGTTTCCATGTGTATGGACCAGGCCACATTCATTTAAAGACCACTTTAACTCAAGCTGCTTTCTTAATTTTTGCCATGGTTATATTTTAAACGTTCAATCAGGGGAGTGCCAGGAGGCACTGCCTCTCAGATGCCATGGACTCAGTGGAGATCCATGATTGAGACAAATCTTTTTTACTTGAGGTGGGGCTGTCAAGATTCTTAGAGTACTTTTCCAAGCACCAGTTTTGGACTTCCAGAATTCACCCCATCTTAACCCAGTTTTCTTTTTTTGGGATTATGTTACTTCTCTACAGGATGTTTTTGGACCATCTCCAGTTACTTCAGACTTGTTCCTATTTCTGTTTTTCTTTTCCATTGATAGATGCAATTAGATAGTAGTTTTCAGAGCACTTAAATCCTCAGATCTCACACAGCTGGAAATTGGTAAGGATTGCTTGAGGAAAAGCAAAGGAAAATTAGTACCTTCTGAGTTTCATATTAGGGCTTGTAGACTGCCAATTTGAAAAAATGTAAAACGAGGGCTATAGGCTGTGTTAGCGTAGAAAAGGGGGATGGGATAACGGGACTGAATGGGATAAAAAGCCAAAGTTGTGGTTTGCCAATAAATTCATCAATAAGTTTGCTGGTGTGATGGTTGTGGGTGTAGAAATGTTGTGTGGTATTGAAGCAGACAGAATTTTGATCTCAGCAATTTAGAAATTGGTAATGTAGACCAAAATATTAATAACTTTTTCAACAGACTTTAAGTACTATGCAGACTGCAGTGGGCAAGTATTACGATGTTTGTTAAAATGGTTGAGATGAACATAAAGGCATGGTAATAAGTTTAGTTGTATGGAGAATATGCCGTGTATATGGAGTTTTGCCTAGACATGGAGGAGAAAGTATTTAACCTATGATTAGCTGATCTTTAACTTAGTCAAATATAACTGGGTAAGTTATAGGTTTGACAATCAGCTGTTACCACCATAATTTTTCTGAACTGGCAGCCGCATGTCTTTACTGATGAACAGGCGCACCAACTTTCCAGATACATGCACACAGTCATACCGTGACATAAGTATTTTACACAGCGGAGGAGGGAGAAGAGAGGGAAGATGAATATTGTGTTGTTACAAATGTGTTACAGTGACCCAGAGTACATACTTGTGATAACATTTGTCTTTTTCTCTACTTTTAATGCTAGGTATACCCTGAATTGCAAATCACCAATGTTGTTGAAGCCAACCAGCCAGTTACAATACAGAACTGGTGCAAGAGGGGATGGAAGCAGTGCAATGGTCACCCGCATATTGTGGTTCCCTACAGATGTCTGGGTGAGTGACTCAGTCTGTTTTTTCCTGCTCTATTTTTTTTAGTCTCTTCATGAGAAAGATAGAGAATCTACATAAATGTCTTCTATACCTCAGTATTGTCTTTTCTGAAGGGAGTTTTGTCCAGTTGTTCAGTCCTTTGGAACTGCATTATCTAGAAAGAAGGTACTCCTGTTCTTCCCTAATTAAACCCTTCTTTTTTCACATTAATTTTTGAATATCTAGTACTTGGACTCTTACCAAGAAACACTGTGGGAATCTGTATTTGTTGAAACAAAAGGTACTTTATAAATTCCTCCATTTTATCGTTCAACTTTATTTTTGTAGCAGTTGCTTGCTGTTCTCCTGTGTCCTTGGTGCTTTAAATCAATTAAAAGGAATGTTTTGGCCCTTGGTTTTTTGCTAACCTTTACTTTTGTCTGCATTAGAAAAGAGAATTGTTGATTTGCCATTTTCATTAACATTCTAGGCACGCCATTTCCTTGATATTATTCCATATTTAAGTATGTTGCTTTACCACTGCCATTTGAACTGTGATAAATGCTGGGGTTCAGAGTTGGATTTTACTTTTCTAGTAAGCTAGGACAGCTAAAAGGCATGGAAACAAACTCAGACCAGTTAGTCCATGAAACAAATGATGAAAGAAATTTTTTTAAAATATACAATGTTTCTAGAAATTTTGTCCATTTGTGTAGAGTAGGTAAAACACAGGGCACAATCTGCCCTTAGCAAAGCTGGGACTGAAGAGGAACTAGCAGAAATGCTACCAGTGTGGTCAAAAGTGCCAAAACAGCAGATGTATAAAATGTGTGCTAAGTATCAGGGAATTTTTTTTGCCTGGCAGAGTTTCTAGATCTGATATTTGTTTGTATAGATATAAAAGCAGTGTTTCTAAACCTGCAGTATATCATTGTTGATGCTACTGAGGCTCTTCAGGACTAGTTTATTCTGAGCAAAAATCCTCCAGGTCTACTGGGGGATAGGTGGCCACATAATTACTTTCTTTGGAGGAAAAATGGTGGCAGTAGCCAAAATCTGCAATTTCTCCATCAACCAGCCCTCTGTTTGTTGTGTACTATGTCTGTCTTGGAATACTTTCTCTTAATTCATATTTTTGTACAGAACTAAGGAGTCCAGAAATATTTTAAGATTTTTTTTTCTCTCCTCCTAGTATTTCTTCAGTACTAAAAGATAGTTTTCTAAAAAGTTGCATCTTGCCTGTCAGCTCTGTGTGTGCCTCAGCTATTCTTACTGTGGTAGCTGTTAGTGGAAATTGTCAGAAGTTGGGCATTGCCTGTGTCCATTCCTCTGTAATTTTAGTGCAAATAGACCCTTGCCCTAGACCGCTGTTAAATCCATCTGGTAAGAATTAAGATACCAACAGAAAGTTTGTCAGTGGGCAGCTGATTGCAGGGTTGAGTCTTAATTTTGCATTGCTCTGAGGATACTTAGTAGCCCAGTAATTTCTTCCCTCTTGAGAGTATTTTTCACAGTTGAGAAACAGCAAGTGACAGAAATCTGGCTGCTTTCAGGCCAGAGCATCTTTGATATAGTCTGCTTGCATCCTAATCTTCAGCCAAGGCTTTCAAATGTATAGAGCCCATTTCACTACAGCCCTTGCCTACTCCAGGAGTTTTTTCTCTTTGAGACTTGTGCAGGCCAGCATTTACAGCAGTTCTTTGTAGCTGTATATTTCAGTAACATCCATCAGATTTACTAGATTACACAGCTTCATATTTTCTTAAGAGAATGCAAAAAAGCATAAAAACAGTGGTTTAAACAAGACAAAATGAAAGCCCCTTATTTGAGTCAGCCATGTGTCTTTGCATTGACCACAGAAATATTCCCTAAAAATGTTCCAATGGGATCTAATCTTAAAGAGTTAAATTATGTTGCTTGTGTGAGGACTGTGGTGCTTGACATAGAGCCACAAATACATTTGGATACATAGCAAAGATGAGGAGCTGTGAGATGTGCTGGTGGAAGAGTGAAGATCTGCAGAACTCCATTTTCCTGGTATCAGGTGTGTGTGCCACCCTAGTGCCTGCACCACTTGCTGTATGGCTCAGCTTGCAGGGTTACTGCAGTATCAAGAAACCAATGATTTCTTCTTTGCTTTACAGAAACTGTTTTTGGGTATTTTGAGAAAATACCATGGCCACCAACCTGGCCATGTAAGTGTTGGTGGGAGCTCTGCTGGTGGTCACAGCAGGAGGGCAGGATTTCTGCCACTGTTGGGCCAGTGTGGGCAATAAGCATTTCTAGTTTGCACTTTCTCCTCTCTTTACTGCTTGCCGAGAAAAAGCAGCTGGTGAATTTGTGCAGTGTGGCCTGTGAAATGAAGTAGTTCACTCCATGTTCCTTGCTGGTTGTGGGAGCAGGCATCCTTGTCCCAGAGATGTGATTCTTTTATAACTTGGATAAATGTGTGGCTATGCATTTCTGAATAGATGACATTTCGTTTTCTGTTGGTGGAATACATCCTGAACCCTGGATAGAGATGAGCTCAGTTATGTGGGTGTTTGTGGATCATTATGTGGGCATGGCATACAGGACATAGCAAGGTGTGGCAAGGGGGGAATTACAGATTAACTGTGCTGTGTGAAGTGCATGGTTGAAGGTGGCTCTGCCTCATTATCCTATTAATGTATGCTGCTAAACACTGCATTCACAGTGTTGGAAAGATCCAGATGTGTTGGAATCTCATAATGTATACAGCCTCTGTCAATCAGAATGTGATTACCTGCAGTCATTTGTACATAAACAAGTAGATTAGGTGTCCTGGTTTGGTGAAAATTTGGGAGAAAACTTCCAAAGGGGGTCCTCTGGAAAGCAGATTCAAGTGGCCCCTCCCCCAGCCAGTTCGGGAAAATATTTCCTTGGAGAAAGGTGGAATAAAACTGTTTATTTAACAGGCAAAGCATCCACCAGCACAAAAAAAAAAAAAAAGAAAAAAAAAGAAAAAAAAAATAACAATATTAAACAAGAAAACCTCTTGCCGCTCCAGAAGAGATGACAAACTCAGAAAGTTCCTTCAGGGGCTGTAGCTCAGCTAACTCAGTCTCTTACCAGTCCCTCTGGCACTGGAAGTTCTGCAGCCCATGCCTGGCCCAGTAGGCCACAGGTGTGAGCTGCCGGTGCTCTGCTGGGCCTTCAGTCCAGAGCAGGTTTAAACAGTTCCAAGAAGAAGAAAAACTACAGTCCAGGGAACTTCTCTGCCTTAGCTAGCTAAAAACTAACTGAAATGCAAAGAAGAGCTCTGTCCTGCTGTCTGTCCATCTGCAGACAACACAGTCCAGGAGCAGGAATGTGGAGGAGTGAATGCAATTTCTGAAAACAAGCTGTACACTTCTTCTTCCCCTTCCCTCTTCACTCTCAGAACCAATCTTAAAGGTGCAAAACTTACTTCTGGGCTAAACAAGTGAATGGGGATATGAGCGTCATAAAGTCACCCCAGCACATTAGGTTATATGAAAAGTACATTTTGCTGCTCAGTTATGTAGTAAAAAACTGGCTTCTGCACCTGGTTTTAAAAAAAAAAAGTCTTTGAAAATATTTTTTAACTTTTCATGCTTTATTGCTCTAGCAGTTTGTGAAGTCTTGTTGAAGTGTCTTGGTTTGAAAGATAGATGTCTGCCAAGGAAGGGAGGAAGCTCCCTTGGAATATGAACCCCTTCCCTCCAAATTATTATAACTTTGAAGTTACAGGGCCTTCAGGCAAAAATATTGGAAAAGGAACAGCAATTCTTTACTTATATATAGATCTAAATGTATAAAAAGGCAAACAAACAAACAACAGCAGCAACAGCAAACAAAACCCAGAAATTCAGTGGCAGCCTTCTCTTGGCTGTTGAGCGCTTTCCCCTTCGGTGCAGTTCCGGTCACAGCCAGCAGGGGCGCTGGTGGCTCCCGGCCGGGCGGGGCAGGTGCGATGATTCCCCTGCGGCGGCAGGGGACGCTGTGGCGCGAGCTCAGCCATTCCTCCCTATGGTAATGGTGGGTGGGCCGGCAGGTGAGAGAGAAAAGGGGATTCCTTTACAAACTCACGTCAGGAAGCCGATCCCTGTGGCCTTCTGGATGGCTAAATGGGCTGTAGCAGGAACCTTGGAGCGGTGGCTGGAATGGCAGAGGTGGGCACACACTGGGTGGCAAACAAAATGTAGCAGAAACTCAGGAGCCCTGGGGTGTCCTGTTGGGCACCGATGTTGAGTTGAAGTGTTGCAAAAAAGCCTGAGGCACTGGCAGAAAACAGTGGGGCTGGGCAGCTGCAGCTGGGTTTCTGCAAGCAGCTGGCACAAGCGACCGGAAGACTCACGTTTTGGGAAGGGGAAGGGTTTGAGGTCCTGGTTTTTCCCCTGAGGTACCTGAGTAGATGATGAGGGACCTTTCCCCATGAGATTGGGTGTTGATAAGGTCCCAATTCAACAGTCACTCTTACAAGTTAAGGCTCACCCACGGTAAGGAAGAAGCAGTAAAGGGTTGGACTCGTCGGTGGCAGCAAATTCTCCCTACGGTAGCAGCAACTCGACTGTTCCCTTCTGATCCTGAGAACGAGAGAGAGCGAGGAGCTTGAGCCCAGTACCTCACCCCCCAGCCAAAATCTTGTGTTCTCTCTACCTTTCCAAAGAGAAAACCACCGCCAGCTAAGACAGTGGCCAGTGGCCGGCTGCACTCTTCCCCCTCCTCCCCTTCTCAACCACATCTTTTGTCTCTTAATTACCGAACTTTATAGTCTCTCAGGCAACAAATGGGACAAAATTCCCTGGGAGAAAGGGAAAAAAAAAAAGAAAACTCCTAACCTTCAACCTGATGTCAGAAGAAAAGGTACACTCAAGTTTTGATATGCATGCCTAGCCAGTTATATCAAAGAAAACACCAAGATTATGCCTGGAATGAATAATTTAAATTGAGATTTATGTAATTGGCAGTTCTTCTTGTAGTAGTTCTTCTAAAATTACTTGCTGTTTTAATGGTGGAATTTTTTCACACAAGAATGTGAAGTGCCTGTATATT
Source organism: Motacilla alba alba (assembly GCF_015832195.1). NCBI lineage: Eukaryota > Metazoa > Chordata > Aves > Passeriformes > Motacillidae > Motacilla > Motacilla alba. The sequence goes on along the minus strand of NC_052016.1, from coordinate 23,811,750 downwards.
TCTGTACATGGCAAAACTTGCTGTTTTTACTCCCTCTGAACTCACATTGCACCTATTTCTATTGCATTAGCGGAGCTTCTCCTCTGGGTAATTGGAAACGCTTTCCACTGCCTTTTCCATACAGTGCCTAATTAACAGAATGACATCAAATAATTGTCCCGGAGTTTTTCTGTCCCTGTTAGTTTAGCTTTTCACCTCCAGTTTGCCTCAGTCTTCAGTCAGCCATGTGAGTGATGCAGACAAGCCTCACACCACACTGTTCCTAAAATAATAAAAAAACTCCCTTAGTTTCAGCCTACACAACTACAACATGTCTAGTTTTTCTGACAACACTAGCTGACAGGAAGCAGAGGAGTTACTGATCATTCAGATAAACTGTTATAGATGAGTAATGTAATGGTTGGCTCTCACAATTAAGAGATAGATATTATGTATATGGTAAGATGTATAGTGATGTTATTTTAATATGTCCCCCATAGTCCTCTTTCCCCTCCCCCTTGTAATAGCCTCAGTAGTCGGGGCATTTAGAGAAAATCCCCACCAATAGACAGCAGAGAAGGAGTTGACTGATAAAACTTTGGGAAGGGCTAAGGAGTTAAAAGGCAGAGCATCCATTTTGTAGGGGAGCAGGAGGCTCATAGTCATGGGATAGGGAGAGGGGTGTCCCAGAGCCACAATTTTTTAAAATATTTTTTATTAAGGTTTAATAAACCTTTAACATTTTAAAAAGTGAGTAGTCATTTCTCACATAAACAAAAACTAATTTATTGGTTTATTATAATTCTGAGAAGGTCTATTACCTCATGGTTTATAACTATGTCATTTCAAGTATTTTCTTCTCAAAGCAGGACTGTATAAAGCATTTGAAGTGGCCTTTGGCATGTTTCAGGGGACAAAATCCCATCAGCTCGATAAAGAGGAAGGGAGCTGGCAGCAAAATCCTGAATAAGATCACCTACCAGCAGCACAAAAATTTCCTCAGGCAGTCACAACTCTGTTTCTGCAGGCTTCCACCTCTTCACTTGAGCCAAACACCAGTTCAGCTGTTTGGTTAGCCAGATTGTAGCTGAAGGAATAGAAACCCTGAAGTGCAGAGATAAAACAAAATTAACATTCTGCTGAATATCAGAATATACTTTTACATATGACTAATGTAAAACATCTAATTTTTGTATAGTAAGACCCAGAAGAAGAAAGAATTCTGAACTTGTGTATTTCAGTGCATTCTTGGGATGTACATATGTTTTACTTGTTTGGTGGTTGCAGTAAGGTTTAATAAGAACAGGTCACAACACAAAAACTTCTTGAGATCTTGAACATCACAGCTCTGCAGATCTACTCCTAAAGTAGTAAAATAATTTCTTACAGGTAAGGATTGAAATCTATATGCTTATTTGTCTCTTTACAATGGACTAGGGAAACCAAAACAAGTAGTGTACACATTTTAGCAACAGCTCACAGGCCACAAGTGGTCACAAGTATGTGAGTCTTCTTCATGAAATTGATCTGCATATGTAGCATCTTTCAAAAAATTCTCACCTAACTGTAAGTAGCTGTAAATTCTCATGCTAAATCCATTCTGGGCTTGGAGTCTTGGAACACAAGTGAATGCTGCCAGCAGATTTGATGCAGTTAACTGCAGAGGGATAGTCAGTGATGGGATTCACTGGGTATTTGTAGATATGCTAGGGAATATTCTGGAAATACAGTTCAGTAAGCCTGTTTGGGAGAGGGGATACTTTTTTGAAGTGCTGAACATCCAGGAATATTGGACTTGTCAGTGAGTATGATAACTGAGCAAGAGTTGTTGTTTGTTTTGGGTTTTTTTTTTTTTTTTTTTGGTTAAAGAGTAGCTGAACAAATGGATAGTGTACCTCCTTTGATTTTTCAGAAGATATTTAACAAGGTCCGCTACCAAAAGCTATTAAAGAATTTAATCTACCATGGAATAAAAGAGAAAACTCTTATATAGCTAAATAAAGATAAGAAAAGACAGGAGTTAAAGGTCCACCCTCAAACTAGAGAAAGGTCACTAATAGAATCTCAAGGGATCAGTTAATTCTAGCACGTTCATTCATCAGACTTCATCACTGACATAGTCAGGGTGAAGAAGAGGAATGGCCTCACTTTGGCCAGATGCAGACTCAGCAGTGTAATCATGAAATGACAAGCTGGGATTCAAGGGCTGCAGGGCTGTGATGGGACAACATCAGCCACCTTCCCGCTGGATAGATTGTGGTGCTCAGTGTGTGCCTGGGGAAAGAATTCCTCATGCTTCTGTAAACATCCAAAATCTTTGCAAGTTGAACTGGCATTTGAAGGTCAAACATCTTTCAACACTTACAGTCTCCCTTGCTCACAAGCACAGACATCTTTGTTGTGCAATCAGAAATTCCTTTTAAGTTCCTCTGTCTTTTACATGAAAGCTTACACTTGTGATTGATGCTAAGAATGGCTGTGTAGTAAGGAGGCATTTTGTGTTGAAATGTGGGTACTTATATTTTCCATTGCAGAAGGTTTTTGGAAGAAACTAAGTTGAGAATGGTTATGCACATTCTTTATTTTTAATAAAGATGAGTAGCAACAGTAACTTAAGAACTTTCTCATGCAGGTGTATTTGGTGTTTTGGGGTTTTTTTTAACAGAATTTCATCCATTCCAAATTCCTTCAATTCATACATTCAATAACCTTTTTTTTGGCTGTGATTTCTTCAGGGTTGGTTTTATTGGTTTGTTTGGGTTTTTTTGGGATTTTTTTTTTATTTTTAAAGTTTACTTCTCTTGAAGGTCTTTAAAGTTGGCCACGTGGTTTGCCAACAGCACTGAAAACTGAGAGCTGAGTAGACCACAGCTATCATCCTCTGTCCAGGTCTTCTGCCAAAACAAGTGGAACAGTAGTGTGTGTTTTTTAAGGAACCATTTTGACTGTGTGTGACAGTGGTTTTTGTTCTCTGAAGCCTGTGTGAATGTCAGGCAGGGGATCAGTGGTTGGGATGGAAGTGGATGTTCTAAGGAGCTACCAGCTTGGCCCCAGGAAGCTAGGGAACTGCTGATGGGTAGGTGTTCTATCTGCTCCAGAGCCAGCTCTCGTTTTCCTCCTACCACCATCATCTGCCTGCCAGTCTTTGCCTGTTAGCACAGGCGATGTCTCAAGATTCTGTAGGTTACTCATCCCTGCTGTTACAGGAAGCTATAGAAAGAAGAGTGGTGGTACCCAGGCGTGGGAATGCATTCACTTACTAAAGCAAGCATTTGATGGGAATGTTTGGGTGTTTTTGTTTAATCCTATGCTTGCATTTATTTATTTATTCTCTGTGAGAAGACTTGCATTGGCTTATTCGAAAGGGACTGTACTCTGCTCTTCTCTACTTCTGCCTTTGTTGGGTTAAAAGTGAGGAAAAATGCCTGTGTAGGGGGGTCACAAAATGAAGGAAAGGAAAAATCTGGTTCTGCAGAGCAGTTGTCCATAGCCAGCTTGGCTTTTAACTTCCTAGATTTGATCTGTTTATGCATGGATCATGCCGGCCCTGGAAACCCAGCTTGTAATTTCATAGTGTTATAGGTAAAATGCCAATTAAGCCAAATCAATAATTTGCGAGAGCCAAATTATTATAATTTTAAAAAAGATAGAATTTATTTAGTGTTCAGATTACAATTTGTGCCAGCCACGAATCAAAACGACAGAGCCAAGCCTGGGACTTTGGCTCTGGGTGAACACAGCCGTGACCCTCTGGTGCATCAGAACTGGTGAGGTGACGAATCCTGCGTGGATCAGTCCAGGTTTTATACTGCTTTTCTTGCCCAGAGCTACTTTTTTCTTTGTCCTTTTCTCAGTCTGATGAGCTTTCGATGTTTCTCTGTGCAGGATAAGTCATTCAGATGAGCAAACAGTCCAGGCTCCATAGCTTTGGGAATATTCATATGGCCCTCATCCGGTGAGGCGCAGAAACCTGTCTCCCCCTCAGACAAAAGCCGCTTCACAATACACAAACCGTGTCGGGTAATACATACGTGTTGAATAGCATTTACAGGAATCAGGTTTTTACATGCTAGTGAGGTTCCCAGAACTGTCTTTTCATGCTAAGTTGATTATCATAAAATATGCTATCTCTATTTATCAGTAGCCACGATGGGCTGCTGATGTCCTGTTGCATGATTTAGTCAAGAGCTCTGGTTCTTTCAGAGTCTTCCCCCTTCAATTGCAAATTTAGTGTGTGTCTGTAGATACTGTGTTTAAAATGAAGTATGAGGTAACCCGTTTCCGCGCTTCTGCAGATGTTACTTTGTAGGCTCAGTAGTTTTGGTGACGTGCCTGGACATGTTTCCCTAGTGTTTTATACCCTTTATAAGTGTGATTATATTTTATTTGAACATGAATTTTAATATATTTATAACAATAGGAGTACTGCTGGTTCTGGGAATGGGCAATGTGAGGTCATACCTTAATGTTACCCAGAGCCTCCTTGTTAACAAAATAAACCCAATAGCTTTAATACTCTGTTAGCTTGAAGGATTGCTGGTTTACTGTTTGCAGTATAGTCTTTCCTGATAAGCGATTGCATCTTTATTAATGCATGTATAAGCAGTTCTGCATTTTTTTTGATTTGAGCTTTATTCTGACATTTTGAAGCTTCTTACTGACCTTCAAGTTGAGAAGTAATATTAGGGTGTTTCAGTATGTTCCGAATCACATGGAAACTTTCTTAATTATCACTTAGGGAACTTAAAGGGGAATTTGTTCCAGTTAAATATGTGAAACTTAAGCTAATACAAAGTCCTTCACTTTTAGCAGAACATATGAGTGTGCTTCAAAAAAGAAAAACAGCTTTAGTAGTAATCTTCTTAACCTCCTGACTTTCTGTTGTTGTTTTCTAGTGAGTTTGAATGTAACTAAAAACCACAGAATTGACAGGTAAGAGTTGTATTTTAAGAGTTTTTAGTTCTGTAGCCGAGCTGATGTACTTAACCCAGCCATTAAAAATGCTTCCTAATTGTTCAGTTTAAAATACTGAAAGACAGCAAAAAACTGTATTAGGGATAATGAATGAAGCTCATGATTATTGTAAGTTATTTACTTTATGCATTATGGTATTTGATCTTTAACTCCCAGTGGCTTTGTTAGTGAGTTCTTGATGTATAAAATATTTAAATTACCCTGTTTTTCTATTAGGTCATTGCAACTAGGTCAACAGAAAATTGAATCTTAACTACTTGATATCAAAGTTAATTTTGGTAACATAAAATAATATTGGCTGTGTAGTAATATTAGTTTTTTCTTATTTTTCTAAAAGGTACTCAGGTGAATACATAAACAGTGTCTTCTTAGGCAGTTTGATCCTCCATGCTTTGAAGGAGGCTGGTTTTTATTTAGTTTTAGCTGCTCCTAATTGAGTTGGTCTTACATGTGATATGTTTTTATTCCTTTTTATTATAGTTTAACCTAGGGCACGATTTCTGAGTATGTTGTTTTGTCAAATCATTATCTTTGGCCTGTGAATGCTCTTAATCCGTTAGAAGATTACTAAGTATTTATGATCATCTCCTGTAATTACAGTTGTCTGGATCCACCCAACAGAGATTTTGTGTTTATGTGTTGCCCTATAATCATAAATATCCTGAGTTGGAAAGGGCTTGTCAGGATCATTGAGTCCAATTCCTGGCCCTGCACAAAACAGCCCAAACAATCCCTCCATGTGCCCAAGACTATTGTCTAAATACTTGAGCTCTGTCAGCCTTGGTGCTGTGACAACTGCCCTGGGGAGCCCATTTGAGTGCCCGGCCCTCCTCTGGGTGAAAAAACATTTCCCAGTATCTAACCTAAACCTCCCCTGACACAGCTTCCTATGGCTGAAAAGGAAGCTTTTGAAATGTATTTCACAGTTAATTGAAAATGCAAGCTCCCAGGCTCATCAGTGATCCATGAAATATTTGGCTACCCAGTGTGATTTTTTTTCTAAATCTCTTGGATTTTATCTCCGAAATCCAGGGTTGATTTTGAATATAGAAAACATAGCACATGTAAATCACGATGAATGTTGTGCTGTTAGTGTACAAAACTGAAGTAATAAATATTTCACATTTCTTTTCCTTCTAAATCTTCATGTTTCAGATTTTGGCAAAAAAAAAAAGTCAAACTTCATTCTAGGTACAGTGTGACCTTCCCCTCCACATGTCCTTGTGCTGTAAATAAGAAACATTTTGTATGTTACTTCGTTCTCAGTTAGTCTGGGAAACAAGGATTTTAGAATGAATATCTAATTGAATCTTAATCTAACATGTTTTCTGTAGCCTATCCAGAACCTTTTTGCTACCTCATTTGTTCTCTTTTATTAAGTAACAATGATACCCCAAGGTAATTTGACATGTCATAAAGGAGTAATACTGAATTCCCATGCACCTTTCTCTTTTGTGAAATTCTCTGAAATGATAGGCAGCTATAGTATTTTATGTCAATTTTTCACAAATGTAACTGCCCTCAAAATGTCTCTTATGTCAAGCTGTTTCAAGATTAACTTTTATATTCTAATAAGAATGGAAGGCATAATTTCAAGTTAGGCTTTTACGCCATTTTATTATATATGAGCAATTGCTTGTGTACAGTTATTGTTATCTGGTCTGTTAAAACAGAACCAGTTTACAGCAGGATTTTGCATGTTATCAGAGCTACAGCTCTGAAGTGAAATGTTCACTAACATAGCCTGCACTGTATTGTGTCCACGTTGGAGAACTGGGAGGATGCCTTTCAGGTCATCCCAAGTGCTTTGAGGTGCCACCTCTTCCTGTTTGTCCCTCTCCCTTCATCTGCTTTTTTGAAAGGTTTTGCTCCTGATTTGCTAACCTGTTATTTAAAGCTCTTTGCTTCCCTCTGTTGTGGGTAAATCTGTCCAAATGGAATTCGGATTCTCCTGAGCAGTGCCCACTTCAGCTAACTTTTGTTAGCCTAATGTTTTCTCTCTGTGGAAACTCATAAGATACATTTCAGCTCATATACACATTGTCAAACATGTATATAAAAATATATAATGCACTGCCCTTCCTTAATATCATTCTCATGTTGTATTATGCATTTGGGGTAGATGCTTTGGCATCTACATTTTTTTTCAGTGATCGTTCAACTAGACCCTTTTGACTAGGGGCAGAAATCTGCAATGGATTTAATTACAAAAACAAGAATTTTATAGACCTTTTAGATACATTACAAAATGTTCCACTCCAATGGTTTTTCTTGGTTTATTCCATCTGATTTGGTCATCCTTTATGTAGGCCTACAATATGATGAAGTCAGTGTTCTTGTAGAGTTTGATGTATTCCTTACTGTTGCTCACCTTACTCTAAAATCCTCTAAAATACTCTAAAATTTGCTCTCGCAATTATTTTTATCTGTTGATGTTGTTATAGCTATGTCAAAATTCATAGGCAGATAAAACAGTATCATAAATATATTAAATGTAGTGTCATTATAAATTTAGTATTATGAATGTACTAAAAATAGCTCTGTTATTAAACATAGCTCTGTTATAAGAATATTAAAAGTTTACAGCTACACTAACTGAATGAAAACTACTAAAAGAAACATGCCCAGACTAGTTACCAAAGCCAAGAGATGGGGTTTACAAAGAAACTTTCAGGAATGGGAAACCAGTTGTCCTACACATACCACCTATAGTCTTGCTAAATTTACATGTGAAGAAGAGGAGACAGCACAGGAACTGGAAATCTTAACTAAATCAGGGAGTAAGACATCAGTGCCACACCTGGCCACAGATAGCTGGAGAGATAGCATATTTTATGATAATTTGCCTAACCTATAGTCTGTTTCTGGGAAATCCACTAACACGTAAAGGACTACTGGTAAAAGACTGTTTAACATGTATATCTTCCTGGACTTGGTTTTGTGTATTGCAATGCGATCTTTGAGAACTCGTCTAGCATAAGACAAGAGACCAATGAATTATTCCCAAGACGTCGGAGACTGGACTGTTTACCCATCTGATAGTATTATCCTTGGACCGGAGAAGCTTTGGAAACTCGCTTGATTATGAAAAGGACAAAGGACATCCTTGTCTCTGGCAAGAAAAAGAGTATAAAGACTGGACTTGGACATGGCAATATCGTGCCACTACCTCTCTGACACGACAGAGGCTCAGAGCTGCATACATGTGTCACCCAGAGCCAATGTCCCAGGCTTGACTCTGTTTTAATTAGTGGCTGGCTTAAATTGTGAGTTCGAACGTGAAATAAATTTTAAACTTTGTTATTTTATAATAATATATAATTTGACTCTCGGAAATTATTGATCCAGCCTAATTGGCAATTACATTTATAACAATGTGATACAAGATACTTGAATTAAAAAAAAAAATCTTTGTTCTGATACTGGGAATTAGACTAAGACACTATGCAGTGTTTCTGAGAATAAAGTCCATGCAAGTAGCAAATATTATTATATATCACTCAGTATTTGCATGGAACATATATTTTATATTATTCCTTAAGGTCAAGATTCAGTTCTCAACAGAACATGATCTTACCTGTTAATTCTGACTTGGCTTCTGTCCATAATGACTCATTTACAACAAAGAGAAAAAAAAAAACAGGTTGGAATTAATAACTTGATAAAATATGAACATCTTCTACCAGGTAACATCTTCTCTTGGTAATTATTATTGTTTTCACTGAGATAATTCTTACCATGAGAACTGAAGAGAAGCAGTTTTATTATAAAAAGGGTGAGATTTTTGTAGGCGGTAATATTTTTATAAAGTATTTATGTGGCATTGCACATTCACAGAAATTGCTGACTTTCAGTGAATGCGAAAAGTATGTTACAGGGACACAGGGACTTCTGTATAATTGGGTGCGCTACTAATAGTGACAATAGAGCTTTTGTTTCTTAGTTATTCAGAGCAATTCAACCCCATCATTAGTAACAGTTATAACTTTGACATCCTACCCTTGAAGATAGGAGAGTTGGAGTCCTGGTGAACAGAATCCAGTCCCCTTTCCTCTCTTGGTGTGTTTAATGATAGAAGCCAAAAATTGTATTTGCATTGTGCTTATTTTAGAAACTATTTTTTAATATCTGGAGTGGGTCCAAAAAATTTGCTTACCCAGTGAGGTACATCATTTCTCTAATCAAATATACTGTCCTCATTAGGCAGCCCGTCTTCTCATTGATGGAATACGCTTAACAAAACCAGTGCCAAAAGGAAGCCCTGAGGTGTGGTATTTTTACTTCCTTCCAGGCAGAGTATGGGTGTGAGTACAGTACAGCCAGGAGCCATTACACATAGAGCTCCACAGCACAGTTTTTCACTGTCTTGGTTCACAAGACAGGTAAGCATCTGCTGGGGAAAGCAGAAAAGTCTCCCTTGGAATGGAGAATGTAAACCCCCTCCCTCTGAATTATTATAATTTTGAAATTAAGGGGCTCTCAGGCAAAGATATGGAATAGGAATAACAGTTCTTTACTAGTATGTGTAACAAGGCAAGCCAACAGCCGCAGCTGCGGCGCTGACAGCAAACAGAGCCCGGAGCCCGGTCCCGCCTGCGGCGCGTTCCCCTTCGGTGCAGTTCCGCTCACAGGGGCGCTGTTGGCTCCCGGTGGGTGGGGCGGGTGCGGGGATCCCCCCGCGGCTGCAGGGGGCGCTGTGGGGCAGGCTCGGGATCGCGGGGCAATGGCGGCTCGGCCCAGACGGGAAGGGGCGGAAGAGAGGCTTTGATCCACAAACCCTGGGGCGGCCAATCCCGATGCCCCGAGCAGGACTCTCGGAAGCAGCAGGCTGGAACGGCAGGGATGAGCAGAAAATCCCGGGGCAGTGGACGTATCAGATGTTTCAGAAATTCCACGGCAAAGAGCTGGAACCTGCAGGATGTCCTGGCAGAGCAGGGGGATGCAGGGCCCAGCAGCAGAAGAAAAGCTCCCCACTGGGTCATGGTGGTGGCAGCGAACTTCTTTCCCTAAGCCACAGGTCAGACTGTCCTCCTATGAAGCCCAGCAGGGAGAGAGAGAGAGGGGCTGCCCCCAACCCTGTCTCTTTTAACCTGCCCCCATTCTCAAGGTATGCCTGCCCCCCTGAGAGAAACTCCCTAAACCAAAAGAGTTTCCCCTCCTCACCCATCTCAAGTACCCAGCCATCAGTGCTTCTTAGCAATACAGTGGTAATAAAGAAAGAAAGGAAAGAACAGAAAAAACCCAAACCATAACATTCCAACTTGGATACAAAGATGTTGCAAGAGGGAGATGGTATTGCATATCTTGCTAAAGATAAGTTGGATGGTATCTACTTCTCTGTTCTTAAATCCTCATTTTTCTGTTTCATCCTAGAAGATGAGTTAGGTTGATCAAGCACAATTTACCATTGTTAGATCTGTTTTGGCTATTGCTAATCATCATTGTCTCCATGTGCCCAGAAATGCCTTTCAGTAGGACTTGGTTAATGATTTTCCCAGAAACTGAAGTGAGGCAGCCTGTAGTTCCCCAAAGTATCTTTCTTGCAATATGGTTGCAGCTTCTGCATTTTCCAGACATCAGGAAAACTCCCTCAGATTCTCTATCTTAGATATTTAAATCAGTCAGGTTTTGCTTTAAACCTTGTGTTTTAATCTGGTTTATAAATCAGAGAACTTAAAACTGCTAACCATGAAGGTGTTTTTTGGGGAACTGGTAGCCATGTGGTAGCCATAAACAAGTTTCAAGTTCTCTATTGCTCTAATACTTAAAACCTGACTTTACTAACTGTTCAGAACTGTCCTTAACATGAAGAAATGGCAGTGTTTATTAGTTGTCTGTTGCTAGTAATTAGTATTTTTTTTCTAAAAAGTGTTGCTGGCTGAAAGCTGACTGTGGTAGTGTGTTTAGTCTTCGTGGCTACTGCTTTAATCTTCCTTGATTTACATGTGCAAATAGGCTCTTCTCTTTCTCCCAAGCTGTCCCATCCCGGCTGCCTCCTGGCTGAGCTGCCAGACCACACTGCCATCCTTCCTAAGAGATGGGTAAAGGCTTTGCTTTGTATCGAATGAAGTATGGTTTTGTCAGGTATTATAGATAAAAAGCCAAATTATGCCAAATTAAATAATTTGCGAGAGCCAAATTACGGGGCAACAAAATATAATTTATTTCGCGTATTGGATCCTTGAATTTGCCAGCCAATCAAAGAAACAGGGCCGAGCCTGGGTCTCGACTCTGCGTGAACGCAGATCTGACCCCCTGTCGCATGAGAACTGGTGAGTTCACAAAGTCCGTTTGAGTGAGTCCAGGTTTTATACTCTTTTTCTTGCCTGAAGCCACTTTTCTTTTGTCCTTTTCTTTGCTGATGAATATTCATATGGTCCTCCGGTGTTGGAAGAATCCTACCTAGCGAGTAGACAGTGCAGAATCCAGAGAGTCACTCGAATATTGATGTGGTTCCCTTGTCCTCCTTCCAGTGGTCGGTGGTTGTAGACTTCTGTCTCTTGCTTGGACAATGCTGCCTTGGAATACACGTTATGCGTCCAGGAACACATACATGTACAGTGAAGTTTACGGGAACGCTCTTTCACATGTTAGTGAATTTACCGGAACCTGGCATTCACACAAGGCAGATAATGGGAACTACACCATCTTTGGTTATCTAGGATCGCTATGATGGCTCAAACGTTTGGAGTTTCACTTAGAATTTCTATAGAAGAAGTTCCCCTTTACTTGAAAATTAAAGTTTCTATTCAGTGGACACCTGTGGAAGTTACCCTCTGATGAAGAAGCCGATGTCCCAATTCCTGTGTAGGATTTTTAGGATTCCAGGTGCCTCTTGTGTGAAACCCTGAAGCATGATTTTAGCCCATATATGTGTTTTATATATATATTTCCCTAGTGTTACATTTTATTTGAGCACGAATTTTAATATATCTATAACATCAGGTAATTGTTAATTTGATAGCTTGTAAACTTTGCAAAGCCTCAAAGCAGTTTTTTGTTTTCCCTTGTCACTGGTAATATGGCATTGTCCTTCTCTCATGAGTAGTGACAATTTCAGTGAAAGTTTGGTCAGGAATCAGCAGTGTTACAGGAAGTGATTGCTTAGGGTGTTAATAATCAACAAAGTATTTCTACAAAGTTGATCTTCAGCTGCTGCTTATGGAGTTATTTATTTCAAATGCTCTTTCTAAGGTTACTTGTTCACTCATGATAGCCTTTGACCAAGATAGTATTGCAGAAGCATTTACTGCCTGAACTGGATTTTGTAGTAATTTCTGTTCTTTGTTAGAAGAGAAATAAGGAGGGGAACAACTGGATTAAACTACTACTGAAGTAGAAGGAACCCAAATTTTTATTTAAAAATGAGCCATATGAAAGTGTTTGGAAAGGGGGAGCAGGGGAACAGAATTGAAATCCTGCTGAAGTAAACACGTCCTTGTTTAAGATGTGTTATATTCCTCATTGAAATGTTAGCATTTGAAATGGCTTTTGATGATCAAACCTTAAATGTCTGAATTTTCATTCTTTCCACCTATCTATGGTCATTACTCCCACTAGACATCAATGACTAGCAGGCCCTTCTCTTGCCCTGCTCCTAATACCAGATGCTCTACTCCAATTACCAAGAATTGTCCATGAGAAACATCTCATCATATAATAATGAAAAGTACAGCAGGATTACTGGTCCCAGTTGTACTGAATTGTTCCCAATCATTTTATCTTTATGCCATCTTTCCATTTGATTGGTGTCTTTAGTAAGTCACCGGTATGAATACATAAGGTATTAAAGAATTCGTTAATCCAAATTGCTTCTCACTGGATGTTGTTGCCATTTCAGAGCCCATTTTCCAAGTACATCTTACATAGTGAAGTGCATTAAGTATCCCTTCAGCCAGAGGGACGGCACAAAATTTTAAAAGGATTGGAGATTTGCATTTGCAGGTCTTGCTGCAAAACGTGTGCTGCCTGCTGTGAGAGGGGGAGCAGGAACACGGACAGCTGGTGTGCGACTTATTGTGCAGCTTAGCAGTAACAGAAAGTGATGTCAATAGCTGGAGTGCTAAAATTAGTGCATTTGGTAGCATTTGTGAGGCCTAATATGTTCTGAAATTCGGACACAATTTCAGCTTGTGAAAACCTGAAGACATCTGGGGGGAAAACATTCACAAATACAAGATTCCTGATGGTTTGGAATGTATCTGCTCTTCAGAAATACCATTAAGTTTTATTTAGTGTTCATACTTAAATACAAGAAAGGGCACTAAAATGGGTCATGCAGTATCAGTCATCTTTATTAAATCATGGTATACAGTTTTGGTAATAATTTCTGTAAAGGTCCTTGGAAATGTTTTTGTTTTTTAAAAGCTGCTGTCTTTGTTCAGTCTTGACACTTGGGGAAACCAACTTCATAAAAAACTCGCTGAGTACAGAGAAGTGTGCCTTGAATAATCCGATTCCTTTCCTGCTATAGAGTTAGCATGTGCAACTAGGCGCTTCTGTTTTAACTTGAGTCATGCCATGCTCTGATGTTTATTGTCCTGCCTGACAGAGCTGTACAGGAGCTCATCAGTCATGAAAAATTGTGTAATTGGAAGAAAACTGAAGTACACAAGTGCAGGGAGTAAAGGGAATCTCAGTAAAGGTGAAAGACTACAACATAATATTTTGAGATGCAAAATAGATCAGAAAAAAAACAAAGTGTGCTTTATATAAAAAAGAACCTGAAAAATGTGAAGAAAATGTATTTCTACAAATTTTTATTTTATACACCACCTGAGGCTTTTTCTTAATATCTCTGGATTTTTTTTAATTAACAGTGTCTCAACACTAGACTGATGATGCTGGCATAAAGACTTTCAGTAGTGTACAGATGTAATTTTTTTGTCCTGAGGATGAAGTAGGTCCTTTCTTGAGGTAATCGCTGGTCCTTTATTAGGACTACATGCAGCACTCATATGTATGACATTGCTGTTTTCTCCTCTTGAGCCTTCCTGGGTTAGTGAGTCCAGATAGTGCTTTTGACCTCTGGTGCGGGGTACTTGGGAAATGTGCTTCTTTAGAAGAAAACCTGTGTTGGGGGTTTGGTTTCTTTCTTTTTTATTTACGGAATTTTTTTCCTTTAAGTTGCTAGGAGACTACTGGGTGCTTATGGATACTTAGAAGAGGTGACCAAGGTGGGGATAGGAGTGTTGCGTCTGGCTACACTTCTTTTTCCTCTGGGAGTTTCTCTCCGAGGAGGAAGATACCGCGAATTTTGGGGGCAGTTAAAGGACGAGGTCCTGGGGACAGCTGCTCTCTTGCTCTCGGTATTGAAAGGAGGATGGTCAAGCTGTTGCTTACTGCAGGGATAATTCACTGTCACTGCCAGAGTCCAGTCCTGTACTGCTTCTTCCTTTCTGTGGGTGAACCTTTGCTCATAAGTGCAGCCATTGGGCTGGGACCTTATGAGCACCCTACCTCACTAAAAGAGGGATCCATCGCCATCTGCTCGTGTGCCCGGGAGTCCTGAGCTTCCCTCTTCCAGTCCTGCTGGGAGCCAGGCTGCCGCTTCTTTGGTGCTGCTCTGGGTTTCTCTGCGCTGTAACCCCGCATCGCCCTGCCCTGCCCTGCCGGGAGGGCCCACAGTTCCACCTACTGCCACAGAACTTCTGATATACCTTGTCCACCAGTCTGCGATTTTTGCTCATTCCTGCCATTCTAGCTTGGTGCTCCTTAGAGTCCTGCAGGGGCACTGGGTTTGACTGCCTCAGGGTTTTGTGAAGCAAAGCCTCTCCTCCGTCCCTTCCCGTCTCGGCCGGGAAGGCTGTCATGGGGTTCTTGGTTCTGTTTGTTGTTAATGCTGTAATTGTTGTTTGTTTGCCTTGTTATACATACTAGTAAAGAACTGTTATTCCTATCCTCATATCTTTGCCTGAGAGCCTCTTAATTTCAAACTTAAAATAATTCAGAGGGAGAGTGTTTACATTCTCCATTCCAAGGGAGGCTTCTGCCTTCCCTAGCAGATACCTGTCTTTCAAACTTAGACAACCTGTATTGCAGCCAGTGCCCCAAATACCTTTTGTGTCCATGTTCTTATACTTAGTTCTGTCCAGCTGACTCAGCAGGTACTGACTTTGAGGTCCTGGGACATGCTCGTTGATGGCTTTTGTTATCTAAGCACTATGAAAAGAAGATGTTGAGAACAAAAGGCGTTGGGTAGATTTATACACTGGATGATGGAGAATTGCTCTGTATTAAAGCACTGTCAGAAAAAAGGAGGATAAGACTAGAAAAATCTTATCTTGCTGAAAGGAGCGTAACCAAATACCTGGAGTCTTCTGCACCATTTTGGATATAGGAAGTCCTCAAGATATGATGTGTGGTTCAGAAATTGTTTGGTTCTTTTCCCTTTTGTTTCCTGTTTCTTGCAGTCCTGCACTCTGCATGTCACCCTAAGTACTTGACAGGGACATGTGCACTTCATTGTGGAAGAAAAAGAATTCTACCTGTTTTGGAGGAGGAGAAATGTTTATGAACATTTCAGGTTTTGTTTTTCATGACAGTTTTCAGGGACATGGAGGTCAAGTTACTCTTCTCTCTTTTGCCTTGCACTTTTTTTCCAGGCTGAGGTTGTCAGTGTTTTAAGGAACATTTCTGTGTTTCTTTTACTGCACCTTGCTGTACAAAGCAATACTGAGACAGGATGTTTTGCAAACAGAATGGCAGTGGCATGTAATGGCAGGGATATAACTGCATCTCCTAGGCAGTACTGTGTAAGCAGCCTCTGAGGGCACATGGTTTGTTTCGAGTAAAAGTGCTGTTATCTTTCAAGGTACTGCTGTCCTATATTCCTTGTGGATTTTTTTTTTTCCTGCTGGGCTGTGGCCAGAATTATGCTCAGGGTTCTTGACAAAATAGTAGTAAATCTTCACAAAATAGTCTTATTAAGCCTTTAATAATGCAGATCTGTTCCTTAGAGTTTTCCAGTACTCTTGCTTTTTCAGGCTTATTCCTTTATGTGAATTTTATTGACTTTTCTGTAGATCAAATAATTTCCAGTAGTTTTTTGGTTATTCTGCCCTCCCATTTTAGTCGCCCAGTAATTCCCTTTTATTCTGAATCAAGCAGTCTTTTCTAATTTACCTTGGCTTTCAGCACCTTCCAGCTTCTTATGGCTGGCTTTTTTTATAGCACTGCAGTATACCTGTTTTAGCCAGACATACTGCTGTCAGTTTAGGGTGGGACTTGGAATCTCAAAAAACCAGCCTCCCTACTTGAAAAAACACCAAAACATGCCACCAATTACTTGGCAGCAAGCATCCACTCATGGCATCCTTCACTTTATAATCTTTTTTACCACTGTAAGCAGCTATGCTTCAGTCACCAATGTGTTTTGCAGCCTTCCAGAGCAGCTGAGCATGTTCTCGTACAGATTTGTCAGGCAGAATTACTGCCGTATTGGAGTGGAAAGGAAAAAGTGGATCTAAAGAGTCTGCTGAGGCTGTAGAAAGAGATGGGAAGAAGTATTAAGCAATTGAGTGCAGTGTGGGAGGAGAATAAAAGGGTTTTACTTGGGCAGAATCACGTAAAAGGTCTGTGACAGAGGCAGGATGGAGTCAGGCTATGCAGGCTTCAGTATTCCTGCTGTTTCCTAACTCAAGAATTCCAATAAATTAGGCAGGATTATGTAATTGTGAGGGAAGGGGGTTGTGCCTGCAACAAATTCTCTCTCATTTGTGGGAGAAGCACTGCAGATACAGCGTGTGCCAAGGAATTAAAAGGGAGAGCAACTCAGTCCAGAAATTTGTCATCTTCCCAAGGTGAATTTTGCAGCCTGCTTTTGGGCTGTTTCTTGGTACATGGTGTTTGAGAGGAAAACTCTTGATTTGTGGTGCAGGGCAAGCAAGTTTGCTAGCATGAGTGATGAGTACCTACAGGAAGAAAACTTAAGGGAAAACTCCTCAGGGAGCTTTTTTTGAGGTGACCTTTGCTGCTGGTCACACTGATAACTTCTGGGATGGTGTTTTTTTTACTTTGTAGGCCTTAAGGAAGGTGGGACAGGAGCACGAATCCATGTGGCATGATGCTATGGTAATGGGCTTTAGCACATCTCTTTCATGTTGCATTACTGAGCAAGAAAGGGACAGAAAAGGCGTCCTACTGAGCTCACGGCAAAATTTTTCTTCAAAGATTTGGAAAACAAGTAAAAAACATGAGAGAAGTAAATGAACTTAAAGTTGTAATAAACTGATGAGGTGCTGTGGACTTTTGAAGAATGTTTATTTGCTTTGTTTATAAGGATGCCAGTGTGTGGTGATGTGCAATTGAATCTTCTTGCATGTAAACACATATATCTGCTAGTAGCATAATGCATCAAATCTGATCTTGTGTTCTATCTGGGAAGTAAGACAATTATATCAGAAAATTCAGTCAGGCAAGAAAATAGCAAAGTGAGCTGAAATTCCATTTATGTCTCTGATGGAAGAACTACAGAAGAAGGAGAAAGAAGGTTTGAGAAATAACCTTTTTTAATGTATGGTACCCTATGAAAATGAAGACAAAGTATGTACCACAAATTAATTAGATGTATATTTCTTCATATATAGTTAATTGTTTTAGTCCAGTCAAATGTACTTTAATGGATTGTACCTAAAGAATTTTAGCCTTTTGACTCTAGAGTTCTGTGTGAGGTATTTGGACCCACCAAAAATCACAGTAAATCATGTGAGATATCAACACTGAAGCTCCTTGCGGTGCACATGTAGGTATTTAGATGTCAATGAGTCTTACACCATTCCTGAAGGGTTCCCTTTACCTTGATCTTGTGTCCCAAGCATGTTGTGTGCCATTGCAGTGTTTGTGGAAAGTACCTTAATTGCCATGATTTCATAGCACCATTCTAAGAGTATCAAGATTATCAGTCTATTCTTAATCTAATAGGAGGGTTTTGCTCATCCCAGTAATGTAGCCTGGAACAGATAATTTGTAGCCTAGAACAGTGAAGGTGTTTTGCTTGAGAGTAATTGCATCAGAGTGTATTTTTTGCTACTTATGATGGGTTGATACTATGCCTGCTAAGGAACAGAACAATGGCACTCACTCCCACCCCTCCTCCACCCTCCAGATATAGTTATGGAAAAAAATTTCTTGGTGCTTTAAGGATGAACGGTAAATATTGTGATCAGTGTTGGTTTTGTGTCACTGTGGCATTCAACAATGAAAGATGCAGGACATGCTTTTATGCTGAAAAGAAGAAAAAGATTGATCCTGGTTTATTTCGCATGTCTCTATTTATAAGCTTTTTAAAGAACATCCCCTATCCATCCCCAATTAGTCAGTAACAAGTTGTTACCCTGTATTTATCGATCAGTCAAACCGCTGGTGTGTATGTGCAGAAAAAATTGTTTGTGAGAGATAGTTTTCATTTTTCTGTCTAACAGTGCAGAAACAGTTTATACAGGTGGCTAGTGTTTATCACAGTCCTGGAGTTTTTTCTCAGAGAAAGCAGGTTGTTTTCCACAGTCTTAAAGTTTTTCCTCAAGGAAAACCAGTTATTTTTCTCTGCTGCAGAACTCTCTTCTCACAAAGAGCTGTCAGCTTTCTCATGGCTTCTGTTGGCTCAAGTCAGGATTCAGTATCTAGGCCTTTGGCCTGCTGTTTCACCACCATAGTTTTGGCCAAGCCTCTGGAAGACAGAAGAGTTGCAGCTATTCCCACTTCATGCACCAGAGGTGGATGCGCAGGTCATGCTGTCACTTCTGCTCCTGCCCTTCAAATTCAGGCCTGCATTGCTGTCTGCAATACTGTGGGTCTCCAACTGAAATTCATGTTACGGGCTACAGATAAAATGAGGGAGTGGGAACAATTTTGCTACAGAACTGTTTTTGGAGGCAGTGTTTTGGGCAGGACTTAAGGCTCTTCTCATCAGAAAAATATGGATGTTTCAGGCTGCTGGGGCACAGACACACTTTATCAGCACTACCTTGCATTCATGTTGGCTGATGGATGGGTTTTAGGAAGAGGCCTGTAACTTCCATTTAAAATTGAATTTGAAATTGAAGACCTCTACAAATCCCTGGTTTACTGTGGGCTGTTTAAGTCCTTCAAACTAGAATGAAGATCTTTAACTTTATGGCTTAACATGTGTCATGCCCAAGTTCAGAGGATAGCCATGCTGGGGGCTGGGCACAGCAGCAAACTCTCCTTCAAATCACATTTTGACTGGCACAGCCTCTTCTCTTCATCTGTATGTAGCGAGTCTAATACAGTGAAGAACGCTATGGCTGGTTCACTTTATTGCTAGATAATTGTGCTTACTAAACCATTTTACTGAAAAATTTTTAAGTATCTAGGTGTGCTTTGCATCTTCTCTGCTTTTCTGGACTTTTGAAGAAAAGAAGAAACATTTTCAAGAAAGCATTGTTTCCTTGAACTTCAGGCCAGTGCATTTGGCTTGCTCTCTCATGCAGATTGCAGCTTACCTTTAATTACTGATGTTATAAATGAGAAAACATAAAGATTTAGGTAAACATGACACTTAATAAAAATTCCTAAATATCATATATACCTACATATATTCCTACATATCTGCTTAAATAGATGTAATACTGTATGCATAAGATAATACCTACTAAAGAAATGAGGCTGTGTGAACACAAGAGGTGGCAGAGGTGTTGGAGCTGGGGAGCAGGGCAGAGCGAAGCCCCAGGACAGCAACACACGAAAGGGGTTGATCTGTTCCTTGGTTGGCATCATGCCAAGTGTAGATGGCTCTGAATAATCTATACAAAGTGACAGGGAAGTAATGCATTTCTCTGAATGTTCTCAAATATGGGCAGGTGCTTGAGCTTGTAAATTTGTTTTAGCAAGGCCCTTGTTCTCGTTGGTGACATGAAAATGAAGGCTTGAGCTCCAGACCCTCAGCACGTGCACTGCCTCTTCATGCAAAATTTAACACAGGCTTTGTTTGAAAGTACTTCTCTGAACATGCTTACTTTTTGGTTTGGAGCCCAGCGATCTGCTAGAAGGTATTTGGTTTTGTAATGAATTTTCTTTTATTACCTTTATCATCTTGTCTTTGCTGTTTTTTCTCGTCAGTGTTGGTGGGATTTTCACATTTCATCTAGTTTATGGAGTGGGTGGAAAATCTGCTGATCAGGACCATGTCTCACAAGCACTTTTATTTTGCACTACTTTGCTTTGATACCTTCCGTTACACAGATAGGGCAATCATCTTGATACGAGCATGTGGACTTGCTGAGCCTTTTTCTTCCTAGAGAAGATGCTGGAGGTTAGGATTTTTTCCTTTTCTTTTTTTTTCTCTCAGAATTTTTCCCCCATTTATTGCCTAAGAGATGGCAACAATGAGTACTTGAGAGAAAAAAGATGTGGCCACAGGGTAGAAGGTGCAGTTGGTGCAGTCTCTTAGCTGAGGAGTGAGCTTGGTAGAGATGGGGGGTTTTCTCTTGGAAAGAGAAAATATACCAGGAGACTTGGCTGCGGTCAGGGGTTGGGCTCAGTCCCCTCTCCCTGTTTGGCTCTCTGGATTGTAGTGGAGACAGTTGTGGCTTTGGTGACAGACTGCTGCTGTCCAGGACATTCACTGCCACTGCGGAGTTTTTGTCCTCCACAGCTTCTTCTGGGTGAGCCTTTGCTTGCAAGAGCATCTGCTGAACTGGGACCTTTTCAACACCCGGCCTCACAGGGAAGAGACTCTAACTCCCTGCCCCTCTCTGGAGAGGCGTCTCCCAGCTGCATGCGGAAGCCTGTCTGCCATTGCCCAGCTCTGCTGTTTCCTGCTGCTGCTCTGGGCTTTTTGCTACGCTTTAACTTGACACGCCATGTCCTTCCAGACCCCTGCGGCTCCTGTCCCAGCTTTAGAGTCTTTGCTACACTTAGTTTTGCCACCCTGCATGCGCTTGCCTCTGCTGTTCCATCCTGCTGCTCCAAGGTTCCTGCTATAGTCTATTTTGCCACCCGGAGTGGCCCTGAGACTGGCTGCTGCCTGTGAGTTTGCGAAGGAAGCCTCTTTCCTTGGAAAGGAAAGCCCTTTCCTTGCTCTCCCTCTGCTGGAGCTGCCATTGCCATGTGCAGAGGCTGCTGAGCTCACGCCACAGCGCCCCCTGCAGCCGTGGGGGAATCATTGCACCTGCCCTGCCCGGCCGGGAGCCACCAGCGCCCCTGCTGGCTGTGACCAGAAGAAGCGCTTGACAGCTGAGAGAAAGGGGTTTTATTGCTTATTGTTTTATTGCTTATTGGGGTTCTGGGTTTGTTTCTTGTTCCTGCCATTGCTGCTGTTTGTTTGTCTTGTTATACATATATAAAATAGTAACAAACTGTTATTCCTTTTGCCATATCTTTGCCTGATAGCCCTGGAATTTCAAAGTTATAATAATTTGGAGGGAAGGGGTTAATATTTTCCATCCCAGGAAGCATCCTGCCTTCCTTGGCAGACACCAGTCTTTTAAACCAAGACAGAAGATTTTAAAGATTGTGTGAATAGTAGCCTTCACTATAATTCCAATTCTTTTGTTAGAGGTTGATTCTTGATGATATTCTTAGTATTTGCTGTGTTGAAAAATGAAAATTCTGGACCAGAACTTCTGGTCTTACAGCAAAAAATTTGTTGTTGTTCCAGAAGTATTTTTCAGGTGGAAGAATGTCCTTGACTGAAGTAAAGTTACTAAATATTAAAATGTGGCATTATAACGTCCAGCAAAACTGTTTTTGAACAGTGTGAGCTGGTACCCTTTTGTAATACACCAGGATGGGGCAATAAAACAAGTCTTCTACACACACAATGGACAACTGGACGTCAGGAAGGGGGTTACTGGCATTATGAGGGCAAAGATGATAATTCTAAAATTAAATTAAAATGTGACTTACTATGTTGATACAATACATGTTGTGGTGATGTGCACTTAAAAGTGGAAATTCAAGCAAGAAGCAATTTGCAGGATCTTGAGCAGGATGTTTGCAGCCTTCAGCTAAATGAATGATGGGCACATGATGGTGGGTTTTAATGTGGTAACACAACCTCTACTCAGAATTCCCCTTTAGGGCTATTTTCTCCATATGGCTAGAAACCCATAAGCCAGCAGGGTCTGGTTTTAACCAACCCTTCCCTGCAAAAGTGGGTGAGCAGCTACTGGAACACAAGTAGCTGTTACACTGGCGTGTTGGATAACCTGAGAGAATGTATGGATTTATAAACTCATTAACAGAAAAATAGTGCCATCATGGTTTATTATTAGAGTACCTCTGCACAGGACAGATTTCCAGCTATAATCAAAACACAAGAGGTGCTGAAGAAGGCAGAAAAGTACTGTAAAATAGTGATAAATATAAGGCAGACAGAGATAGTGTTGTTGGTGGTAATGATACCAATGCATTGTGGTTCGAACAAATTTTGCAAGCCCCCCATCCATGGTCTGGTCTGGGTTTACCCTGACTTGCTGGGGGATCAGGGGCAAGGTGCTGGTAAGGACAAGGGGACAGCTTGGGGTCAGGGAGGCTTTTAAGGCAGTGCTGCCACCTAGGGAAGTGCTTATCCTGCTTAAGCAAAACAGGCAGGGTGTTGAGGACCAGCCTAATATGATGCAAAGTCAGAATATTGCTGTGTTGGAATTAAAAATAATATTGGAGTTGAATTTGGCAATCCCATCACCTGTTAGTAGAAATTGCAACCAGCACTGGTCTGGGTTGCTCCACCAAAGAAATGTAGTAATGCATAGCTCTCTCTGTCATGGTATGTACTGGCAAAGAAAAGTGGTATTACAGTTTTTCCTTATTTTTAGAGCCTCTCTTTGGATGTGCAGGATTGCTCTCCCTTCATGTGTGCTTGTTTTCCCAGTGTAATCTGTGGGTTACTCACTCAAAAAAGCAAAGAATCCTTGAAATCTTATGACTCAGCATAATTGAAAGTTAAGAACAGGAACAATACAGGTGGAAGCTTGCCTGCAAGCCTAAAGTGCTAGAAGTGCTTCTTTCTGATGGATTTGTGTTTCTATTAGACTACTCCAAGCAAATTAAACATTGCAGTTGTCAAATGACTTCAGTTGAGTTTGTCAAACTGCTACTTGAACATTAATTTATTTTAAAAAGAAACCAAAAATAGAACGTAAGTTTAAAGCTTTGCATTTAAACTTCAGTAGTAATTATTGTGAAAGGAATGAAAAAGGTTTCTAGAACATTAGCTCTGTGTATGTCTAAATAATGGATAAATTTGAATTTTATTTGTAATAAAAATAGAATTGAAGGCACTAGAAATCACATGTGAAGTTGCAAGTGATTGCTATTGCCTAGATTTTCACACACCTAATTTACTATAATTCTATATATTGAAGGAGTATTACCGTGAGCAGCCATCCTTCTCCCTAGGTCCTCTGTTCCTTCCAAAAGATAGAGAGCTTGTTCCAAGGGATTGTTTATTTCTGTGAAATTCAGCAGTTGTTTGCAACATGGAGCTTCATCTGAAATGAGAATTTGGGTTACTGTGAGGATGCTGTTGCCTTATTTTCAAGCAATATGATTCTATAAAGCAATGCACATTTTCTGTGTGCTAGTCAAATCTAACACTGTATCTTCACTGACACCTGAACATCTACTGTTTCTGTAGTGTATTGTTGTGAGTTGGTTGATATAATTAGATGCTCAAAAATTAATGTGCTTTATTTTAAATTATTGCATACTCATGCATCCTTTTAATGACACTGCAGCCCAAGCTGCCTTGCCCAGAACTTTGGACATACAGCTTTCCGTCTTCCATTTGGTGGATGTAACTCAGTGGTACCTCCCATTGTGTTACTTTTCACAGAATCATAGAGTGGGTCAGTTTAGACTGGACAACAGTGGGCCATCTGGTTCAACCTCCCTGCTCAAGCAGGATCATCCCAGAGCACATGGCACAGGAGCAGGATTAGAGCACAGAGCATCCAGGATCATCCCAGAGAACATTCATGTGGTTCTGGAATACCTCTAGTGAGGGAGATTCCACACCCTCTCTGTGTGATCTGGTCACTGCTCAGGAAAGAAGCTCTTCCTCATGTTCAGGTGGAACTTCTGTGCATCCATTTCTTCCTGTGGCCTCTTCCTGCTGGGCACCATTGAGCAGAGCCTGGTCCCTGGTCTGACGTCTCCCTGCAGGCACTGACAGACACTGATGAAGTTCCCTCTCAGTAGTCTTTTCTCAAGGCTGAACAGCCCCAGCTCCCTCAGCCTTTCCTCATAAGAGAGGTGCTCCATTCCTTCATCATCTCTGCAACCTCCACTGGATCCACTCCAGGAGCCCCATGTTTCTCTTGCCTTGAGGAACCCCAAACTGGACACAGCACTCCAGATGTGCTTCACCAGGGCTGAGTAGAGGAGGAGGATCACCTCCTTTCACCTGCTGGCCAAGCTCTTCCCAATGCATCCCAGGATCACATTGGCCTCCTTGGTCCCCAGGGCACTGTTTGCTCAAGGACAGCTTGTTGTCCACCGGGACCCCCAGATCCTTCTCTGCAGAGCTGCTCTTCAGAAGGTTGGCCCCCAGCCTGTGATGGTGCCCGGGGTTGTTCCTCCCCAGCTGCAGACACTGCAGTTCTGCATGAAATCATCATACTCTTGAGTCCTCAGCAAAGCCTCTGTGTGCTTGTCCACTGCTCAGGCACTTGACTAAATTAAAGCATTAATAATTGCCAATTACTTGTGTCCTGAGAAAGTTCAGGTATGTGCCAGGCTGGTCTCCAAAAAGCTGCAAATTTATCAGACTTTCACTGCAGGATTTCTGTGTGACACCACTGGGAACTGAGACTTCATTAAATGAAAATGCACATTTTGTATTTAGGGTTACCAGAAAGTGTACTTACTCATTATTGCAAGGTAATTTTGTGCGCCTCTAGAAAATGCTTCTGTTAATTTGCAGGAATTAAGGTGTGCTAGGGAAGCATAAAAATAACAATTTTTCCCCCCTAGTTAACTAACTAAGTTACAGGAACTAGTTACTATTTCCTAGTTGACTAATTGACTTTAAGGGCTTCAAATCAAAGGCATTGAAACACAGCAAGGAATTTACTGTGAAATACACATCTTAGTGTGGTATATAGCAAAGGTGTGTTTGTTGAATTCTGCTTTTTTCCTATGCATTGGGTGTTGGTTATTTTTAAAACTGACTTTTTAATTGTAAGCCTTAAGGGCCATTTCATCAGCTTCCTGAGATGACTTTACTCAACAGTAAACTTGTAGTCATCTCATTTTGATCAATCAACCTATTATTGCATCCTAAAAGCCGTTGGACCGTCTTGATTCTTTCAGGTAACACAGACTAGTTTTTTGTAGGCTACAGAGAAGTGGAGTTTAGGGAGCTGATTTATGCCAGCTGAGTCATTTGCTTTTACAATCCAGTATATGTTCAGTATATACACTTCTCTAAAGTACTGTGTAATTTTCCCTTTAAAAAATATCTTTGAGAGGCTTTGGGGTTATTTAATTGCAACATCAGAATTGTACAGAATTACAATGATTACAGTGATTTTAGTCTAATAAGTCATGTTACTTAGCACCTGAGTTTCTGGGTACTGATGCTGTAAGCAGTGTTCATTTCGTAAGCATGTACATTTTTGTTCTGCTGTTGAAGATGGAATAATCTCTTTGGTCAGTTATGTCCTTGGGAAAAAAGGCTCTTCACCCAATTTGATCTGACCAGATATTCTGGTGACCATGAAGCATCTTGTTTCCTGGCTGATAAGCTCTGTTTGCTTATCAGCCTTCTGGGCTAACATGAATTCATCTGGCTGATGAAATGAGGATGCAATGAAGAAAGAGGCTGCAGCAGCAAAAATAACTGAGTTGACTGTGTTGCTGTTAGCACTGTATCAATGGAAATATTCTCAAATTCTTTGAAACAAGGTGATGGTGTCATTTGTTTTATGTAGAACACCAGAATATTTCAGAACACTTCCTACCTTTTCTCTACTGCTATTAAGATGCAAAACGTATGTCCCTTCCTGGAATTAGACCTGCCAACTCCTGACTTCATGTTGCACCACACATTTCTGCAATGGGTCCTGCAAGTTTTGTTATGCTGAGGTTTTCATAAACAAATATATATGAGATCAAAGGCCGGAGCTCCTTTCCAATGACAAGTTGAAAGATGGTCAAAATTTGAAGCATCATGTAGAAACTATTCCATTCTCTGCAAACCTGCTACTCATTCACAAAAGCTGCTAGGAGTAGATAGAGGATGAGATTTTTAACAGGATGAGATATTGGAAGTAAAAGTAATATTTCTTGGGTGTTAATTTCTTTTCTTTTCCCTTCCAGTGGGCGAGTTTGTGAGTGATGCCCTTCTGGTGCCGGACAAGTGCAAGTTCCTTCACCAGGAAAGAATGGACGTGTGTGAAACTCACCTGCATTGGCATACTGTTGCTAAAGAGGTACATTCATCTGTCTTAAAATTTCCTGCCTTCCTTCTTTAAAGCTCTGTCATTCTTCTGAGGATGATTTAAAATATAGCAGCTACATGGAAAACAAAAAGCAATACTTTCAAATGTTTGAGTGAGAAGCATTTTGGGATTTTTTGTAAGGTAGGAAATGGGAGTCAGAGGGCAATAAAGACCATGGCTGAATACTTACCATTGACCTTTGAACACTGACTCTCTTTCATAGCACTATTTTTTCTTCACAATCACTCACAAACTCACTGTGTTTTCTGCTTCCTCCATTTTCCTGTGTTAGCACTGGAATTGAATACCTAGGATTTACCTTGAGTCATTATCCCAGGTGGATATTATCCAGTATTTATCATGGATACCAATCTGGATATTGGTATGCCGGATGCCCACAGAGATCAAACAGGCCTCAGAGAGTGCACTATGTGAAATTCAGCTGAAAAGGGTAGGAGAGCTGATCAAACAAGGACTAGCCAAAGGCATTTTGCAGGCACAGAGTTTTCACAATTTAACAGTGCTTTACTGAAAATGGAAATAAACTTAGTGTTACAATTGCTAATGTGTTTTGGAGCTTTTTTCCTTACATAGAGAGATTTAGGAATAAAAACCGAGATGAGTTTCCAGGATTTCTGATTGCTGGTTTTGTTGGCACCTCTTAGCTTATACATTATTCCACGGTCTGGAGATGAAATTTGAAATATGATCGGCAGCTTTTCAAATTTTCAGTTCTTGTTTGCATTATACTTAACTAAAACATGTAAGGTACCAACCTCCACACAAAGGAATTCTAGTTCATTTTGACTACTTGCAAGCTTGAAATGGCAATGGCCTGGAAGGACATCATCATCACTGTGCAACACTGAACCATTTTCCTTTTTTCATCTGTCACGCATCACTATATCTTTAAGGTATAATTATGCCCAGCTGACTGTTTTCCAAACAAGGCTAGGAGTTACTGAATTGGCAGAGGTGTCAGACTGGACATGGTATGTTTCCAGTGTAAGAGGTATTTCAAATGTTGATTTACCTTGAGAAGTTTTCAATAGCATAACGCATCAGGATTTGGATTAACACATAAAATAATCATTCTGTCATCACATTTTCTGTTTATGAGGCAGAGCTTGTGAGGATTTTAGACAGGGAGATAAGGAATTATCATGTATATAGGAGAAGACAAGCCTTTTATTCTGGGAAAGGCTGATAGGAGAGCTTGTTGCTTGCAGTGGACATGGGTAGGGAGCTGTTTACAGTAAAGCAGTGAATGCAAGTGGGATCTTTCTAAATTGTGTTTCAAATTTCAGAGATGATGCAGTTCACCAGCTTTAACTTCCTAAGGCAGTATCTAACCCCTTCATATTTTCTCAAGGTCTGTGAGATTTTAAGTCTTCCTCCCTGCCAATATTGTTTCTGCTTTTTTTTTTTCCGCTCTTTTCTGCAGTCCTGTAGTGAGAAGAGCATGAATCTGCACGACTATGGTATGCTGCTGCCCTGTGGAATTGACAAGTTTCGTGGTGTGGAGTTTGTCTGCTGCCCTTTAGCAGAGGAAAGTGACAATCTTGATTCAGCTGATGCTGAAGATGATGATTCAGATGTCTGGTGGGGAGGTGCAGATGCAGACTATGCAGATGGAAGGTACAGTGACTTTGTACCCTTCAACTTGTTATTAAGATGCCAAAAATCTGTCTAAAAGACCTTGGCATAGAAGAGTCTTTGCACCTTATACATGAACTTGAATTTACAGTGGTTGAAAGCATCAGTGTTCTACTCCTTTTATTTTTAGCTTTCTACAGTAAAGTTTATTGTTAAAAGATACATCTTTAAGGCACACTTTTTAGTGCCTTTATAATTTCTTCAGCAAGAATTATTGCCATATTTATAACAAAAATGCCTAAATTCATATTTTTTGACAAATAAATGACAAATGGTGTACTCCTAAGATGTCTCATGTGCAGTATTGAGGTACTGCAGCAGGTATCAGCCAACATAACCAGTGGAGTTCTTGAAATGCCTTCATTCATAATAGGCATTAGCTGTGTGCTAATTATTATTATATTGTTAAATTATATTGTATATATAATAACAATATATTATATTATATTGTTATTGCCGTGAGAATATTTTTCTGCTGACAATTAGTTTCTAAACATGATATAAAAGAAAATATGCTTTATTATCTAGCCTTTGACAGATTTATTAATTTGCTGCTGTTGAGAAGGAACGTGGAGGTTTCCTTTTCAAGGCAGAGATGGGTAAGGAGATACCATCCCTGTCCTTACCCTTCCCATCCCCTGTGCACATAGGTTAATTTTGAGCCAGGTATGGGTTATAACTGTGTTGTAACACAGTTGTAACATGAAAAGGCTTTAACAGCATCAGACCACTCAGTGGTAACTGAGTGGTCTGATGCTGTTAAAGCCTTTTCATGTCACTCTCCTGAGCATGTCAGACAGCAATTGGAAGAGCAGAGTACTACGTCATGTCCTTGCAACTGGATGTCAGCAACTTGCAAATATGGCTTTCTTCATAAACTAAGATCAGTGTTCAAATGCTGTTTGTGCTCCCCAGGCTTTCATCACTTTATACTGTGCTAGTGCAGTGTTTCTGGTTCTTTTTTTGTACAAATAATGCACAAAATCTTAAACTTGGGGCTGATTGCAAGTGGTTTCAAGGAGTACCCAGAAAATAAATGGGGACCCGATTGTGTGAATAATGCAGAAAGTTAATAGGTCTGAATTGTGTTATGTTTGGACTTGCTAATAATCTAGATGGAAACAATTCAAAGAACAGTGCAGAGATGAAGGACAGAGACTGAATTGCTGTAATTTGATGCAATGAGGTGGCATTAAGACTTAGAATAATGTGAACATATATAATGGTGAGCAACTAAATCTTTCCTGACAAAGCATTGGTAAGTGTTGCAAGGTAGAGTCCTTTGTGAATAATGGAATAAGTTTAAAGTAAATACTTCCCAATGGTAATTTCCAGTTTTCTGTCATAAACAGGAGTGAGTGGTCAGACTGTTTGATGCAAAAGCCTACATCAAAGAACCTTGCATATTCCGTATTGATATCTTTGGACTTTCTTCTGATTTGTACTTCTAACATCTGTCAGTGTCATTATTTATAACCCTTTCAGTAGGATTTGTAAAGGTGCTTTTGGGCTTTTGCTGTGTCCTTTCTATATATTTAATTTAGATTTTGATTGTGTGTTTAAATGTTATCTTGTTCTAAGAAATGAGTGCAGACCTTGTTCTAATGGAAGTGTTTGGTTTTTTAATTATATAAATATGTGTTCACGCAAGATAGATCTATCCATCTATCTTAAATATCTATTAAATATGTAAGTAACATATTTATGTATATACCTATATATAAAGTACTTGTCTTATACATACAAGATCAAAGATGCCAAAATTATTGTAAATAAAAGAGCTTACAGGGGTATAGAGTACTTGTTTGTTAGACAGATATCCGCTGTATTTCTGTCTTTTTTGTGTTTTCCACTAAACATTTCATTTGCTATTGTAGTCCATTTTCTTCCTCATGAGGAAGTTTAATATCTGAAGAGATGAGTTCAAGAATAACTTCATAAATTTTGTCTTCTCTAGGAATGGGAGCTGTAATTGCATTTCAATCCATTTCTGAAATTTCAAGCAAATACTGATTTTTTTTTTACCCTCCCCTCCCACAGAAGTGCTTGCAAAAGGAAAATGAAAGATCCTTCTATGGGGCACTTGTCCTTCATCTTTGGATGAAGAGCCAAGTAATTGGTAGTTCTTTTAGAATGACTCACTCATTTCTTGCTGCCTCTTAAGCCAAGTACATATAAGCTGTGTATATCACAACTAGAAATATTCTTGAATTTTAGTAATATGTATATGTTAAAAAAAATCTTACATGGCAGTATGTGGTAATACAAATATTTTGCGTGTGTATATTTATTCATATCTGAGCATATGTTTGTGTGGCTATCAATACATGTATGCCTTAGTCCTAAACTGATTGTGAAGGAGAAAGGAAATGTAAGGTTGGAGAACACTTTGCTAATGCTAAATTGCCAATATTCTCTGCTATTAAAGCACGTCTGTTTACAGAGCTTACTCAAGTCTACATTTGTCACCTTACATGGGTACCCAAGTCAAAGTGAAGGTGACATGTTTGAGGTGGAGGTGATAAGCTGAAAAGCAGATCATTATGTTCTTGTTTCTCAAAACTATGATAGAGCAGAATCCAACAAATGTGGGTAACCTGTTTTGAGATAACTTTATATCTCAAGCTATCAGATTTAAATTTTAAAATATTTGCATTTGTGGTTCTCAATGTGTCGGGGAAAGCATATTGCAGCCATTCAGTTAATAACTGCCCTTTTTCAGACTGTTCCGTTTCACCTCCAACAGTTGTCTCTGAGGCACTGAATTTTATTTTTTTGCTTTGTCAAGGGTGTTTTCTTCTCCACAAAGGGAAGAAAAGCTCAGCTGCATGTGTAGCCACACTATTGAGGGGATGTGGAGGTAGCTTGGACTGCAGTGCCTCATAGTTGGGTGTCCTTCCTACTCAATATCTGACCACCACCTGGGTCTGGATGTAAAAGGATGTGACTTGCTTGTTGTGGCTTGTTGGCAGTACTTGGAGGAAGGTGGGACGTGTATTTTGGTGATATGTGTACCTTTTTATTCGTGAGGCCAAGAGGCAGGATCCACATGTGCTTTGGAAATTGTCGTGTCATGCTCATCCTGAAATAGTTTTTAACTCTGACAAAGAGGTCACAAGCATTTTTAAGCAGTGAAGTTCTGTGTTGCTATCATCACCTTTAATTAAAATTTACCTTGAAGTCTGCCTGAGGGACAGTCAGACATAGGTGCTGCTTTCAGTATAACTGCAGACCTCTCCCTGAATAGCTACAGCTCAGTTAAGTGACCTGCAAGCTCTGGCTGCTCTTGCAACTCAGCACAGCCTGGTGGACCTCCTGCCTGTCTGTGGGAAGTAGCTGGAAGCTTTGGTGTCCTTGATATCCAAAGCTGAACATCTTTAGGAGTGATGGCCAAGCTGGAAACTTCCAGGTTTTCTCTGTTGTCTTGGTTTGAAAGTCAGGTATCTGCTAAGGAAGGCAGGAGCGTCCCTTGACATGGAAAATGTAAACCCCTTCTCTCTGAATTATTATAATTTTTGAAATTAAGGAGGCTCTCAAGCAAAGATATGAGAGTAGGAATGACAGTTTTTTATTAGTATGTATAATAAAGCAATTAAACAACAATAACAACTAAGGCATTAACAACAAACAGAACCAGAAACCCAGTAGCAGCCTTCTCAGCTGCAGTCACTTTCCTCTTTGGTGTAGTGATGGTCAGAGCTGGCAGGGGCGCTGCTGGCTCCCGGTGGGCAGGGTGGGTGCCATGATTGCCCCACGGCTGTGGGTGGGAGCTGTGGCACAAACTCAGGGAGCACACGGTAATGATGGCTTGGCTGAGACAGATGGAAGAGAAGCTTTTGCTTTATAAACTCCCTGGGGCAGTTGATCCCAGTGCCTCAGCAGGACACTTGGAAGCAGCAAGCTGGGCCAGCAGGATGTCTCGTCAGGCAGGGGGTGGGGGGCTACAGATCAGCATAAAATTCGGAGCAGTGCTGAAGAAGCAGCAAGGCAGTGGCAGCCAGGTTCCCAGCAGGGGAGGTAGAGGGCGAGCTCAGGATCTCAGGCACCTGAGCAGATGGTGATAGGTCCCTCTTTTAGTGAGATAGGTGATAATAAGCTCTCAGTTCAGGGGCTGCTCTCACGAGCAGAAGCTCACCCCACAGCAGAAGAAGCAGCTCCAGGCTAGGCTCTGGCAGCAGCAGAGAATTGCTTTTTGAAGCAGCAGCTCTGACCGTCCTCCTCTGAAGACAAGAGAGAGAGCTAGCAGTTGTCCTAGCCCCATCTTTTACTTGCTCAATTCTCACGGCATCTCTGTCTCTCAGAGAGAAACTCTCAGATAAGAGAAGGACAATCGGATGTGTTCTTCTCCTGGGTTGGACCACTTCTTTTGTTTTTTTTAAGTATTCTGTTGTTAGTGTTTCTTAGCAATTTATGGAAAAAATTCTATACTTTAAAAAGGAACAAAAGGAAAGAAACCTAACCCCCAACATTATCCACCCCACATTTTTTCCCATACCAACATGTTACATTAAATTTAAACTTTTAAATTATATACATACATGCACTACCTTAGTTGTATACATATCTGTAAGCAGATATGGATACAGGCGCAGTGTCATGGGTAGTTCATCCTAAAATATGGGTCCCCTTAAGATATGCATCATGTCTCTCCATTCTTTTGCATCACCCTCCAGGTGCAACCTGGTCCATGAGCGAAAACAACTCCACGGATGGGATTGTCCTTGCTGGAGGCAGAATTAAACCAAACAGTTATTTTCAGTGTACTTCTCATGTACTATTGGAACTTTATCTTCATCTGTTGTTTGCAAGGGCTCTGATTGGGCAGGGCCTGCTTGGTTGTGTGAACTTCGGGTGTTCACTAACCATGTGGCCTTTGCTAAATTAATCTCCCAGTCCTTGAAACTCCTCTTACTCAGTGCCTTCAAGGTGGTTTAAATAAGTTAATTTCATTGTTCAATTTTCCCAGCTGCTGGTGCATGATATGGAACATGATACACCCACTTAATGCCATGTTCTCTAGCGTAGGTGTTTATAAGGCTATTCTTGATATGAGTCCCATTGTTGGACTCAATTCTCTTGGGGCTACCATGCTTCCAAAGGACTTGTTTTTTAAGGCCCAGGATGGTGGTCCAGGCAGTGGCATGAGGCACAGGGTAGGTTTCCAGCCTTCCAGTGGTGGCTTCTACTATTGTGGGCGCACAGCGCTTGCTTTGGCAAGTTTGAGGCAGTGTGATATAGTCAATCTGCAAGGCCTTCCTATACTTTCATTTGGACCACTGCCCACCATACCATAGGGGTTTTACCTGCTTGGCCTGCTTGATTGCAGCACGTGTCTTACAGTCATGGATAACCTAAGAAATACTGTCTATGGCTAGATCTTCTCTTCAGTCTCATGCCTACTTATTTCATTACATTTCTGCCCTGATGACCTGAGGCATCATGGGCCCATCGAGCTAGGAATAATTCTTCTTTGTGTTGCGAATCTAAATCTATCTTTGGCACCTTTATTTTCGCAGCTTGATCTATCTGCTTGTCGTTTCAGTATTCTTTATTAGCCAAGCTCCTGGGGACATGGGCATCTACATGACAGACTTTCACTGGTGGCAAGTCTCTATCCAAGTGGCAATGTCTTCTTACTCTTCAGCAGCCCAGATTGGTTTCCTTCTATGCTGCCAGTAGTGGCTTTTTTCCACCTTTCCAGCTAGCTCCTCAGAGCATTGGCTACCATCCATGAATCGGTATAAAGGTAGAGCTTTGGCCACTTTCTTTCAGCAGTGTCCAGGGCCGACTGAACGGCTTTAAGTTCAGCAAGTAAACTTGATCCACCCTCTCCTTCAGTAGTTTCTGCAGCCTGTTGTGTGGGGCTCCATATGGCTGCTCTTCACTTCTGGTTCATCCTTATGATGTGACAGGAACCATCAGTGAAAAGAGCATAGCATGTTTCCTCTGCTGGTAGCTGATTGTACGGTAGAGCTTTTTCAGCACATGTCACTTGTTTCTGCTCTTCTTTATCAGTGAGACCAAAGTTTTCACCTTCCGGCCAGTTTGTAATTATTTCCAAAACCCCAGGGTGATTTGGGGATTTGGGTTTCTAATACAGGCATGCTGCATGATGAGAGCAACCCACTTGCTCCATGTGGCATTGGTAGCATGGTGGGTAGTGGGAACCTTTCCTTTAAACATCCACCCCAGTACCAGCAGGGTACCAGTCGAGGTGCCAGAAGGAGTTGTGCTTCTGTGCCAGTCAGCTCCGAGGGAGCTTGAACTCCTTCATAGGCAGCTAAGATTTCCTTCTCTGTGGGAGTGTAGTTGGCTTCAGACCCTCTGTAACTTCGGCTCCAGAATCCAAGTGGTCAGCCTTGAGTCTCTCCAGGCACCTTCTGCCAAAGGCTCCAGGACAAACCATTCTTCCCAGCTGCAGAGTAAAGCACATTCTTCACCTCTGGTGTTGTTCTGACTGGGCCAAGGGCTACCACATGAACGATCTCTTGCTTGATCTTGGTGAAGGCTTGTTGCTATTCAGGGCCTCAGTGGAAATCACTCCTCTTGTGGGTAACCAGGTTGAGAGGGCTCACAATTTGGCCATACTCGGGAATGTGCATTCCTGGAAAACCTATGGCGCCTAGGAAAGCTTGTGTTTCCTTCTTGCTTGTCGGTGGAGACATTGTGGTTATCTTATTGACAACTTCAGTGGGAATCTGACACCATCCACCTAGCCACTTTGCTTCCAGGAACTGGATCTTTCAGGCAGATCCCTTGACTTTGCTCTTCTCGATGGCAAAGCTGGCTTCCAGCAGAATCTGGATGATCCTCTCTCCTTTCTCAAATCTTCCATTGCCGTGTTCCTCCACACAGGGATGTCATTGCAGATGAATGGTACAGTGGAGATGGTGAATTTTCCAAGCTAGTTTTTAGAAATAAAAATTTAAAGAGGAACCAAGTGGGTTTGTGCCCCCTTTTAACTTTTTTTCCTGTGTAAATGGAAACAAATCATCTTTCAAGCAGACTCTCTGCAAGGTGGCTTTACCCACATTTGTTCATAAAATATACCTGGGTTTCCCCCAGTGGAAAGCTGCTGTATTATTTGAAGTCTCTCTTGAGTTTCTGGAGGCAAGGTATTTTGGGGAGAAGGGAACAGGGAAATCATAGAGGCTTAACTCCTAGTAGAGTTTGGTTTGAGACATATGTTTTAACTTCTTAATGCCCTGTTAAAAAGGAACCATACTGTCTTCCATTTTGCGAAGTTCGCTTTCAAAGTTGTAGTAGGCAACATAATATAAAATTAAATGTTAAAGGCTTGATCTCTGAAATGAGTTGGAGAAGTTGTTAACTTCACCTAGAAGGCTGTTCAACCATATGTGATGCCGTGAGAAAGATTCACACCCACTTGTGCTCGAAGTTGACAGAAAGTCACTGCATGTTTACATATTTAAAGATTATTTATTCATTAGTAGTAAATTTCAAGATCAGAAACAAACCTGAAACCTTGCCACAACAGAGCACTAAGCTCAAGAAATATTTCAAAGGCAACAGTAGCAGTAGCTGAACATATATTTTTTGACTTGTTGTCTGTATCACTCAGAACAGAACTAAGAATTATCCCAGAAGATTCTTGACATATTCATCCACCAAATGCTAGTCAGCTTCAGTATTTCCTCCTGTTGTCCCATGGAAGTGTCCTTTCCATTCACATAGCACTTGTAACAGCAGAAGGAGAAACTCTGCAGTCGGTAATTCAAGGTCAATTCAACACTTGGTAGACCTCTATGAAAGGCATGCAGGGAACCTCTAGATAAGCTGTCTCTTGAGAGGCAGAAAAGTTCTTGAGGAACTTTCTTGCTTCTTTTGCATCAACTGAGTGCATTTTGTGCAAAGTTGATCTTCTTTCAAAATAGAATTTGGTTGATGGTGTCATGGAACGAGCATGTTTACAGTATTAATCAGCTGTCAGAATATGTGATGCTAATGTTGACCTTTTTTTTTTCCTTTACTTTTTGGGACATTCTTACTTTCTGGGACATTCCAGAGTCCCGGATTCTTTCTTTTCTATTTAAAGGGAAGGGAGGGAGACTTAAGAAACAGGTAACTGTTATCATTATAGAGATTTCAAATAAAACGTTCTCTCATATTTCCTTGAAGTAATTTTGCTGACACGTCATGATAATTTTCTTCATTTAGCGATGATAAGGCGGTAGAAGAACAGGCAGAGGAAGATGAGGAGCTAACTGTTGTGGAAGATGAAGATGCTGATGACGGTGATGATGATGGTGATGAAATTGAAGAGACAGGAGAAGAGTATGAGGAGGCAACTGAAAGAACTACCAGTATTGCAACCACTACCACCACAACTACAGAATCTGTGGAAGAGGTTGTCAGAGGTAAATTCATCAGGCTTGGGGCTGAAACACTAATCCTGCTGCTTTGTATATGTGCACTTTCCAGCAAAAAAATGTTCCAAACAGCAAAATACCCAAAGCTGCAGTATTGTTGTGCTTTTTGGCTCCTGTAATGTGTGTGTTTAATCCCCTCACCTTTCCCTTTCCCATTACAAATATTTTAGTTCTGCCACAACCCTTTGGATTTTCTGACCTCCAGTCCTCTGGGTGCACAGATGCTGGAGGGGCTGTCTGTCTTTGATTTGTGTTTGCTGTGTGTGTTGTTCACAACATTTCTTGTTCAGAAATAGAAGGGCTGATTTTATTTTAAAGTAGCATTAAATAAAATTCAATGGTCATGAATAGCAAATAGGACAGGAAAGTGTGTATGGTTTATCATGCACATGAGTTACAGAAGGATATGAAGTATCAGTTCCAAGCAGGAGGTAGCATGAGCTGGTTTGGTCCTTCATATTAACAGCAGTGATGGGTCATTTTGTGTGATTCTGTTAGATACTTGTTTGTTATGTTTCTTCATAAATTAGTAATTCAGTAAAGTTAGACAAATTTAAAATAACTATGCAGAAAAATGAACCTAAACTAACGAGTTTTAATGTGTGGGGAAGAAAGAAATAGGAAAAATAGAATACATGGAGTGAGAAAGAACTCTTCTAAAATTTAATTTTCATTATATTTTTAAATTCTTAACAGAATTGCATTTTAAAATTTGAATTTTACACAGTTCATGGTCAGCATAGCAACATAGTTTTTAAAATGCCTCATTTCTTCTACAATGCATATTGGAATTATTTATCCTTATTTTTCTATTTTAATAATACAGTTCAGTGTAGTATAAATCCAAGTAAAATAGATCCCACTTCTACAGTGTTTACATCTTAGCCGATAATGCTGGAGATGGTGGCCAGAAATGAGATTAAAGACTACATTTGAAGAGAAAAGAGTTGTGACATGCAGGAGGCAGAGGGAAAATGATAGAAATTGGGGCCATTGTGAAATGAGGGAGAAAACATCTGGCCTGTCTCCCCATGCTTCCCTGTCCCCTGCCACTGGGTATTCTTGGGACTCCAGTGGTAGTGGAGTCCCACATTTTGCATGTGGCAGTGGCCCTTCCTCTTGAGCCTTGGTTCCAGTGTTTGTCAGAGGAGAGGGTGCTGGCTGCAATTTATCACACCAGGATACAGAAGCATGCCCAGGGGATGCTTTGGGAAAAACAGAGTTGCTTGCTTATATTTTTCTGCTCAGTCTACATGGAGCACTAAAGCTTTGCTAAAATCACTTGCAAATGTTTCTTTCTGAGGCTGGCAACTCAGTCTTGTGTGTTTCTGTCTTATATAACTGTAGAGTGTTTTGCTCAATTGTTGGAGAGCCCTTTAAGTGATGAGGGGGTAAGAGGAGTTTATATCTTTAAACCAATTAAATGTATTTCCATATGTGAGCTTTTATCCCCTGGGGATAAAATGCCCTGTTCTCAGTGGTAAATTAATATTGAAAGGAGGAAAAAAAGAAAAACTACACTTGAATTTAATGGGATTTTGGATGAGTGGAAATGAGGGCAAATTTGGTAGAAATATTTCTTTACTGAGGGTGATGTTTCAAAGAGGTTAAGATTTATAGCTTTCAGGAGAGTAGCATACAGTCACCTGAATATAAAACATAACATATAAAAGATGAGGTAAACTATTGAAATGATCTTTTAGAAGCCCTTTAGAAATGTATATATTTGCTGATCATGAAATGATCGCATATTGTTTTTCCCAATATTTCCCACCTTGGGAGGAAATATGCATTGGAACTGTGGGGAAAACATGCATTGGTTTAAGTGAGGTGAGGACAATCTGGTACCAATACAAGTTTTCAGCACAGTTAAGCCTTTGGGCTTCCTGACCTTCAGCCTTCCTGGGCCATGCATGGAGTAGGGACTGTCCTGGAGAGTAAGTGTTATCTGACAGAGCTGCACTATGCAAAGTGCTTGCTTTTTTATTAAAGTAGAAGTGTCCAAATGGCATAGCCTTGATTCTTGCTTTTGCTTCCCTTCCTGCCCACAAGAAAAAGATTCCTACAGGATCCCAGTCCTCCTGGTGCAGGCAGCAGATCCAGCATAGGAACTTGTGTGGTGAGCATCTTGCTGATGCAAGTGTCATTGTAAATGAAAGAGGCAGAGGAACCTTGTTGAGAACATGTGTATTAAGTGGTCTTTACTATGGAGACACCCTGAAAGCCTCTCTAAAAGGATTGAAGTGTCAGAGCTACATTCGTGTGGACTGAGCTCTGTTCCAGGCTGCCTTGCCCAAGCACTAGTTATAAAACATCCTAGGATGCTCTTCACAACCCTTTACACCCAGTTTTATGAAGCTGTAACTAATATTATGTCTTTAGCATTAAAAAACACAGAGACTGGGTTTATCCAGTTTAAGAGGAGCTGCTTTTCAAATGGACAGCTGTTGTAAAGCCATAGGTTAGGATCTAATTGTGGGCTGGTACTGAGCCCTTTCTCTGCCAAATCAGTGGAATGGCTGCCATCAGCCATAAATAATTAAAAAGCATAAATGTAGTGTTATACTTTAAAGATACTTGAGCTATTGTAGAATCAATTTTTCTGGCAGTTTTATTTCTGTGCGTATTTTAATGAACCATGACCAAAATAGTAATAATAGAACCACTTACCAACTTATTTTCAGTGAAAAGGAAATTAATCTTTCCTAGAGGATAAAAAAGGTCCATTGGCAGGAGGATAGTATTTTCATTGTGCAGCAACCACATTTCTATGTGTTTATTTAATGTGAATAAACTTTCCATAGTGCAGTATTTGCCAGTATTCAATTTCCTACCTTTTGTGAGAGATGATCTTTACTCTGAATTCATATGGTGTATAGCAGCAGACCCAGTTTATACTTTTGGATATGCTCTTGCTGGGCTTTAGATGTTAAATCTGGATGATTGTGGGTCTGAGATTGCAGGGATTCAGATGGTGAAATTAGTGTGAAATACACATTTTTCACCTCTGGGCATGGGGCGATGTTAGCATTGAATTTGTGCTGAAGAAAATATGGCTCATTTATGAAGCTCTGCTCTTGAATTTTGTCTCTATGTGGAGCAAGGGAAGTTGATGGCCAGGATTTAGGTAAGGGAGTGGTTTAATTTCTACAATCATTGCCATGGTGTTATGGGTGTTGCAGAGCTGCTCCCGAGGATCCAGGCTCCCTGTGATTTTTCCAGTGTGTGATGGAGGCAAGCAGGAGCACTGCTTCGCTCATCATGTGCAGTTGTTTGGGATTTTGTTTCTGCTGTCCTTCTGCACAGGACAGCAGAAGGACACAGGAGGTGACAAGAAAAATCAGTCTTGGCATACAACACTCTCTCTTGGCATACAACGAAGAATAAGCAGTTTTGGCTTAGTCCTTCCCATCAACATCACAGTCAATCAGATCCCATTAGAGGACAGCAGTGGGGTCAGCCCAGCAGCCTAGAACAAAAGACGTGGCAGCTTCTCTGCACACCTGCCAGCAGATGTAGGGGAATCAGCAGCATAAGCCTCACCTGCCTCCTCCAGCAGTGTAATATTGCCCTTGATCAGTTGGTTTTGCTTTCTCTAATTCAGCTGGATTTCTTTAGGCAGTTAGGAAACAATCTAAGCAGTGCTTCTTCATGTGACATTTTTTGACTGTATCTACTGTCTGGAGATACAAGTGAGAGACCATGTGCCGGTTTCCTAGCTAGAGAAAAGTAGCCTGATGTTGGTATGGTAGGTCTTAGTGTCATTGATCTGTCATGAGCAGTTTTCTCCTGAAGATTTTTAACTGAAATACTTAAAATCCATTCAGTGACTCCTACTATATATTGTAAAGCAAGAGAGATTAACCCTGATTGCCAGACCTGTCAGTTGGGAATTTTGTGACAGTTTTAGTAGTGTAGTGCTACATTAATTGGTTTGGTTTTTTTTCCACACTCCGTAGCTTTGCCCCACTTTCATAGAATCATAGAATGGCCTGGTTTAGAAGGAACCTTAAATATCACCCAGTTCCAACCCCCTGCCATGGGCAGAGATGCCTTACTCTAGAGCAGGTTGCTCCAAGGCCTGCCCATCCTGCCCTTGGACACTTCGAGGGATGGGGCATCCACCACTTACCAGGGCAACTTTTCATCTTGGAAAAGTTATCATCTTTGTACTGTAGTAGTAGTTGCTCTTCTTCCTTACCTTCAAGGCTATGCAGTATGCTTTATTTGGAAAGGGATGATGAGTGATTGCATTTCATATCAAGAAAACATGATTGGTTGCTATATAAATAGTGCACATTCATATAAATCCCCTGGGGTTTTTTGATATGAGATCTTCATTAAGAATGATCATCTACTATAATTTATGAATGAGAGCTAATAAAATTAACCTAATGAATTTGCATTTATAGCTTTTTATTAGACATTTTAATTTAAAGTGCAGCTATTGCCCCATAATATAATACTTTATTATATGTTGTAATTGGAGGAAATCTTTTTTGTAATCTGGTGATCTTATTGATGGAGGCACAATGTAGTACTACCTTTTTTGGGTCGAGGGCAAAAGTACTGAAATACTAAACACACTAATAGTGCTATTTTATGTAAAGTTGGAGGGTGGAGAGTAGTTTCATTTGAAATATATCCTGCTAGAAAAAAATACCAAGAATCTGTTTCCCTAGAGAAGATGTCATATTATTATATTGAAGCAGTACTTAATTGCAAATGTTTTTTCTGAAGATTTTTCTGTGTAAAAAGACTGGAATGCACTTCTGGGCTAATCCTCATACTCACTGTCATGCCATGTTATCAGAATTGTGATGTTATGTGGAAATATTACCTTTTCTAAAACACATAAATTCATGAAACTATATTAGCGTAGATTTAAAATCAAGCTGGGTTTTTTGATTGCTTTCTGGCCATCAGTGGTAACTTTATGGCACTTTAGTTCCAAATATAGTTCTGTTGTGCACAAGAAATAAAAAAATATATTTTCACGTATTTGTTCCGCTTTAGAACTATAAGGCTTTGTATTCTAGCCAAGTATATAATTAATTTTTTTAAATATTCTAAATATGCCCTTGCAGTAGCTTAACAATAAACATTATAGAGAGAATTTCATCTTGATTACACAGGATGGAAATTACAATTTAATGGTATTTAACAGCTTTAGAAGAGCTGTCCTCAGTATTGCATTGAGAAGTCATAATTTTGCTTTTTTAACTTCTCTCTGTTAAAAAGCATTTTAGCAATTGTGTAGCTTGTGCATGAACTTTAGTCCCAGAGCATGTGCCAGCTTCACAGCTGTCTTCTCCTAATTCCAAAAGCCTCTTCTGAAATTAGCTCTTGTCTTTGAATACTCAAATTAAAATTTGGTTGCCTCTTCTAACCATATATTCAGAATGAGGAAGTTTTGTTTCAGTGAAATTATCTTCAAATATTCCCTTTTGATTGATTCATTGAGCAAAAAGTGATGTCTTTTTAGAACACAAAGAGTATAACTGAAAGAAAAACAGTGTATTTGCTCTTGCCTAATTTTTCTCAGCTAGTTTAAAAAATAAAGACCTAATATAGGGAGATATATATTAATATCCTCATACTATAGCTCAATTCCTGAAGATATAGAAGCCAAAATTACTCCAGTTGTGATATTTTATATAGTAGTGCCTGAAGAAGGGGTTCATATACCTCATGATACACATTTTGAGAGGTTTATTCCTTTGGCTTCTCTTGCATTTATCAGTTACTTACTCTGTTCTTTAGCAAGATATGGATGTTAAATTAAAGATCTGATCCCATATACTTAAGCAACTGCTTGAGGTCCTCATTTAAGAGGTGTTCAGGTCCTGTGTGATTGTGACACAGTTTGAATGGACAGCAAACACACACCAGTGCTAATGGGCTCGTTCAGATCCTCAGTATGATTTAGTAGTGTGTACTTGATTATATCAGCTTCAGATTTGCAGGGCAGGTAGTACAGAAAGGCTCATCCATGCAATATATTTTCCATTACCACGGCTATATTTATCAAGACCTCGCAGTATTTATAAGTCAGCATGACAGTACCTTTCTTCTGTAGCATTAAGGTAAACATGTTTCTCACAGGTGTAAATTTGACATGGGAAACCAACTTCCAGGACAGGTCCGAGTTAGTAACCTAACTCTTCCTGTTGGTTCCTTTTTTCTTAGCTCTCTTCAAATTTAATTTCTGAGTTAAGGTTTGAGGCTGACTGCCAGTATTAAATGAGCTTAGTTCTCATGATCATGTAAATAAATTCAAATCCTGAAAAAATATTGAATAAACTTGATACTTATAGTAATAGAAATATGTAAATGTAGCTTTAATTATTCTCCCTGTTAGAAGTTGATGTTTTATTTCCAGTTTCTCAGTTGAAAATGTTGTTAAGAATTAAAGTCCCATTAGGGGAAAAA
This sequence comes from Motacilla alba alba, assembly GCF_015832195.1. Classification (NCBI taxonomy): domain Eukaryota; kingdom Metazoa; phylum Chordata; class Aves; order Passeriformes; family Motacillidae; genus Motacilla; species Motacilla alba. The sequence goes on along the minus strand of NC_052016.1, from coordinate 23,768,915 downwards.
AAGCATGCAGTTGAGATTTTGAAATAAAGAAATTATAATTTCACTTTGATTTGAAATTGGTTTTCTTCAAGTAGCGGTAAAAATAAATGGTAATGAAAAATTTAAACTGACATTCAGAACCATATTTTATATTTCCCTCTGTAAAAAGTGATGATCAAAAATATCTAAAATGTTTGCACATAAATTCTAATGAGCTCTACTTACCGCATTTTGGTAAATGAGTGCTTATGGAAGTACTTTGTATAAAATCAGTATAAATCAATGTCCACATACTTAAAGACTGTGTTTCCCAGGGTGCTGAAGTCTCTGCTTTTCAAAGAAAAAATAACACGTTCTGTGCCAATGTTTAATGTAATTGGTTAGTTTTCAGTATTCAACTATTTAATTTAAAAGCAAATCAACAAGCTTTGCTGTAGCCCTGTCCTTCAGGGAGTGGTGCTTGCTTGGTTAGAAACAATTAGGTTTGCCCTGATATGCTGGAATAAGTACAAGAAGCTTGGAATAGGGAAAGTGGACTTACATTTTCCTGATTATCTCAAAAGTAATTTGTGATGTCTAAGGTTTTGGAGAACAGAGATATTGGCACCTGTAGTTTAGGACACAGGATGAGAGAAATTTGACTATTGGAGTAGAATGGTTTGAAAACTCTGAAGTGTCTAAAAGCAACTGTTCATGAACCTGGGTTGTTGCAATGGCTTGTCCTCTTTAATTGTATCCAATTTATTGAAGCTAAAGGCACAACTTTATCTTTGGAAGGGGAAGTGTTGCATTAGTAAGCAGATGGGACTCCGTTTCTTTATGCAGAAAAGCCTGTTCTTTATTCACATAACTCATTTTTAAACAGTTTTCACAGACCTTGTGTTTTACTCCGATTGTAGTAGTTTTCTTGCTACTCAGTTCATTGGTTAGTAAGTGGCATTCTGCCTATCAAATCCCCCTAATTTTGGATTGTTTACGTATCTTCTTATCTGATTATCATGGGACAGATTTCTTGTTTATTGCAGATACAATTTTTTTTTTCTATAAGTATAGGTTTTTATGCAAACAGATTCTTATTTTTGAGATTTCTTCACATGGGAACTTAGCTAGCTGAGCTTAGAAAAAGTAACAGGCCAGCTGGTAATTCAGCAGAGCAAGGCCTGATTTCATAAGGCTTTTCTTTTATAATACCTCTACCTGTATGTAATAGGAAGAGTGACTAAGTTCCTTAAACAAAGCAAAGCTCATTGTTGATGCTGTACTGCATACAAATTATTGGTGGTATTAAGTAAAACTGAATTGCATGTTTGCAAAAAGTAGCTCATCTTAGCACCAGTTTTCAGCAACAGAATTAAAATATGATGCAAAGACAGCATTTAATTTTTTGATGAATCATTTAGCTTAACCCACCCACTACCGCAATGCATGCTGCCTACCTGCTCCTAATATCTGCTAAAATACCATGTAGACATTAGTCACCCCCTGTAGACATTAATTGCTATACTTGGCAGCAGCAGAAGGAAGGGGAAGTGGTGTTTGGATTAATAGTCCAAGAAAACTGGTTAAATTTCTCATCTCAGCAGTTCATTTCCATATCTTCTCAGCTGAGGTGTTGCAGCTGAGAACCAAATGCAGTGGCTTTTTCTTGTAAGGACAAGTGGTGGATGGGGATATAGAGAGGCGCAGGAGGAGTATCTGGCCCACAAACAGGAGTGATGGGACCATTGCCCAGTCATAGAAGCTGGTTTAAAATGTACCTTTGCCCCAAAGCAGGGGTGAAGGAATGCTACTCTGAGCTCTCTACAGAAAATGGCAGACAGGCATGGTAACATTGTGAAAGGGATGAATGACAGCAGTGACACATTTCCTAGATTGAACTGGCACCACACTTCCCTCAAAAAGAGCTGTCTTGAAACAGTAAACCAGAACACTTCCCCCTCTCTTGTTTATTCTCCATTTAGGTCATAAACATTAGAAGACAATAGAACATTTCTCTCTGTGGTGACCTAAGTACCATGCAGGTCTCACCAAGCGTATTAAGGTTGGCAGTGCAGACTGAAGGGAAGGGTGTCCCTCCCCTGATAAGAGGTGACAGGTCAGGCAGGGGGCCTATCAATGGCTACCACAGTGGGCTTCAAAGCTTCTGGCTTGCTCTTTTTAATATGTTACTCTGTGATTTACTGAACACATGTTCAAGTGCATGTATATATGTGTATAAATGACTTAGTTTGTCAGTGAGATAATTCCAGTGTCCAATCTGATGGACAATTACCTTTGCTTTTGCACATTCAAATCTCTGTTGCTATTTCTGTGGGAGAGGTACCTATAGAAAATTTCAGATTAAATCTGTAAACAGTTTCCAACCTGAAAACAGCACAAAATAAATCAGTCTGTATAGCAAAACAAATATTTTGAGGGAAACCTAGAAGGGCTTACTGTGTGGCTACAGGCTAGTCCACAACCAGCATTAAATAAGAAAGACTGAATTGTTGAGACCTTTGTATTTTCAGAAATTACATTTCCTGTCAGTAAAAATTCTTTTGATTACACATGTCTGTTTTATATCAGAAGTCAGTATTAATTTTTAGTTTACATGTGACAGCTTTTCCAAGACTGTGCAAAGCTAGCTTTTTGTCAAGATTTGACTGTATAATTGGGTGGTGTGGCTGGATTTTGTTTTAAAATAAATCAGGAGAACTACTTCTATACTAAAAATTATCTATAATTAATCATATGGTAATGTGCAATTAATTGTAGTTCATGTGGTGTGCAATTAACAATACTTATTTTGTTTTTTCTTCAACTTAGTATTCTTTTCCCCCTAATTTCTTCATGCAGAAGTGCAGCATTTTTAGCACATCCTTGATGGTTGCATATTCTTGGATCTGTTTCTCTCACACTAAATGTATGCTTCCTGAAATTGATTCTTGACATTATTTATAGTTAGAATACATTAATAAGTTAAATGTATGTAAAATTGTACCTGTATTGTATATTTAAGGAAATGTAGGTTGTATTGCCAGTGACAATTGGACAATAAAAAACCTGTTTATAAGCAGTGGTGCTTCTTAGCATGTATAGTGCTACAGCATAGTGGATTGTGGATCAGGACACCGAAAAGCAGGATTCTTTGCAGCCAACATTTTGAGAGGTGATGAACATGCAGGGGATTTTCAGTGCTAGTGCAGTGATATTTTTTCTTACCTTTCAACCCTTAGGAATGTGATTTCCACAAAATTCAAATTTATGCAGAGAATTTAAAAGCCTCTAGTTTAATCTAGCCATTTGTTTGCCAGGTAGTGTGTTGGATGCAAGTAAATGAGGGGTTTATTGGTTTAATATTATGTATATTTGAAATGATATATGCAGCACATTGAAAGATAAAACTGTTTTTGTCTGTTTGGAACATTATTGCTAAAAGGCTATATGTTTACATGTGTAATTGGCTGAACTCCAAATTGCAGGCAGAATTTGTTTTGTCTTCCTTTAATTTGTGTGGTTTGGTTCTTCCCTCAGATTTCTCTGTGTTGCAGAATGTAGGCAGAGACTGTAGCAGCTCACAGTGAACACAAGCACAAATTATTTTCATTTTTTCTGTAGGTATATTCACTGGGGGTGGGATTTCCTCCCATGGATGGTTCAGGCTACAGCAGTAATTTTATATATGTGAGCTCTCAAACTGTGAATTAAAAACCCTGTGCTGGGTGCCTTGCAAAAGGGAGTTTCTTCATCACTGGCTGCATTTAAATAGGTGTTTGAAGTGAATTTGTTTTCCACTATAATGTATTAACAATTGTTTGTTTTTTTGTTTTCTTTTGTATAATTTGGTCAGGGAGGGTATATAGCTAAAAAAGAACAAGACAAAATGTGTCTCCTACTTTCAGGTGTTTCTTTTCAGGTACCAAGTAAGCTGCTTGGGCAGGAATCCACTCAGGGCTATCTGCAAAACCCCCAGTCAGTTTGTGGTTGTACCCCTGTGGCCTGGAAGCAGATAAAATTTCACATTTGTTTCAGGGTAGCACCTCTTAATGTGTGCAGATAAAGTTGCTAGAAACATAAGGTACAGTCAGGCTAAGGAGACTTTGCAGCAGGAATCTGTGTCAGTTCAAAACATGCCTTCATTATCTCTGGGGAAAGGTTTCCCATTCCTCAAAACACCACCTTGGTGCATCTCCTTCCAAAGCATCACATTGGTGCATGTCCTTTCCCCACTTGAGTGTGTGGACACAGAGAGACACCTAATTAAGAAGCCAAGACGATGCTGTTTCCATGCTAAATTTGGTTCCTCCGGGTCTCCTGTGAATAGAGGTGTGCTCTGAGCAAGCCGAGACCGGGCCGTGCCGCGCGATGATCTCCCGCTGGTACTTTGACATGGCTGAAGGAAAGTGTGCGCCCTTCTTTTACGGCGGCTGTGGCGGGAACCGGAACAACTTTGACTCGGAGGAATACTGCATGGCGGTCTGTGGCAGCATCAGTAAGTGCCCTCCGCGGCGCCCGCCTTGTGGGGAGCAGGCCTGGGCTCACACTAACCCCAGACGCGGTCTGTCCACACCTCTGCTCACCACTCGCTCCTCCTTGGCCTCTTGCTAACCTGGCGTGGTAGTGGGTGACTTCTTGGCGCTGTAGGTGCACTCTGAGTTGGGGGCTGAGAGCTTAACCTCCTTAGGTGAGGCCTTCGCACCCATCTTCTCTCTATTCTCTGTCAAAATGCACTGATGTTTCATGTGTCTGTGTGCGCGTGAATGCATGTGCAGGAAAAAACACTAACTTTAGGGAAGCATCAGGTAAGTTTAAAAGTAGCTTGTATTTTTAACAGTGTGTTCTCATATGTTTCTGACCATTTTTTTTTCCAAAGTTAAAAAGTATTAGAATGCATATTTCCAGATTTGTTTGGTTTTAGTCTGGTTGAATTCTTTGTGTGTGTTTGCAGTGAAAAGGGGAGAAACGGTATTTGATCTTTTTATGTTTCCTTAGGGGCTGTAGGATGTGAATAACCTCCCACTTACTTTACCTCAGCCATATGTTGCAATGGCTGTTTTTGTTGAAAAAATGGTGTTTACACTGCTTAAGAGTGGTGGCTTTCTCCACCATACACCATTGAAGCTGATACATTAGGTGCTAATTTTATCAGATGGATTCAGTTTTGAGAGCCTCTTGTACACTCTCCTCCCAATCTGCTTTGCAAGCACGTACTCCTGGGAGAGCGTCACCTGACATTTTCATCTGAGACTTTAAAGAGTGAGTACATGTCTCACTGCCCTCTCTGCTCGGAGGACTTAGAGGAGCAGGACACAAACAGCATCTCAGGGCTACTTTTAGTAAAAGGTTTTTCAAACCTGGCCTTTTCAGGAGCATTTTCAGTAAGTAGGAGGGTTAAAAATGCACACAAACAAATGAAAAGCCCTAGCAAGGGGTACTGTGTGTGTCATGGAGCAGAGGAGCTGACCTGTATTTTATTGGAGCAGAAGCAAGAGCAGTCCTGGAGCCAGGATTGCTGAACTGGTGATCCAGCAGCATTTTATCTTAGCATCTTCTAGAGCTGTTCATGGGAAAGCTCCAGCGAAGGGATGTGGAGAAATCTGCCATGATGGGAGTGAGGAGGATACTTCATGAACTGTAATCAGCTCCTGCAATAAGGCAGATGATGGAGTGAAGGGAGAGACCTGTGCAGGAGATTGGAGGGAGGTCTAATGTATTTACTGACAGAGGAATATTCTCAACCATTAAGTTCCTGTGTTAGGTAAGGTGTTTCCAGAGATGCAAAACATGATTTATCTCTGATTTCAGCCTCTCTTTGGGAAGATAAATGATCTTCTCTTCTGCTCAGGAGATTCTGCTTTGTCTCATGGAAGTTGTTGTCTGGCTAGGTGTTTTTTTTCCTCAGATTCTTTTCAATAAAACAATGACAAGACTATTACCATTTCCATTATTCTCTTGGTTTATTCTGGAAGTCAAAATTTTTGGTCTAATTAATTTTCTCTTTAAGGATAATGGCGTTAGGTTGAGTACTTGAGCTTCTTTGGCTTTATTTGCACAACTCAAACTGATTGTTTATCTCCCATAGGGGCTTTTTTCTGCCTTTTTTTCTTCAGTAGTTTCTCAAACAACAGTTGAGTCTATGAGGATACACTTTCTAAGCTATTTCAGGTTATATTTTTATTTGTGTTTTTTAATGTTATGTCAGTGTGTTCTATACCCTTTTCTATACACCTGTATTTTGTGTTCCTGAAGTAGCTTTTTCTTGTAGTTTCATGCACTGTTTCAGTCTCACCATGCTGTTTCTCCTTAGTCTTTATGTTATTGCTGAATAGAAATTGTAATGAAAATAATTGGAAGTGCTGAATGTAATAAGTTTCATCACTGAAATGATGTCTTGTGTTTAGTACTAATCTAATGTTGCTGAAGGAGGTAGAACAGACACCATTTTTCACCCAAATCTCACAGAAGAAAACCAGTGGAAAATAGTTTCCATCAAGGCCACTCCTGTTCTCTCCTGTCATTTTTTCCTCCCTTAATTTAGTCTTTGTATTTGGTTTTTATGCCTTCTCCTCCCCACTTTATTATTATTCATGTATTTATTCCATTCTTTCTTTTCTCTCCAAAGTTCAGATTTTCTTGCTCCTTTGTGTCCTATTAAAACAAAAGAAAAATCAAGCCTCTCTTAGGCAGGAGGAAAGATGAATGCTAAAGCACATCTTTCCTTTCTCTAGCTATAGTTTGCTTTTCAGGATAAACTAGTTAGATTTTACAGAGTAATATGAAATAGTGAATAACATTGGCTTCTCTTGTATAGTGGGCAAAGGGTGGAAGTCTGGGATATGAGTCAGATTTTATGGTAATGAATTAGAATTGGACTGAACCAAAATGTGAGGATGTTCTCTTGTCCCAAATACCCATACACTGTGAAATCTCAATACTAATATCCTGAACACTTTCTCTTTAAAAAAAAATTGCTTTAAAAGAGTGTGTTTTATTCTGCCTTCTTGCTAAGTCTCTTTACCTTGATCTGGAAAGGTCCTGTCGTGCAAAGCCCTAAACTCCCTCCATGTTGAGTGGATTTGACTGGTGCTCTGAGGTCTGATGGAAATGATTTATGTGTAGGGTAGGAGCTACTGTTGTCATATTTTTTTTCATTTATCATTCAACTCCATGGAAATTGATACATAATTGCCTTAAAAGTAGAAGACTTTGAGGCTGATGTTACCAATGTCTTCAGATTACCTACTCATTCTCTGCTGATTCTTAATGAGAATGTTCAGTACTGTCTGTGGTTTCCATTCAATATAATGATTCAGACTTCTACTATGTGGCTGTCCATAATGGCTTTTTTGAAGTCATAATATCTATCAGGTGTTTAATTTGGATTTAATGGCCTTAGAATGAGTATATATTGACAAGAATAAGCGAACATATTACTGTTACCAAAGGAAAGATTTCTGTCTTCTACTAAAAAGTAATCTATTGTACTAATTTTTTACTTGTCTGTTAATTGTTGCATTTTAAACATTCTTAAAGTAAAAGGAAGTATCTTTTTTTAAATGAGTGCTATCTTGATATTACATTAATGTTTAATTCTTAACTTGGGAACTTAAAAGCTGGGAAAATACTTTTCTTAAATGTACTTCATTTTCTCAGACAGCTCTCCCAGCAGATCCAGCTGCTGTTAGAGCCTGACATCAGTGGAATTCACTGATGTGTTTTTATTTGTTCCTCATTCAAAGTGGGAGTGAGTTGAACTCTTGTGGCAGAGTCAGTTTTTGAAATTTTTAACATATCATTAAAATTACCTTTTATAAATTTATTTTTTTTTAATTTTATGACAGTACTGAATTTCTGCGGCTGACAACAGAGGGAACCAACAGGGTTCAGTGTTGTCAGTTCCCTCCTTCCTTGCATAAACCCTGAAACTTAGGAGGAAGTTTAAATGTTGACACATATGGTTTTATTTTTGATCATTTTAAAGCAGTATCACAGGTTTTTGGGCAAATTTAAGTAAAAATAGTATTTATTCTCTAGACTAAATACTGTGAACTTCCAAACTTGCTGAATCTCTCAGTGATTTTTAAGGGCAGATACTGTCCACTTAAATTTTTCTTCAGAGGTGTATTGCAAATAAAGATCTGTACCTACTACAGCTGCAGCTTACAAGATGATACTCCTGTTGTCAGTCATTTCCTTTATCCATTGTTTGTTTGTTTGGGATGCTGACATCTCCCTAGTTAGCAGAAAGTGAAATGTTTTGGCAGCTAAAGTTGCATGCCAACTTCTAGTGTCTAAGGCATTAAAGAACTGTGACTTCTAATATTGTAAATTGTTAATTTTGACTATGACCTTTAGTGGATGCAAGTGACTAATTTCTGTTTCCACAGTTTCTTCATTTATATAAATTTTCACTTTTATTTCACCTTTGACCCACACATGTTTTACTAATTTTAATAAGTAAGTGGGTGAAGTTTAGGATTCAAAAAGGAAATAATTCAAATGTTTTCATATCCAAAAGTTAGACTACTACTAATTTCAAACACAAGTAATTTAATTAATATAAGGTATTGCTGTGGGCAGTGTTTACTGTAACTTGTTTTGCTGGGTCTAATCACAGCATTTTTTGGTTTGGTTCTTTTTACTCTGTGGAACTTGATGACTCTTGTCTACAACCTTTGCAGAAGTCGTGTTCAGGAAAATACTTTTGTCTTGTATTTGTTCTCATTTGAACCACATGTGAAGAATGTAATGGTTTTTTTCCTCTCATAAATATTTAGACTTATGATAAGTTGAAAGAGAGTGACCTTGCAGTAGAGTATCTCAAAGATGCTTGAGGAAGTTTTGCTTTGGAGACCTCCACCCAATCAAGAAGTGCATAAAGAACTTGAAAAGGCATGATCTGAGCCATTAATGGATGAATGTTGAATGGATATCAGCAAGGCAAAATTGTATTTGTCAGGGTTGGTGAAAAGGAAGGGCATTCATGGAAAGTTTGATTGCCAAGTTCTAGCTGTGCATGGATAGGAAATGTATCTTGAAGTTCTTACTTAGGAGGTTTTTTTTATATGAGAAAATTCAACTTAAACCTAGTTTAGATGGCAAGTAGCACCTTTATTAAAGTAATGGAATGGGAATAATAAGAGTATGATATGTTTCATTGGGTGCATTTTTTTCCTCTCCAAGGAGTCTCTGAGGAATTTCACTAAACTCTTTCAAACTGCCTGTTGTTTGATGCCCTACCTATTACTTAAATTCTAACATATTAAAGGAAAGCAGAATCAGTCTTTGCAAATTGTGGGTTGGTTATCACTGCATAGTAAGGGGACTATTGCTCACTTTGCTTGAATTACCCTAAATGCAAACCTTTCCACTACCAGTGTCACAGCTACCTCCTAGTTATCCAACAGGAAGGCTGGCTATTAGTGCAAGCTTGTTGATTATTTCCAGCTTTTGTGAGGGATTTTTTAAATCAAAGTTATTACAAATGAAGTAACTATCTGTGAAACCAAACTGTTGCTAAGGGAAAGATTTGAGGTATTTTATTAGGTATTGTAAAGTCCATAAGTGCTTTAAAAGGGATTTGCATTCACATTTATATGTTACAATTTCTCTTTTAAAAATAAACTTAAGTACAAAGCGTGTAACTTTGCAAAGGGTGTTTTTGCTGGCTAATGGACTTTATTCATTGCAGGGCTTTTTTTTTTTTCATACTTGGAATTTTTCTTTTGGCAGCAGTTTCTAACCTGTTTCAAGAACATTGTTTTGTTCACTGAGCAGAGCTTCTCCTGGTTTATAAAATGGGGTAAGAGAGGGGGAAGAAATCCTGATGTATTTTTATGTATTTGCTGTGTGTAACATGTTCACCTAAACCCTGTTTCGGTGTCTTCCTCTGAGGCTAAATAGATGGCTGTATTCCAGTGGAAATTAGAACAGACGCTTCTTTAATCCACCTAAATTTTTCCCATACTAACATAGAAATTCTTCTTTTCTTCTCCCTCCTGTACCTCTCTCCACCCTTCAAATTTTACGTCAGTCCCTACCACAGCTGCTAGCACTCCTGATGCTGTTGACAAATACTTGGAGACACCTGGAGATGAGAATGAACATGCCCATTTCCAGAAGGCCAAGGAGAGGCTCGAAGCTAAGCATCGTGAAAGAATGTCTCAGGTAAGGGGAGATTTCTTTATTCGTAACTGTGTGAGTTTGTCTGTCAATAAGTGATCCTTCATCTTATTTCCCAAGGCTTCATCCAGGTGCCCTGCCAGTTTGCAATGCTGTAAGCAAATAATTTACTGCCTTTCTGACTCTTGCCTAAGAATTCAGCCATCTGACACACTTATGGTTGTCACCACTGCGATCATAAGTCACTAGAAGGGTTAAAAGAAAAAAAAACTGTAAAACATGTATCTCATCTTTGTGGGAAAATGTTTGTCTTGTGACATTATTCATGTTTCAAAGTAAGGAGCTTGGCCTCTGTATTAATTGTCCTTCCCTTGGAGCAGCTGAGGGAAGATTGTTTGTGTTGAGCGTTTTCTGTGTGTGCCCTGAGGGTAGTGTAAGATCACATATGTTCATCTAATGGTTTTGAGCCTCAAGGTAACATGATATGCATCTAAAGTGAAAGAAAAGAGGAAAATCTGGTGCTTCTGAACTAAAAATCCAAACTGAATCAACCCTTTTCTTTCCCTTCAACCAAAGAGATTTGTGTAGCCTGAAACTGTACCCAGGTTTTAATCCAGTGAGAGATGAGTTACCCACTCTCTCAGAACCAGGGCTTACAATAGCAATGCCAGTAAAAATGGTCACAGCTCTGCTTTAATAACAACAAAGAAAAATTCCCATGCAAACAGGGATAGCCAATCATTGATGCATGTATAACCTTTAAATGTTTGCTGTTCTCCAAAAGATAACAGGGAGAGGATATGTTAACTGATTGCAATATGTCATAGTTCTTGTTTCTTGTTTTGGTACAATTCCCCTTTTTTCTCTTTCTCTTTTCAGTTTGTTAATGGCTGTACAGCTCCCTTACTTAAATAGTTGCTGCTAAATAGCCTTATGAACCAGATACCAAGCCTTACTCAAGGGAGCAGTATATTTATACATTTCTCTCCTAAGACATCCTGTGACGTCCTCATGTCTTAAATTTGCTCTTCCTTTGGCTGTCTACGGTATTTTTGGAACTGTAGCATGTAGAATACTTATGGAAGGAACTTAATGACACCTTTTGTCCTAGAATAGTTTTGCTTCTTGGAAGTTTATTTCCAAAGCAAAACATCTAAAAATGCTGCAGTTCTCAACCAGCCTGAACAGGTCTGGTGTTCGTTCGAGATTTTTTTTTTTTTTAGGCCCCATGACACTTAGAATCACAGAATGGTTTGAGTTGGAGGGACCTTAAAGATCATTTAGTTCCATCCCCCTGCCATGGGCAGGGGCACCTTCCAATACATCAGATTGCTTAAAATCCCATCCAGCCTGGCATTGAACATTTCCAGGGATGGGACATCCGCAAGTTCTCTGGGCAACCTGTGCCAGCACCTCACCACCCTCAGAGTAAAGAATTTCTTTTTAATATTGAATCTAAACCTACTTTCTTTCAGTTTAAAACCATTCCTCATCACTACAGACTTCGAAAAGTCCCTTCTCCTGCCTTCATGAAGCCCCCTTTAGACAATGGAGGGCTGTCCTTGAAGTCTTCTCCAGACTCAAGAACTTCATATCTCTCACCCTGGCATCACAGAGGAGGTGCTTCAATCCTTTATTATCTTTATGGTCCTCTCCTAGACCCACTCAAGCAGGTTGATGTGCATCTTGTGTTGGGCCCCAGAGCTGGATGCAGCACTGCAGGTGGGGTCTCACCAGAGTAGAGCAGAGGGACAGAATGCCTTCCTCAGCCTGCTGTCCATGGTGTTTTGGATACAGGATGCACTGGGCTTCCTGGGCTCTGAGCACACATGGCTAGTTCATATTTGGTTTTTCATCCACCGGGGCACTCAAGTTCTTTTCCCAGGGCTTCTCTTAGTCCATTCATTGCCCAGCCTATACTGATTTTGGGATTGCCCCAGCCCTGGTGCAGGAGCCCACACATGGCCCTGTGGAACTTGAACCTGTGGTTTTCCCAGGCCTGCCTCTCAAGCCTGTCCAGGTCCTTCTGAATTGTCTACTCCCTGTCCTGGAGAGTATAAATCACACCACTGACTTTGGTGTCACCTAACTGAGATTGCTCCCATTCCTGCTGTCCATGTCCTCAGCAAAGATGTTAAATAATACTAGTTCATGTATTCCCTAGATTCCACCATTGCTACTACAGTGTGTGGGAAGCCTGTTTCCTTCCTTAAAACTGTCCAGTTAATAGAATTACCCCCCTCATTTTTAGTCAGGACTCTTTGGAGAAGTTTTATGATATTACCAGAAAAAAAGGTCAAGACTTAAGTGTGGAAAAAAAGCCCTTGACAAAGATAGACACCCTTTTGGCATGACAGTGACCATTCTCACTAAGCCAACCTTCAAGCAAGTACCTCTGCTGGCCTGATTGTGCTAACCCAAATGTCTGCCATACAAATCTTCTCTTGCAGATATGCTTTTGTCCCCTAGTGTAAAAAATGGGAGTGAATTCTGCTGCTTATATACATAATGAAAGTTTTCTACTTAGCATCTCTTAATAATGAATGACATTTTCCATACTACCTCTTTCCCTCTTACTGTCCCTTAAAGCCCAATTTCAAAAAGCATCTGCCAGGCTCTAAGGCCTGAGTTTTGAAGAAGTTTGACTTTGAAATGGCTTGCTGCTTATATCTCAATCAGAAGCTGTTATTTTCTCTGTACAAAGACTCCAACCCTTGAAGAGCCCTAAATCTGTATGTTTTTCATAGGTCTGTGCTGTCAACAGAGGAGAATAGGTTTTTAAGTGCAAAGGCCAAATTCAGCCTTCTTCTGCACGCACATGTGTAACTGGGGAATTTTTTCTCATCCTTGCTCTTTGGGGCCCTCTGTAGCGCTATGGCTTATTTCTCACTCACTAATTCCTGAAGCAATGACTTTTGGTGGGAGCAGAGGTTCCCTGTGGGTGGTAGCATGGCCCATGGCTAGCTGTATCTTCAGTTGGTGAGCACACGCACACAGATACTCTCAAGCATTGAAGTCTTCTCAGTTAACAAAAATCCATCACTCAGGTCACAGCAGTCCTTACAGGAATATTGTTTCTGCAAACAGCTGTGTAATTCTGTTTTTTTTCAAAACCTTTCAGTTTTGTGGCAGCAGAGCTGAACTCTGAGGCCACTAATTTACATCCCTCCCAACTAGCTGTATAAGCTGTCAGTTTATCATCCTGCCTTCCATGCCTTAAAAGGTTTAATGAAATAAAATGGACACAGACGGACCTGGTGTGGCCAAAGGTCCTCTTAATTACATTACCCACAGCGCTTATTTTTGTCATGTGGATTAGCAGAGGGTTAGTTTGGGGGATAAAGATGGTGAGGCAACTCTTGTTCTGAAAATCCATAACTGCTCTTTCAGAGTAAAAAAATTAGGCAAATGTCAGAGATATGATTTTAAGACAGAAAGGGAGAAGAGGAAGAAGAAAAACATAAAGTTGCTAATCTAGGACAATGTTCAAGCTTGAGCACATCATTGTAGTTTATGACTTGGCTTAGTGCCATAATTTCTGGGCCTTCTGTAAGTTCACACCCTGTTACTGTCCTCTCTAATCACAGAGGAGCAAAGAGAACTAACTCTGTGAGTAAAGCAGAAAGAACCCTGAATATTCATTCAAATATTGGTTCAAATATTTCTCAGAACGGGATAAAACCCAGAATTGGTTAGATGTTGATACCAAAAAATTGATATATTTTATATGAAAGAGGCAGAGAGGAAGGGAAAGAAAAGGAAAGAGGGGGGCTGGACGAACAGGGAGAGTGACAGAAATGAAGTAGAAGCATATCACCCTCCGTGGGTCCCAGTGATGTCTCATTGTTCCCCTCCATCTGACTTTCTTGGAGGTGAGGGCCCCCTGCTGAAAAGCATAGAATCCCATGGATTAATACACATTTGGGCAGATGGGAACACACAGGTACCTCCCTGAGGGGGGCCAGTTAGACACTGTCCCTTGCAAGACTGTGGATCTGTTGCATCATGTAGGATCACGTGCAGTGCTCTGGTGCAGGGTCTTGGGACTCCTTTGGGGGTTGTCATGATCCAGCATAATACAGAAGACCAAAGCAAACTAAGCCTCTGTGAATAAAATGGATTGGACCCAGGACAGTTTTAAATATACCCAAAAAATGTGATTAAAACCAAAGGAGGTTAGATGTTGCCAAAAAAACTTGATATATTTTATTTAATAGTAAAAGAGGCAAAGAGAAAGAAAGACGAAGGAAAGAAATAGAAAAAGAGTTGTGCGTGGGGGGTGGAGGGACCAGGAGAGAGTGACAGGACTTAGGTAGGAACATATCACCCTTCTGGAGGTCCCAATGACATCTTGTTCTTCTCCTCCATCCCATCTTTTTGGTGGTGAGGGTCCCCCGCCACGGTGGCACCAAAAAGTATAGAATCCCATGGATTAATACACATTTGGGCCAGGTGGGAATGCCCAGGTGCCTCCCCTAAGGGGGCTAGCTTTGACACTGTCCCTTGCAACACTGTGGATCTGTTGCATCATGTTGCAGTGCTCTGGTGCAGGGTCTGGGAACCCCTTTTGGGGGGGCCTTTGATGGGCCATGATACCCCTCCACCTGTCCTTCATGTGGGTGTGGATTTTCCTAGAGTAAAGGGGCCCCTGGGCTCCTCTGCACAGTGGTGGATGGGCATGCACTGCCTCTCACCAGAGACTTTTTCTACATACAGCCAAACCCCTCCTCCTCCCCCACTTTGGGTGTCTGTGCAAGCCTGGCAGCAGATAAGCCTGGGACCATAGACTCCACCCCTGAAGGTGGGCCCTGCAGTGGATGCTCTTCCAGATGCTTTGAACAATAGTGTCACTTTTCTTATCTCTGTTCCTTAGGAGGTTTAACTCACAGTTCAGGGTTTTGCTAAGGAGGCCCATGCAGGATGGGCTTGGATGGTCTTCTGTGCAGCTTTTGTTACGTACTTTTGCTATAATAAACAAAGCCATAAAATTTCAGTCTCTGACACATCCTGCCATCAGTGGCATCTCAAGTCTCTGGAAAGATGCTGCCTATGTACACAAATTATTTTCTCAGCTCCCACAGTCATATGGCCTAAGCACAATTAAGAGCTGAATGCTTAATGCACACTGAATACACAGCAGCACTCTGAGAATTAATATGTTTTTTCCAGAACACATCACTGTGCTCTGAATTGTGGTGTCAATTATTATCATCTAGTTCTGTTTTGTCAGAGAATCAGTGAAATCTCCTGTGCCAAAGTATTGCAATAGTAGCAGGTGGGGGGTGACCTATAACTTCAGTGCGCTGCCCATCATGTTCTCTGTCATTAGTTCCTTGCTACAACTCCTTGCAAATTTTGTTTTCCTGCTGCCTTAAAGCTTGGCTTCAATTTAAACATCAGTGGGTATTGTCTGATGAGAAGATAATGTAAACTGAAGAGGCAGTTTTAGGCTGACAGTTACATTGGTTGGAGTACAGTTAGTTCTTGGGACTTAAATTTCAGCTTAGGTTTCAGTAAAAGAGTGGGGTGAGATAAAAACTGTGATTATATTTAGTTTCAGGTCTCTGCTTTTAACTGCTGCCTAACCATGAACCTGGTGAAGCCAAAAAGCAGGCAAAACAATTTCTCAAATTTTTTCACCAAAAAATTTAAAGTTTACAGCATCCCACTAGCTTCCCAGGAGATAAGTCTCCATTCTTTTGGGCTGTTATTGAGGCCAGAATGTCTTACAGATAAATAATTTTGCTGACAATTGTTGATCTGTTGAGTTGATCTGTTTTTACCATAACTGATGTATTGCTGTCTTGAGATACACTCTAGGGTTTGGGGTGAAAAGGAAGATTTAAACTTGGCAACAAAACCCCATACATTGAGTTGTGTTGGAGTGCAGATTTCAGCCTGCTGGGTAATCCTACAACCCTGTATAGAACTGAGAGGTATTACATTTTAAGGCCTGGGAATTGTAAAAGTCTCCTTTGAGCCCAGGTTTGTGTGGGTTTTGTTTTTTTTTAAAGGCACAGGCTCAGCCGGGTACCCTTAGGCACCACCAGCATTTTCCAGTCTGCTCATCAAAGAGCCTGATTAGCAATGTCTGGTGTGGTGTGTGGAAAAATTGGGAAAAACAGGAGGTGAGTGCTGGAGGCTCAACTTGCAAACATGAGACACAGCAGTTCTTATTTCTCATGCCTTTGGTATTGGTCTTGGTAAAATTTCAGTTGTCCATGTGGACTCTCAGCTTTTTTAAAAATTATCTTGACAATTTTTATTAAATGAGGTGAAAGTGTGTGTTTTATTGGGAAAGGAAGGAAAGGAAATGCACATTGTGAGTAATTGCTTATAGGTTTCTTATCATGCTAATCCTGCACATAAATAGTCACCTATTTGTGTGCACTTCATTCAGTGGGAACAATTGTTCTTATATAAAATATATTATCTGAGGAGATTGTTGTTGAGGTGTGAAATGAATGATGCCTACAGACAACAGAAAGGTTTCAGATCTCATGGACAACAGGTTAACCCACTCCCTGACTATTGAAACACTACTGCTCTGAGTTACAGGAAGAGGAGGCTTCTCACATTGCTGAAAGAAATGACACTGAAAGATCTCCTACATTATTTTTCAAGTGTTGTACTTGAGATACATATTCAGTTCTTGGAAGTGTTTCTACAACCCCTGTTTCTGGACAAATAGCTGGACTAGCACAAATTATGTGTAATTTTTGATCTGCCCTACTCAGGCCAGTGATGCAGTCTGAATAAATTAAAAGCTGGTGCCAAAAAAGGTGGCATGATTCAATTGGAATGAGTTCAAGGTGTGAAATTTACACCCTTGGACAAAAAGAGTGGAATCTGTTTTCTTTCTGTCTGAGATGAAAAGGATTGGTGTGTTTTCCCGTGGAGATCTCCACTTCCCTTGCTTGAAGCCTGGTTAATGTGTTCCTTCACAGCGGAGTTGTGAGAGCTTGGCACAGTGTACTTGACACACAACTACTGTCTTTTTTTAATTTAATAACAGGATTCTACCTTCATAAAATGTTGTAACTGCCTTTATTTTTAAAGTTAAAAAGAGGAGAGGAATGTAAAAATATGACTCTTCGAGCTGCAGTGCTTGGCTACTGCTAAGCCATGGGACAAGGGAGGAAAATAGCAAAGTCACACTCCTTATTTTATTCATTAGGTCATGAGAGAGTGGGAAGAGGCAGAACGCCAGGCAAAGAGCTTGCCAAAGGCCGACAAGAAAGCTGTTATCCAGGTAAAGGAAAATGCAACCACAACCATCTGGAGCCCCAGTTAAGATACAAGGGGTGCTGGGTGTGATGTAATTTAATAATCTACTTTATGGAGATTTCCTGTTATTCTCTACTCTTTTTTTCCTGTCTATGCTGATGTCTTCTCTGTTTCTGTTGTGATTGATGGTTTTTTCAGCATTTCCAGGAGAAAGTGGAATCACTGGAACAAGAAGCAGCAAATGAAAGACAGCAGCTTGTGGAGACTCACATGGCACGAGTGGAAGCCATGCTGAATGACCGTCGACGCATTGCTCTGGAGAACTACATCACAGCCCTGCAGACTGTCCCGCCCAGGGTGAGTATGATAGCAGAGGCTCTGCCAGCTGTGTCAAAATCATTGTAGTTGTCCTGGGGGAAATGCAGATGTGCCCAGGTGCAGTCTAGCTCTGGAGCCAGGAGCTCATTGTGCAAGAGCTGTGACAGCAGTCAGCAGACAGTTTGTCTAAATGCATACACAAGCTCCCCATGTGAATACCTGTTGATGGATAGATGCATAATAAAGATACTTAAGCAAATAACGTGGAAGTGATTTGGTTGTCAGAAATTGTAGCGGTTCACAGATCCTGCAGGAGGATGGTATCCCTCCAAGTAATGCACATTAAGATACTTCATCATGACAACACGGAGCTTAAAGATAGGATGGTTGTGATTTTTTCTTTTGTTTGTTGAACTGTTGTGAAGGATTTTTTGAGGATTGTTAGATGGCATGAAGTTAGCACACTAGCAATTCGAAGTTGTGTGCTTTTGATGGGTGTAAACATGTACCTTCAGAATGCAGATTGAGTGGAATTTAATGACTTTATATCTCTGATACTTGTTTCAATACCACAATAGCTGGTCAGTGACCTCCAGAGGAAGAGACTGCAAAGATACCGGGGGAAAGCAGTTTTATGTATCTCTGGCCTCTTGAATACTTCCTTGATGGAAGAAACATTGTTACACTGTGAGTCTTTTAGTGAATTTGACCTTACAAGGAGTTACACCAATATGGCTAACATGATTACATTACATATTATTAGTAAATTTCCTTCTGAGGAGAAACCTGCATATTTGATGACCATGGAGAAGAGAGCATTTTCTTAGTTCTTTATCATTGTCATCATAACTGAACCTTTTTCTCTGTCCCATGGTACAAAACTCTCTTGCTTTTACCATGTCTGCCAAGTAAAAATTAAAATCTTTCACTTAGGTAAAAGTGTTGAGGGGTTACTTCAGGATAGTTGTGTGAAGAGTTTCCATTTTGCAGTAGTAATTTGTGGAAAATTAAGCTAGTTAATGTTAGATTCGTTGAGGATGTTACTTGGCCTGAGTGTGAGTTGCATGTTATAACCTCTTACCGCAGTGAGGGTTGTGAAAGGCTTGAACTCATTAGGAAATAGTCATAAGCTGGTATGCAGCTTCTTTTAAGTAGCTGGAGTGTGGCTCAGAACTGAGGTAAGTATATGGACTGGCTGTGGGTCATGTTTGCCTTCTTGCACTGTGGGTTTGGGTAGTTCACCTAAGGTAGGGTTCCACATTTGGCTTTGGAGCCAAGCTTTCCTGCTTTGAAGTTCGGCCTTGTACAAATGTAATCCTGTCTGAAAAGTACCCCAGTAAAATTACTTGATTTCAAGCTGTATATGTGTCAGGCTGGAGGCTTGGTTGTTCAGATATCTGTGGTTGTTGAAGGGTATGATGGGGACCACACGTAACATCAGGAGGGTCTCTACAGCTGACAAAATGTGGAATGCAGAGGACACAAAGTGAACTTCAGCTGCAGAGTCCTCTTAACGGAAAAAATGTTAAGTGACTCTGGGACCAGAAAAACTTGCATTTTGTGCTTATGTAGCTTGTAGTCACCTTCCAGGACATTTAAATTACTGATACGTTTCCTATGTCAAGGGGAGAGAACCAGGCCTGAAAGGTGACATTAGTCTAGTAAAAATAAGTTTTGAAGGAACTGTTTGAAAGACTGAAGTAAATCCTATATTGAGTATATGTCCTACAA
This sequence comes from Motacilla alba alba, assembly GCF_015832195.1. Classification (NCBI taxonomy): domain Eukaryota; kingdom Metazoa; phylum Chordata; class Aves; order Passeriformes; family Motacillidae; genus Motacilla; species Motacilla alba. Next base: position 23,749,556 of record NC_052016.1, on the reverse strand, counting down.
AAGCTAATAATTCTGAAAGGAGCAGACAGCAAGCATGGAGGTAACATTAGCTGAAAGTGCTACCAGACAGGGACTCATCTCAAAATAACAGGGGTGAACAGTTTAAAAAATAATGTCTTTAAACAAGTCCTTGTTCAGTCTTGTAGATGGTCTTGCCTTAGCATTTTTTGGTGTGCTCTGTAGCTGATGACAGCTGAGGTGTTGAACTGCTGGTCAGGTGCATGCCAATGCACTTGAAAACTGACCTTGAATTCAGCAGGATGTTTGTCTAGTTGTATTGAAAGAGAGGAGGAGGTTTTGAAGGAACTTAGGAATAAAAAGAGGATGTATCATCTTTGGAAGGAGGGTCATGTGTCCCAGGAAATATTTAAGGGGGTTCCTAGGGCATTTTCTTAGGCCACAAAGGGCCTTTAGGGAAAAGGACTCAATAGTGCTGTCTGATTTTGTGTCAGTAATTGGTGTTGAGAGTCCTTCTCTTGGATCATCATCATCCACTGGCCGATTGGTTTTGGTTGTGTGTTTCTTGCTTCCTGTGGTAGGAGCAACAGCCATTGGTTGAGACTCACTGTTTGGTTTAGCTATGGGCTTAGGTTTACTGTCTGGTTTAGCTACAGCCTGAGTAGCTGGGGTGTTAGGTGCAGTCTTAGTGACTGGGGTAGCTGCTGATTTATCCCTCTGCCCCCCTGCCTATATCTGCTACCCTACAGTATCTAGCAGCATGTGATAAGCATATGCCAGGGCCCAGCCTATTGCAATGATCCTTTTCTCCTTAGATTCATCATGGCACTTCTTTTTCAAGTATTTCCATTTCCATTTCCTCAGCTAGGTTCTGTATTTTTTCACATGGCAAGCGCCAGGCTGTAGGGTCAGAAAATTCCTTGAGGGTTTGGCCCATATCCTCCCATTTCCCACACCACTTAGGATTTTCCATACCTGGGTCTATTTCTGGGCCAGGGGTCTCATCAGCTCCTTTGGATATCTCAGCCCTCATTGTAGACAAACTGCAGGCCATACAAAGAAAGCTTACCAGATTAAGTACCAGGACAGTGGCATCTTTAACATTCAGGGGAAACTGAACATTCTCAAAAAGTGACTTAACAGATTCAAAGGAGAAGAAGGAAAGGAAAGGCTGAAAAGGCCCCCAGCTTGCAAGGCTTGCAAAATCCCCTGCTCCTCCTCTAACAAGCTGGGTGCAATTACTAATAAATCCCCAAAACTACTAGGAACTGGAACTAGGACGCAGGGTAGGATGAAGAAACCGTAAACGATACATATCTTGAACAGACTCCAGTACCTTTATAAACTCCCTATAAATCATTATCACCAAGCCCAGCACATAGCTATTGTAATCCATGCCCCTCTATTGTAAAAACTATATGAACAATTATGTTTATTATGTGTTATGAACAATTTTTGGGTAAGAAAATAAGCCTAGGGACCAGAAATGTATGAAAACCTCAAAAATGCCTAGAGACCAGAAACACATGAAGGCCTCCACCCAGAGAGACATCATGAATCAAGCAACATGGTTACTGACTGCTTTACCCCAATACAGAGTAAGTACAACCAAAATGCAATTAGTACAGGTTTGTCCCACTTTCTCAAGCCACGTGTTGGCTGCCAAAAATTGTATTTGTCCTGGTTTAGGACAAATTTGGGAGAAGACCTCCAAAGGGGTTCCTCTAGAGAGCAGATTCAAGTGGCCCCTCCCCCAGCTGGTTCAGGAAAAGATTTCCTTGGAGAAAAGTTGAAAAAGATTATTTATTTAACAGGCAAAGCATTCACCCACACAAAAATTGAACAATATTAAACGATAAAACCTCTTGCCACTCCAAAAGAGATGACAGACTCAGAAAGTCCCTTTGTGGGCTGTAGCTCAGCTCACTCAATCTCTTTTCAGTCCCTCCAGTGCTAGAAATGCTGCAGCCCAGGCCCGGCCTGGTGGGCCACAGGTGTGAGCTGCTGGTGCTCTTCTGGGTGTTCAGTCCAGAGCAGGTTTAAACAGTTCCAAGAAGAAGAAAAACTACAGTCCAGGGAACTTCTCTGCCTTAGCTAGCTAAAAACTAACTGAAATGCAAAGAAGAGCTCTGTCCTGCTGTCTGTCCATCTGCAGACAACACAGTCCAGGAGCAGGAATGTGTAGAAGTTGAGTGCAGTTGCTGAAAACGAACTGTGCATTTCTTCTCTCCCCTTCCCTCTTCATTCTCAGAACCAGTCTTAAAGATACAAAACTTATTTCTGGGCTAAACAGATGAATGGGGATGAATTGTAATTCAGCATCATAAAGTCACCCCAGGACAGGCATGTAGAAAAAAAAAATTAGAGAGACCAAAGCTCAGTTAGAATTTAATTTGGCAACTTTTGTGAAAGATAAAAAAAAAAAAGTTTTACAAATATATTAATGGCAAAAGGAAGGGTAAGAGCAACCATGATTCTCCTCTGGATGTGGGAGGGAATTTAGTGACTGCAGATGGAAAAAAGGCAGAAGTGTTTAACACTTTCTTTGCCTCTGTCTTCAGTGAAAAGACAGCTTGTCCTCAAGATATCTGTCCTCATGGGCTGGTAGGTGGTGTCAGGGAGCAGAACGATCCCCCTGTTATCCAGGAAGAAGCAGGCAAGGAACTGCTGAGCTGCTTAGATGTTCATAAATCTAGAGGATCAGATGGGATTCATCCCAGAGTGATGAGGGAGCTAGCAGATGAGCTTGCAAAGCCACTCTCCATCATTTACCAACAGTCCTGGCTCACTGGTGAGGTTCCAGATAGCTGGAAGCTGGCCAATGTGATGCCCATTCACAAGAAGGGTACAAAGGAGGATCCTGGAAATTACTGGCCAGTCAGTCTGGCCTCAGTGCCTGGTAAGGTTATGGAACAGCTTATATTGAGTGTCATCACGCAGCACATACAGGATGGCCAGGGTATCAGACCCAGCCAGCATGGATTTTGGAGAGGTAGGTCGTATTTGACCAATCTGATCTCCTTTTATAACCTGGTGACCCACCTGGTGGATGCAGGAAAGGCTGTGGGTGTTGTCTATTTAGACTTCAGCAAGGCCTTTGACACTGTCTCCCACAGCACACTCCTGGAAAAGCTGGCAGACCACAGGTTGGACAGGAGCACTCTTTGCTGGGTTAGGAACTGGCTGGATGGCCGGGCCGAGAGTGGTGGTGAGCGGTGCTGCATCCAGCTGGGGGCCAGTCACCAGTGGTGTCCCTCAGGGGTCTGTGCTGGGCCTGTTCTGTTCAATATCTTTATTGATGACATGGATGAAGATATTGAGTCTATGGTTAGTAAATTTGCAGATGGGAGCATATGTTGATCTTTTGGATGGCAGAAGGGCTCTGCGAAGAAATCTGGATCAGTTGGCTGGATGGGCAGAGTCCAATAAGATGAAGTTTATTAAGTCCAAGTGCCAAGTCCTGCATTTTGGTCGCAATAACCACTTGCAATGTTATAGGCTGGGGACAGTGTGTCTGGACAGTGGCCAGGCAGAAGGGGACCTGAGAGTACTAGTTGACATGAACATGAGCTGGCAGACAGCAGTGTGCTCTGGTGGCCAAGAAGGCCAATGGCATCCTCGCCTGTGTCAGGAACAGTGTGGCCAGCAGGAGCAGGGAGGTCATTCTTCCCCTGTACTCAGCACTGGTGAGGCCTTGAGTGCTGTGTACAGTTTTGGGCCCCTCAGTTTGGGAAGGATGTTGAGACGCTTGAGCGCGTCCAGAGGAGGCAACAAGGCTGGTGAGGGGCTTGGGACACAAGCCTTGTGAGGAATGACTGAGGGAGCTGGGGTTGTTTAGCCTAGAGAAAAGGAGACTTAGAGGTGACCTTATCACCCTCTACAACTACATGAAGGGTGATTGTAGCCAGGTGGGGGTTGGTCTCTTTTTCCAGGCAACAACTGACAGAATGAGAGGACACGGTCTTTAGCTGAGCTAAGGGAAATTTAGGCTGGATGTTAGGAAAAAGTTTTTAATGGGAAGAGTGATAAAATACTAGAATGGTCTGCTTGGGGAGGTGGTGGAGTCACCATCCCTGGATGTGTTTTTAAGAAAAGACTGTATGTGGCACTCGGTGCCATGGTTTAGTTGAGGTGGTATTAGGGCATGGGTTGGACTCGATGATCTTAAAGATCTCTTCCAACCTCGTGATTCTGGGTGAAACCTGAGGGAGCAGTGCATAGTAGCTGGATGACCTAATGAGTTAATCCAGTCCACTAACTGCTTTGCAGGATATGGAGCCAGAAGTTTGAATACACTGTGAATCCAAACTTCAGCTGCCTAGCCAAAGAGAAAATGAGCTTAATGGAAAATGCAACTTTGATACCCTAGCTGTATTTCACTCTGGCAGTTTCCTAGTAAACTAAAAGTGCTTTTGATGCAGTTGTGTTTTCTTTGGGAGAGTAATTCATAACCCTACTGATAACTTGTTAAGTATTATTAGAAAAATTGTGGGAGTGGAGGATTCTGGAGTTATCAAATTATTTTTAAGAATCCCCTTCACTGCCTGCTTCAAGTTACATGGTTTGCTATTAGTATGTTTGCTACAAAAATAGATTCTAAATATTTTAAGTGATGGAGTGTCTTTCTCTAAAGTTGTGAGGAAGAATGAAAAAAATAAATTAGACTTTTTTTATGGAAATGCTGCATGCAGTTAGGAGAGTTAAAAAGTCCGTGAATCCTTGGTGAATAGCTCCTGTATTGGATCCAAAACTAACTGCAGGTTTTTTCGTGTGTTACATGGATGATTACCCAGAGCACTGTCAGAGGTGTGCCTCTGAGTACCACTCAGGGCAGCAAAGGAGAGAGGGAGCACACAGAGATGAAATTGGATAGTTTCAAGGTGTACAAGAAAATAAAATTAAGCAAAACCAAATATTGGTACTCTTGTTCTGTTCTCCGAAGCACTGTCATGCAGGCTCCCCAGAAACTCAAAATTTGATCCTCATTCTTGATTCCTGATGCAGCTTAGCTGTGCTGCTGTACTTTGCTGCCTTTGAAAATGGGGTGCAGCTGTTTGGTATCCAGTGTCGAAATAGTATATTGTTTCATCATCCTTGGTGGGCTTACTACAGGAAAGGAGGATTAGGGGCAGCTGGAAGCAATATGCATCTAGTTTTTAAAACATTTGGATATTTTCCCCTCAATTTTGTACATTAAATAGAAGAATTCAAATCCATCATTCTCTGTGAGTGGATTGATTCTGTAATTTGCTTATATTCCCTCTTTCATGTGCATGTCAAATTTTTGTGGATTTATGTATTCCTTTCTAATCTTTGATGGTAAGAGAGGCACATTATCTGTGGGAAGGTGGTGGTGGGTGACAAAGACAAGCAGAAAAAAAAATGATGAAGGGTTTCAGACAAGGGAAACATACAGGAAAACTTTGAAAGGTAATTAATTAACCTCTTTACTTTGGACATAAAGTGAGCATATAATCCTTAAAATCAGTTTTAAATTCTTCTCCTCTAATTCAGCACTATTTTACTGAAATAGAAATTCTTGCTTAGAAGAGCAGGATTGCGAAGATCAACCCTGTAATGTACGTTATGTATCTGCTTTTTTTTTTCCCCATGTTTTCTTTTTTTTCAGAATTTACTCTGGTACCTTTTATGCTTAGGAGCAGTGCCTATTCACAGAGAGAGTGCAGGGCAGGTTGAAACTAGTCCGGTTTGGCTGTTTGGACAGGGGAGAGGAATCTGGAGAGGGGCCCATGCTCAGTGTCGCAGAGTTGGGGAAGCTCAGAGCATTTCCTGAGTCCAAGGAGGTTGCTGTGGAAATATGCAGCCGGAGGCAGGCCAAAGTGTTACTGCTGAATTCATGATAAAAATCCTCCTGTGCAGCAGGAAACAGCAGTCCAGCTCTAATACTCCACTCTTTAGCTCTGCTTCTCCTAAACTCATTAATTTCCAGCTGTGGACTTCTTCACATATACTTTTTGTGAAATAGCATGGATTTCAGCTCTGTTTTTATACCAAATCAGATTTCAAGTAATGTAGTCAGGTAATTCCATTTTCCAGAGTGTAGTTTTAAACCCTGGCCAGTTTGTTATATCTAGAATTAAGAGTTTTAAAATAGTGAGCAGAAACAAAATTTGTCTTAATTTGTCAGAGTTCAGTAAGTTGAAATACTAAAAAACAAATAATGAGATTGAATCAAATTGTTTTCATTTTATTTGGTCTCCAGAGGAGTCCTTGATAGGGAGGCAAATGTAAGTCTTGGGCATCATTATAGCAATGTGATTTTGATGTGTGAGATAACATCTTTTGTTACAAATTAGTAGAAATTATGAGAAGGCATCTTTAACTCCACAGAATAGGTATCTGGATGGGGATTTATTTGTCTTGCCCATGAGTAAGTGTTTGCATTCATCCTGTTCAACTTTTCTTGAATGTTTCTAAAATGAGCCACTTCTCCATGATGAAACATGACCTGCAAGTTAATAATTTAGCAAGTGAAATATGTACTGAATATGATACACAAGGTATTCAGAATAGTGGAATGAAAAGAAGCAATTGTTGCACATTGCAAGAGCAGTAATTGGAAGGGACAGATGACTGATTTTCCTCTAAAGACAGGGTTAAATAGCATTGTAAAAGTTTCCTCTATGATTTAGAGTGAATTTTGATTGAAATGACAAGCCAGCTTATAATTTCCCATGGAAGTTCCATAGCACAAAGCCAGGAAGTTTTATTTTCAATACACAGATCTGCTTTATTATGGTTTTAGTGTGGTTTCTTTGTAGTAAGTATTTTGGATTTCCACGAGATTTTTTTTTCCATGAGGAGAGATTTTAGCCATGCAAACTACATGTGATGTTTCTATTTTCCAAGCTCAATGAAATAGCGCTGTTTCATCACTCCCTTAAAATCTGAAAGAGCAGATTAGAATCAGTATAGAGATCATGGTGGAGGGACATCTGCATCTTTATATATTTGTATCTATGTGTGTGTGTTTATATATAACTTGCTAGAAACTGGATTATGGGCATTTTAGATCTCATATACAAGACCACTGAATACGACTTGTCTCCTTTTTGAAAGATGAGTCATTCTCTACAGTTCTAGGTAGAACATTAGTTCTTAATGGTGCATTGTCACCCTAGGTGGTCTGTGTAGCCCAGATACATTGTCTGTGAACCTGTCCACAGGTATCAAATGCATGCAAGTCCCTGGGTACTCAGGGAAGCTATATAAAATAGTACTTTGACAACATTGTCCAGCATAAATGGGATTTTAAACTAGCAACTATAGTTGCTAGCAACTAGCAACCCAAAGACATGAGTACATCTTCTGGATGGTTACAATAGCTTCTAAGAAGGACTACAATCAATCTCAGTTGTGCTCAGTTGTAGATAAAAACAGGTGTTTGAATCTGCTGAGAAGGGGGAGTTTTGGAGTGAGTTTGATGGGAGCAAACGGTGTTACAATATGTGCTTAAAATATTTGGTAGGTTCACATCTTATTAGGTGTGTCTTTTTTGCTGCATTTGCCTGAATAGTGTGTGCCATGAGATTGTGGATTTAAGCTTCTTGCCAGCCAGTCCAGAGTTTTGGAGTACATGTATTATTCCTAACTATTATTCCTAACTAATCAGCATAGCCCTAGCCTTTTACCTAACTAATTATTCCAAATTAATCAGCATAGCCCTAGCCTTTTACCTGGACGTGTCTTGGGGGCAAGAACAGCTGAATTATCAGGAAAGGTAGCTACATTTTCTGTCTTCAAAATTTTCTTCTTGTTATTAAACTTTCTGGTATTCTAGCCTTCATTTCAATAGAGCTTTACAGTTGACATTTAAGTTATTTGGCCATTCCCACAAGGTTGTGAGGATTACTCACTTTCCAGCATTTGTCCACAGTTTCTTGCAACTTCGTCTGAGAGTGCTTGGCTTTGGGGACTTTGAGTTATTTCTCTCATGAATGAATTTTCAGCAACACTAAGTTTAATTCTCTGGCAGGATATGGCTTCACATCTCTCTTTCTGTCTGACATTTCTTCTTCAAATAACCTTTGGTTTTGCTTTCCTCAGACATTTTTGAATCTATTGCTTCTCTTAAACCAAAGAGATTCTGAAATCTTTGGATTCCATATCTTAGTATTCATCTCTTGTGTAAATATTAAATCAGTTTAGGCTCTATATTTATCCATGAATCTAGGTCTTCTTAAAACTTCACCTTCACCCACAGTTCTTCCTGCTTTGGAAAGCTGTGCACAGAGCTTCTGACACTTTTTTTATCACTTCCATACCTTCTTCCCTGTGTCATTCTCAGTTCCTAGACAGGCTCTTTACCACTTCTGTTCATTCTTTAATCTGACGCACAGTAAGGTCTTCTTTCTATTCCTTCTCACTGCTCGGCAGCTTCAGGTAGGATGCACAAGCACAGCACCACAAATGGGAATGGAGAGAAGGGGGACTGCATTTCCAGAATCCATGTAATCTCAGAGTTAAACATGGATGTCTTAGCTGGATGCTGGAGATCACTTCCTGTTTTGGCACTGTATTATTGTGCAGAGCAGGAAAATACATAGGAATACATGTCTTAGCCTACAGTGCTCTGCCATCACTGTGTATACTGCCAAGTTCCCTTCAGCTGCTGATCTTTTCTTTCTTTTTTTTTCTTTGTATTCAGTTACATGCCTGAAGGCATATATCCATTAGGTTTTACTAATTAATATTACTTGCAATAGATTTCATATTTTTGCGAAATCTGGCATGTAAGCTGAGAAACTTCAGAAAACTGGGCAGATGTCTCTTTTTTTCTTACGGGTTTTCAGTCAGTTGTGTGTTCTGGATGTGTGTGTTCTGGATGCATATGTTTTGTACCTCAGCTCAGTGGTTCTTTTCCTCTGTTTTCTCCTCTGGTGGAGTAGCAATAGTGACAGGGCAGGAACATTGTGAATTTTTTGTCCTCAAGTTTTGCAGTCAAGTCTGGGGATTGGTTATTCATAGAAACATAGAAATCTGAACATCCTTCTCAGGAACATTATCTACTGCCTACAACTGCTATTTAGTGGTGCATCCTGATGGTATTCAGTTGAGAGGATCTTCCTTATGGTAATCAGAGTTGCCTTCAGAAGATAGCACCAAGGGCTTTTGGTTTGGAATAAATCTCCAACGCAAGAAATGAAAACGTGTCATTCTAAACGGATGGTTTTTTTGTTCTTTTTCTTTCCCTGTAGCCTCGTCATGTATTCAACATGCTGAAGAAGTATGTGCGTGCTGAGCAGAAAGACAGACAGCACACTCTCAAACACTTTGAACACGTCCGCATGGTGGACCCAAAGAAAGCTGCCCAAATCAGATCTCAGGTAATCCCCACTGACGGTTAGTGAGGTCATGTTAGTTCATAACTATTGTGAAATTTCTGTCATCCTATTTTTTAGAAAGTACCCAACACCTTTCCATGGACAGCTTTAAACACAATCAAAACCAATCTGTTTTCCATCAGAAGATTAAGGCAAAGTGATAGAGTAATGTAGGTATGATTTTTCTTCTGAGAAGAACTGAATACAGGTTTTTTTGTCTACCTGGACCATGAGTCAGTCATGGGCATGTTCTGAGGAGCCTTCCAGAGCATTAATGCTGAGAGCCTTTGTTAGTACTTTGGTAAATAATGCCTCTGAGAAAACATCAGTATTAGATTTAGCAACAACACATGGTTGTGCTATTCTCAGCTGAAGTGACAGAACCAGAAGGGGTGTAGCCATCTGACTGTGACCAACCTTTCTACAGTCATTGCAGAGGCACTTGTAATGTCTATAAATGTGATTACTGCGATGCTCTCAAGTTTAATGTGTTCTTTTAAAACAGACACTGTTGTTCATGGCATTTAACTGCTGAATGTTACTATAGTCCTCAATGCATATGTTTTGGAACATCTTTTATCTTGTCTTCATAAATCATAGAGGGCAAGAAAGCAGAAAGAAAGCACCCAAGATTGAAGATGTAGTTGGCTTTCAAAACAGCAATTAAAATTGGAGTCATAATGGATAAGCTGTAAAAACAGTGTGCTGGAATCTGTGGAATCTGCTACTGTTCCCTCTATAGAATTCAGTGGCAGGCACTGTTCCAGCCACAGTTTTTGAATTGACTGACATCACTAAAAGAAAAATCAAAACCATGTACCTCCCTGGATAGCAGATTAGATTTTCAAACATCTGTTTCAGCCAAATGTGTACATTGAGATCATGCTGTCTTGAAATTGCTGGAGTGAGAAATGCACACTTCTAAAAGTCTTCTGCAGTGACTATTGTCTTTGCCTTTACTTAAGCAACTATCATAACTTTTTTTTTCCAAGTCTCATTGCATTATTTAATAACAAAAATCAGTGAAATTTTGCAGAGTGCAGGTTATGTGGCAGCACTAGTGAAGAACAGAAACTGACATATAAGTACAAGAAGTGCAGTGTATTGTCTAACATGTCATTGTAGGAATGAGTATTGATATAGCTGGACACATCTCTGTGTCTAGAATTGGTCAGATGGTTGGGGAAATGTGGCCTGGGAGTTAGGTTTGTGAAATGTTTCTCAGTGGAAAATGGAAAACAAAATATTTAGTTCAATAGCATAAATATTTAGATTTGAAGAAATCATGCTGCTGTTTCATTAAAATTGCTGTCTGCAACTCATTTTACTTGTTAGGCCTAATTATCTTGTCAGTCTTCTAAGATGCACCTCCATTTCTCCTTCTACTGAAGAAAGGTGATACTTGTGAAGAGTAGCCTGGGGGAGCACGTATCATATGATGTATCATATGATATGTATCATACTCGTAACAATGAGAGGGCACTTGAGGCAATAGAGCTGTAATCGTATGAGAGGATGCAGTAATGCTTCTGGGTGGAAATATTTTTGTTTGCAGCTGAAATGTTTGCAATTTGTAAATGTTACCTTTTTCTTTTTCTTTGGAGAGGTGTTTCTTTTCTCAGTATTTGGATTAAGGAAAAAAAAATCCAAACACCTGAAACATTTTGATGCAGCAATCGCTGTGCCTCACTTGGTTTACATGTTATGTGAAAACTTATGAGTATGGGCAAATGTAAACTTTGCTGAAAGAAGAATGAAGCTGTGGATTTTTGCCACAATAGCTGCTTGTGTGCATGTTCTGCCCCACAGCAAATGTAAACCCCCTACTTCAAATTACTGCATTTCCATGGGATTTCAGGTAGCTATGGAAGAGCATCTAGAATGGTATTTTTGAGCAGCTGTAGGAGAGAGGTGAGTTTTGTGATAGGTTTGACAGTTTTGAGATATAGATCATATTTAAATCTTATACCTGCACAAGTGAAAATGGTCTTGCTTCCTATATCTATGAAATTTGTGATAATGTCAAATTATCCATAGTATTCCCCTCCTTCGAATACTTTTGTTTCCGTAGGTTATGACACATCTACGTGTGATATATGAACGCATGAACCAGTCTCTCTCCTTCCTCTACAATGTGCCTGCTGTGGCAGAGGAGATCCAGGATGAAGTTGGTATGCAAACTACTAATGTAGAAAAAGACATATATTTCTGTGATAAGAAATTACCACCAAAAGCATTGATGGTATCAATGGTATGCCTATTGATATACTACCTCAGTTGAAAAATAGAAGAGTAAGCCTGACAACATTCCTAAATTTTGAATTAAATTATAATGAACCCTTGGAAGACAAATCCTGTATAACCCATGCAGTGGCATCATCATACTACTGTAAATGTCTTCCCTGAAATATGTTAACTGACATTTGGAGCCTTCCATGCTATAGGGGTGCAGCAATTGACAATGAGATTTAGGCAAACCGTATCCTTTGGATATTTAGTTTACCTGGTAAGTATTTACATTATATTGACCATTTGGAAATCCCACAGCTAAAAAATTGGTTGCAGAACCAAGCAGCTGAGAAAAGTGTAGGTATCAACTTGGCAGTATCCTAGTGGTCATGCATTTTAGTTCTTGGTTAGTTATCAAATTGATATCTCTGCATCTCCCTTTTTTTCCAGCATACAAGCTGGACTGTGGATGAATCCAATAGAAACAGATCTCTTTTTTGCCTCTTGTTTGCCTCTTCCCTGAGAGCTGTAATGCCAGATAGCTGTGAGGGAGAATGGCTTTTCCTTCCATCCAGATTCCTGCCCTTGGCTGTGGCATTGCTGCAGCACAGAGATCTCCAGTACAGTGCTCACACTTTGCCATTCGCTTCTATTGCAGCAAGGCGACTGCACTCAGTTTTGGACATCACGCTGCTAATGTTTGTCTTTTAACAAAAATAACACATGGTTAAATGTAAAGGTCAGAGATGGGACAGTCACTTTTGGAGCAGCTTTTTGCACAAGTTGTGGCAGTAAGTGGCAGTTAATGTAATAATTTCTCTAGTAACCAGGGTCAGCTGAATAAATAAGTCATCGATTTCTTCAAAACATGAGGGAGGGAGGTGTGCCACTGCAGTAAGGATTAGGATGCATTTAAGACACAGGGAGGGATGGACAGGGAGTAGTGGTGGATTCATTTGCCCAAAGTATGAATTATGATGGAGATATGCTTCTGCTTGAGAGGGCTGGAGATGAGATCAAGAAATAGTGGAAGGGACTGGGAGGCAGCCAAAAGATAAACTGGTTAGTAATTGTCCTTAGCTGTGTGTTTCTATGCTCCACAATTATGAGGCACAATCAACAGTCTCAATCTGTGTATGTAGTCACTCAGGGAGGAACAACATCTTATTGATAATTTGAAAGCATATAATTTCTGTAGAAAGAAGGTGTTAGTACTGTGAGGTCTTTGAGATGCTCAGTTAGTTTTCTTTTTGCACTGCTATCCTTCCCTTGGGGGTTTTGCTTCAAATTTCAATTTCTTCTTGGTAATGTTAGTGCTTGTCGCTGAAGACATTCTTGTAAATTTTGTTCTCCTTTCTATGTACTGAAGTGGAACAAGAATTCCAGAATCTTGGAAGTGGCATGAGACCAAAAGTCTAGTAACTGCTGAGTGGTTTGCAAGAATCTGACTCTTATTCTCAAATGTAATACTAATTTTAGGGGCAAAAAAAGAGCCTAAAATTACTAAGGTATTATTTCCTATTAAGTTGATAGCAGCTAAGAAATGACAAAGAAAGTGTTTGTTACAGTCTCCTGAGCAGTTTTTCCTTACCTTGATTAATTTTTTTTTCTTTTGTGGTTTAGGCTATGCTAAAAACTGTTCAATGCATTGCAAAGTTTAAAACAATTAAAACGAAGTTCTCGTAATTGGGAGTTACTAAGCAGCACAAATTAAAGTACTGTCTTTTCTGGGTAAAATATCAGATCTAGATAAAATAGTTTTCCATAATGCAATGTCTTTCAGTACCAATGGTCTTTTTGTTGATAATACTGTCTGTATACTTTGTTTTATATGTTGATTTAAATGAAAGTTTGTGGAGCTCATTCCCATGTGTTCAAGAAGACAGTATCCTTCTAGTTTTGAGCCTTCTAGCTCTGATCAGCCTGTTTCAAATTGTCTTCTGAAATTACTGAATTTCTTAGTCTCTGTACTTTCCTAAACCCATGGAAAAGGACATCTATTACAGCTACAAAATTTGTGGAGAAGTAAACTTTTAATAAAACTTCACTTTGTAGCATTCCCAAGAAGTATTACAACTCTCATTAAAAAGACTGGTGTTTGATTAATACCTTTTGTTGGAACCATTGACTTAGACAGTCAGTAGGAAATTTGAAAAATGAACGAGGTAAGAACGTCTCACACAGAGTGTCTGACTAATGAATTACATGTAAAGGAGACATGATTGAAAATAGTTTTAGTTCATTTTCTTTCTTGATTATAGTTTTACTTTCTAGTTCCACTCTGCCGTAGAGTTCTTCATGAAAAGTTTTTACCTTGAGGAATGGAGAATCTTTGCTTTAGACAACAGAGCTCTGACAAAGGTAGTATTTCCCTGAATCGAGCAAGTAGCTCTGTAAGCAGCAATACAAATGAGATCTAGTTTGCTGTGAATGTGTCCCATGGGTTTAATTCTTCTTACATATAATGTGGTGCTGTTTTTCACTCTATTTTTCCTATTGCTAAAAATATTATGACCTATTTTTGCACAGTTAATCAGATAAATCACAGTCTAGCTGTTGGACATTTGGAGTTTCCTTAAAATACAGACTATGTTTGCAGTTTCTACCTTAAAAGGCAGGCTTACAGCCATTGTTTTAATGTGCAAAATCCAAAATAAAAAATCCAGCTTCTGTGCTTAAAGCAGGCTTTTATGCCTTTTAAGAGCAGCCTTCTCTTGTTATTTTCGTAAGTCCAGCAAAGATGGTGGTAGGAATTTAGGGTAAAATTTAACAGAGTTTTAGTCCTTACCTGCAGGTGTCCATCACCAGCTGATGTGGCTTTAACAGTGGGTGTCATAGGAGCATATAGATAGTTGGAAGACTCACAGCACTCCAGAGGGTAGAAAACAGCACTTAAATTAAGTGAGGGCTTTCATCCTAAGCATTTGAGCAATGCGTAATGTGCAAACCCTTATGTGCCCCATAAGGATTTCAGGCACAGTAATGTAGTAGCAAATTTCAGATGTGTGAGAAAGGATATTGCTGACTGTCTCTTTTTCATGTTGGGGCAGAGGAAAAGTAGCCAGTCTTAGAGTTGCAGAAAGAGTCACCTGATCATGGTTGTTCTGAAAAAGCTTGGAAAGAATAAGCAGGTCATTTGGGTAGAGACTGGCATTCTGGCTGCAAATGATTTCTCAAGGGACAGTGATGCAAATGTGTTAAAAAAGAGGTTGCTCTTGGCGATTGATGTAGTTCTTGGTGATAAATGGAGTTTCTTATGAGTAGGAGTATGCCCCATGAATAGGAGAGTAGCACAAAAAGAAATCTGAGCAGATTATTTGCCTGCCTAGCTATTTGTACTCACCTTTTCTCTCTTATAAATCTCATATACTATTTAACACGTATGGAAACCCAGAAAAAGCAATAGTAGGCTTTAAATGAAATCAGCAGTCCCATCCAGGAGCACATCCCGCTTTAAATCCTTATTTGATTAGATTGCTTATCTATCTATGTAAAAGGCAATTTATTGCAGAGAGTGGCACAGCAGGCATAGCTTCTGAATCAGAAACTACGTCAGAGCTTAGTGCATCAGTCATGTGGGTAGGCAGTGATCTGAATTTTTAATTCTGTGTTTGCTACTTGTTTCCAAATTGATGTCCTCAGCTTCCACTTTTCTAGCCTGCCACTGAGGAAATATTAAGCACTGTAGTAATACCTCAGCAGTATTGTACCTAAGCTCAGAAGCATTCAGTTATGAGCAATAAGTAAAAGAATATTATTTCAACTGTCCCTTGACAAATAAAATCAAACTATTATTATTTTATTATTCTGTTCCACTCTGCCTGTCCTGTTGTTCTGCAGCATTTTCTGGATGCCACACGCACATTACTTGTCTAGGAGAGAAGGCAAACCCAGGCTGACCCCTAATCAGGGCCTGCTTTCACGTATATATAGTGTACTGTGGGTCAGGTGCTATTTAGACATTTGTGTGCTCCAACTTAGCATGACAGAATTTGAAACAAGAGACATTTGCCTCTTGACATTTGCCTTGCAAGTTCCTTTGAAGATTTTTCTAAGTGTTTTTAGAAGCAGCTGCAGAGTCAAGATGTCTGAAGACTTCCTTTAATCATCAGGCCCAATACCTATTTGAGTGGAGGTCAAAGTTAGTGCTACCTCAGCTGGTTCTGGTCTTTCAGCATTTATTAGACTAATTTTTGATTCTTTGTTTCTAGCTTGTAATTTTGACCTGTAGTCAATCCACAGCCTTTCTGCATTTCTTGCCATGAGTTGAATTAGGATGCCGTTTCCAGTCATTCTGTGGTATCTTCTTAAGAGGTTTAATGGTTAGTTACTAGTTTCTTGCCACAGGCTGACAGTTCAAAACCACAACTGGTGTGGTCTGGGGACTGATACAGCAAAACAAAAACATGCTCTTGGAGACTTTGCAAAAGCGAAGTTTGTGTCTTGTCTTGTTTGGTGCTATTCCTTTTGTGATTGTTTTCTTCATCCTCTCCCTTAAAATGCTCTTTTAATATGTAATTAGTAGTGTCTGTCAGACTGCAATGGGACTTCTCAGTGTCTTTTTTTCTGTAACTCTTCCTTGTCGTTCTGTCTTAAAATTTATCTGATGGGAAGAATTCCACTTTCAAAAATGTTAAAGATGTTGAAGCAATACTTAGGATTTCTGAACCTTTATTTGAAGTTGGGTTGCGCTGTCAAGGTATCAGAATAATAAAGGCTAGTTGACTTACATTGTGTCAAAAGCTTATTTAAAGGTTTACAAGAGTATTGTAATGGGATCATACAGAATGGTATGGTGTAGTTCATATCAAGTAAGAACAGTAATTACCTTGTAACTCCATTTGACTGTGTTAGACTAGAAAATTCTTGAAATTGCTTTTTGTTTGTTTGTGGCAGCTCTAGGGCACTTAATAGGAACCAGTTCTAATCTTCCTCTAAAACTAGAGGCAAAAATACTGGTAGCATCTGATTGATGCTATAATGTCATGCATCGGAGTACTTATAATGTCTTAATTTTTTTTTTCCTGGTAAAGTCAAACAGTGTTGTTGAAGAATGGGTAAATGAATTAGCACTCCACGATTTATCTGCACTGAGACAGACCATGTTCAGTGAACTGGCATAGAGAAAAATAAAGAATAATCACTAGTGGTGCTCATCATCAGGGCAGTTAGGTTTTGCATTAGCTGACGAATGTGCTTCATCCAGACAATGTAAATAGAGTGAGCATTTGCAGTAGTTGCAAAAACCCATAGCTGGGGAAAGTTGGACAATTTCTGTTCAGTTTTATACTTTCTGCTATTCTAGAGATCAGTGGAATTGTCATTTTTAAATTGCCCCAGGCACTTGGCTAGTACTTTGTAGGGGAGTGTTCAATATTGGATGAAACATCGTCTTTGCCAAAGCAGAAGTATTGAATTTCCACCCTCATCTCTTTAAAACCAGCACATTTTTCTGTGACAGCAAGTATTCCATTGAGATTTGTTGATATCTACACCACAGAGAAACTTCTCAGCAAACTTTAAACAGTTTGTGGAAGCAGGACAACAGTATGTAGGTATTACCAAAGATTCTGTAAAACCTGCCTTCTAGTTTTAAGTAGCCTGTTTGGTGTGTCTGGAGTGTATCATACAAGCCCATGTTCCTGCCCTTCTGCTCTGCCCTTTGTGCCCATAAGTGTAATGCAACTGGGACAAGCAGTCAAAAGCAGCCTTCGGAGAATGTGTATTTGCACAGGTATGCTGAAGTGACTTCCAGCACTAACTACACCTGTGTTTTCTCCCCGTAATTGATTTGACATATTTATGTGTATCCAGTCACCTCAGCTTTTCAAAGAAAAATTTGAATTTTCTATTAAGTGTTTATTTACCTTTAATATTCTCCCTTGAAGGCCTATAGCATTCAGTCAAAAAGATGGTTTGTTAGGATTCTAGCAAAATATATATTGTTGCATCAGTGATTAAAAATAGCAGAGTCCTTCCACAAAAGCAAATGAATTCTGTATTAAACTTTCCACAGCAACTTTGAGATAGATTTTGTATGCTTAAATATTGACATATGGCCCAGGTGGAGTGCCTGATGAGCAATTAAGACCTTTTCCACCCAAGGACTTTGGTTTTTAAAGCATTTGACTAATTAATATACATATATATATACACACACACTCTGAAGCTTTTTTTTTCCCCAAGTGTTGTTTTTTTACTTTAATTATCACAAGCCTATAGCCCTTTAAGCGATCCCATTTTGCCACTTTGTTATCTCTATAAAATATTTTTACAATTATTTAAATACCATAAATAATAAGATGCCATTTGTTTGAGAAGGCAATGTATGACGTTTATGTAGGAAATTAGCCAATGTCACAAAAGCACAGAATGCCTGAGTTTGGATGGAACCTCTGGAGGACGGAAGGACATCTGCTCCATTCCCTCTACTAAAGCAAGACCACTCATAGCCAACTGCCAGTGCTTGGTCATCCTCACAGTGAAAAAGCATTTTTAAGAGACTCAGCTCTGTCTGCCAGTAAGATATGACCTTTGCTTCAATATAGGAGAGAAGAAAAAAAATCCTGGAAATAAATCCAATGTTTTCTCCCTCTAAGCATCTCTTATTTTTTGTCAAGATTATTTAACTGTCAAAGAAGATTAGGTGGAGAATTGTAGATGGTTCAAATAGATATAAATTGCACATCACTGACGCTGATGTTCTGAAGTGCTTTCATTAGCAATGTACTATATCCTCCCCATCCATTTATAGCTAAATGGGCTATTGTGTGCTATCATGGGCACTAATGTTCTCCAGAAAAGACAAGAATCCTGATTTTTGTGGGCACAAGCCCTCTTTCCATCTCATAAATATTGTGAACATGACTTCAGTCAGTGAAAGAGCCAGTTTCCTCCAGGGCGCACAGATACTGGGAAAAGGATAAATGACTTCAGGTGGCTTTGGATTGAGGCGGCATTTTCTTAAAGGAAAGATATGGGACATCTTGTCTTCCAGTTCAGAAATATAATCAGAATAAAAAGTTAATAGTAGTGACTAAGTTTATTAAAAGAATCTTTTCCTTTGCTTTGAGTAATGCTGTTCTGTTTCACCTGTACCTTTAAAAAATCTGGCCTCATGATCCACGTCTTAGAACTGAAAACTGATAATAATCATGGACTTGTAAATTATAAACAAAGTAGTTTTTAAATTTTCTGAGCATCTGCTATTTCAGTGAGTATTTAAATCTTTCACTCTGAATAATTTATTTGCAGGAGGGTTTAAAGGTGTTGCTTTGGATTTTTCAGGAGCTGATGGTGAGAGCACTCTGCCCTGCATTGATAGATCCTTCTTGATGACCTTATTTTGTGACCTTTCCATTACTTTAGCCTGAAGTATTTTTTCATAGACACTTCTCTTTTAATAGAAGGTTGCCATCCCCAGTACAGATCTCACAGGGAGCTCATGATCATGAGACCACTCTGGGCTCACAGTGGCAACAGGTTGAGACTGAGACAGTGTCCACTTAACAACTTCTTTTGATACCCCTCTGGAAGAATCGACAGTCACCTTGTGCACAATGGAAAAAAATACATTAGACTTTGAGTAATTGTCCAGTTATTGGTTGT
Organism: Motacilla alba alba; assembly: GCF_015832195.1. Classification (NCBI taxonomy): domain Eukaryota; kingdom Metazoa; phylum Chordata; class Aves; order Passeriformes; family Motacillidae; genus Motacilla; species Motacilla alba. Next base: position 23,730,417 of record NC_052016.1, on the reverse strand, counting down.
ATTCTTTCCTATTTTTCTTATTTTATTGGATACATGTGGATTTGATCAGGATTTTCTTCTTAATCACCGGTCATTTTGTGGAGTCATGAATACAATAGACTGGGAAATTCTGTCTTGGAGAGCTTTGTTTCCGTGAGGAGTAGGATTACAATTATATGAAAATGTTGTATTTAAAGGAGTGTGTATATTATTTTAAATTGGTATACTGGATATATTTGATTTTAAAATGCATTATAGGTCAGCATTACCCTATAGCTACAGATTTGCTCATAAACATCTAGTTTAATTCTTTCCTGTTCTTTTGTGTCTTCCGTGAAAAGTCTAAAGCCAAGCACTCAGTTTTGAGATGATACAGATAAAGCATGTAAGCATGTGGTGATACTAACATGTTCTCTTTAAAGCATGAACCAACATGTTCTTTTTAAAGACTTTTTAAAGTCTGCTTTTAGTCTTATGAAGCAGCCTTTCTCATTAGTATTTCCTGATAATTGCTTCTCATGTTATGCTTTAAGGAGTTCATATGTTCGTTTATCACATTTAAGATGTCTTTTTTTTTTTTTTTTGATAGATAACTTCAGAAAGTCTGAAATTGTCTTCCAGTTGTCCAGCTTTCAGATATGATCTGAGAGCAGGTGACTTCCCAAGTGCATAGCTCCAGTCAGAGGGGAGTCACTGGCTTTGTAAAATGTTGCCTGATTACAGAAATCTCATTATACTGAGCAATTGGAGATTTTTTTTAATACACTGAATATATGTGTAATTTTTTTCATAAATCTGTCATCCTAAATCAAGTTCATTATGCCAATGTCCACGAATACTGAAGCAGCCCAAAACTGTGGTATCACAAACACTCTAACATCTTCTGCTTCATTTATGCTGTTGAATGATGGATTTTCTTTTCCCCGTTAACATGTTTTGGAAACACAGTTGTGTCATTCTATGTGATTCACTCTAAGATCAGATTCCTAGTAGGAGGTCTTGGACTGTGAAAGAAACAAAGGAGTCATCCTAATTCTTACCTGCTGGCAAATTGCAAGTCTCCATTGACAACCAGTTACATACTTGTAATATTAGCACAAGGTAATATAGTTTCATATATAATATATTACAGAGCTAGTGTGTCAGTCTCTGGAATTGTTATCCAAAGGGATTTAAACGCTGAAGTCTGAACTGCATCACTATGGGCAGGTATCCTGAGGGGGATGGCAAAATAAGCCTCTAATGCCAATGGTGTACCAAATTTTGTTTTGAAGCATAGCTTGCTTTCCAGAAGTGCAGAGAGAAAATTCACATCTGTTTATTATGATCAAGAGTATCTGTGGTGTTTTTCGTTGGCAAGTTGTTACTGTTGGGATAAAAAAGGAAAAAATTACAGAGGATATGTGATTTTACTGAATGGCTGGGTTGATGGAGATGTTGCAGTAATGTTCTGCCAGTTCCCATGAACATAGGATTACAAATGATCTTTCCTCAATGCAGCTTTCTCCTGCCTGTGATTCTCATATACCCAACTTCACTGAAAAAATGCATTTTTCTGAGTAGTGGTGCCTGGGCAGGGTTCCAGTTCTTGCTCTGTTCTGCTTACTCCTTTTAGATCATGTGTATGAAAAACAGCATTAACGGCATCAGAACTGGCCACATCCCACTTCATAGATATATTTGGTAAATTTAATAAATGTATCTCTTTAGATTACTCTGGCAACCTTGGATATATCTGGCCTATCAAACACTAAAACTGCAGTTAATAAATAGGCAAAATACTTATTATCTGGAGCAAGCACTGCACAATTCCGTTCTATAAATTTGGATTTAAATTTAAAATATTCTCAAGGGTATCAACTGCTGATGCCTATTTTGGCCTTACCTAGAAACAGAGGCCAGAAAAAGTTAAAAGGATAAAAGCAGATATATTTAATGAAGGGCCTTCAGGTACATTAATGGCAGACGAAGCCTCCCCATGGGGCTACACCCAAAATGGATGATGGTCCACGAGTTTTTCAGACAGATATAAGTTTGGTCTATTAGCACATCAGGTGTTAATTCTCCAATTACAGCTTCCCCCCGTTTGCTCCCTTCTCCCCCGATTCACTTTTATAATTTTCGGGGCCTGAGGCAGATGGTGTTCTTGGATCTCAGGCCTAGAAGGATTGCTTTGTCTGACCAAAATATGAAGATAATTAGCTAACACACTATATGGAGTTCAGAGTTATACACTAATGCAGTACAGGATATGAAAAATATAAAAGCTAAAATCATAAAGCATTAGTGCAATAAGTCAGTGTTCAGCTTTTTATATTTTTTATGGATTATTGAGTGCTTCCAAGATGACACATCAGAAATTGTTGTAGTAGTCACAATCTGACCTTGAGAAGTGTTTGTAGAAAATTATAGGTAACTGACTTTTTTCAGGTGTCAGAAAGTGGTAGTTTTAGGTCCTACTGCAGTTTTAAATTGTATTGTGTATAGTAAGTTTGGCAAGTAAATATAATTTTTTTATCAGTAAATAAGACTGAAAAATAATTTATAAATAAAGTAAATAATTATTTTCAGAAAATTAGACTATATAATTCTGTAAAATATTTAAAAATATTTTTTTGCAGAGTAATTTCACTTATAAGCCTTATCAGGTACTTAAGAGGGAAAGTTACTTGGCTTTTTCTACTTTACACAAGCCTGAGCAGGAATAATGATTGCTGATTCATCTGACTGTAATATCAGTGACAATTGGTCAGGCTGTTTATTTGTTTTAATTTAGACGCTTCAGCCTATTTTAAAGACTTAATGATACGTTAATTCAGAATTAAACATGGACTTAAATTTAAACTTTGAGAGTTTGTCACAGTGACTCCTGTGGATCAGGATGATGATATACAATATATGTTCTGGATTATGGTATAATTTCAATTCAATTTTTTCCCCAAGTATTTCCTAATCTTATCTTGTCTACCTTCATATTAGGTTGTTTCCATGCCTTACTTGGAGAGGACCTGTCTAATTTAACCAAATTCAATGAGGAGGGCCTGAGAGGAAGGGAAAGACACAACAGAAATTGAAAAAAAGGCATGTTGTGGAAGAAAAGAGCAGGGTCTTTCATTTCTGTTAAGTAACTCTCAGAGATGATATAAGCTTCAATACTCTCTGCTTTGAAGTGAGGAGGAAATGCAGGTATTAATCAGATGACTGGCTGTTAAATACCAAAAAAATTATTAACGTGCACTTAGCTATAGCCATATGTTGAGATTTAATTTTAGTTAATAGATAGTTTGTGTAGTTGTCAGATAACTATGGGTCTGCAGTAATAAAGTTTCTGTCACTGAAGGGAAAGTCTGTCATACCAGGCTTCTAGGAAAATTAGACAAAAATTCAGACCATGTGTTTCATAGCAGGCTGATTTGCTCAGAGTGCTCAGTAATTGCATTGCGACATACAAAACTAAATTTGCATTGAAGTCCATCCCTAAGGAAATGACACAGGTCATTTTGAAATCAATCAATTACTTGGTGATAAGTTTGTATCCTGAATTGGATTACCCAAGCTTTAAAGACTGTTCTGTACCAGAAAACCTGTGATTTACCTGCGCAAGGACAGTATCTCTGTATATTAAACATCTTTGGGGGTTTTAATGATATAAGACAAAATGTCTGCAAGATAGATTTAACTGAAACATTATTCCATGTACCTGCTGACAGGAGGAAACTCACTTGGGTTGTTTTTATGATGTGATTGGGGAAACAGCAGGAAACAGCAAAATCTACAAATGCTGAAATAGAAGGAACAAGAAATGGGAAAGAAATGGAAGTGCTAAAGTGGTTTTTTTGAAAATGTAGTAGAAGCATGTTCTTTTTAGCATGGTTCTAATTATTGTAGCTATTCTCAAGTTCAAATGTGTATTTTTTCTAAAGTTAGGTTTTCTTAGCCATCAAGGTGTTGTCTAAGGCTATGGGATGCTTATTCTCTTACTAACTTTTTAGGTTAACTTTTTCATGATATCTTAAATGTTCATTTTCTGAGAATTTGAAAAGAGCAAACTCTTTTCAATTTATTGAACTAGGTTTTCATACAAATAGGAAATTTCTGAAATGTGGATGGTTTTTGGCTGCTGTTTGCTCTTACCTAGTGGTGGTATCTCTGAGGGACAGAAAATAAGAACTATGACATGCTTTTTTCCATGGTTCTTGCTCTTTCTGTCTCACTTTAGCCATGAGGGAGAGACATATTGCTCTGAAAGAGTTTCCAGACAAAAAGACCTGTGGCATAATTCACAGGCTGTCGAGGAGGTGAGAAGAAAACTTAGATCTGATGGTGTGGTCACATTTCTCTGTCAGTAAGGATCTGAGCACTGAAGGTTGGGCTCATTTCCAGTATTTCATAGGAATCATCTACCATGTCACTCCTCTTTCATCATCCTCAAAGCATGCAGGCAACAAAGGCACTTCTCCACCCTCCAGCAGGCAGTTCACTTTCAGTAACATCATCATCAGTCTCTCTACATTATATTTTATTTGTACTATACAAGTGAATTAGTTCAGCACTGAATACCACAGAATTGTGTTTTGTGGCTTGATAATGTTATAATTATGACTCATGGCAGTATGCAACATCATGATCATACACTGTTTGATTCAGCAAAACATCTAAAAATAACAAAATACTTCAAATTCAGTGGATCTTTGCTCTTTGTGGTAAGGCACAGGAGGTCTTGTTTTCATATTTACCAGTTTTGGAGAGTTTTGACTCATAGCTGACAAGATACAGACACTCAAAATTAGTTTCAAACCTGACTGCAAATGCAACTGCTTTAGAAAATAACATTGAATTAGCCCATAAAGTAAGAATGCAATTGAAAGCTGCAGGTAAATATGTTACCTCTTGCCACATGTGCTGTAATAAATTATTGTGTTGGTGTTCTTAGTGAATCCTAATTGTGACATACAACATGTGCATGATTTAAGCTGCCTTCAGACTGGATTAAGGCAGTATGTGTGCCAGTGCAAATGAAGCTGCTACTGTGACTCAATTGCTCTGTAATTTCTGCTATTAAGAAGAACAGGGAGGTTGCTGACACTTTAGTTTTGTCACTTTGAAAGCACATGCTCAAAAGCTAGTACCTTTGGGAAAAACACGTGTTCAGTTCAGACTGAGTGGTCACTGATGATAAGTGAGGCAATAAGATTCTGCATTTGTATGAGTTTATTTGAGCTGATTTCAAGCCCATCTCTGTTGGATCAAATATGTGTTCTACCATATAAATGGCATTTTACAAAGGAAATTTGATGTTGGGTCAAAACTATAGCATATAATTTGGTGATATTTTAACTAGTCCTAATTAGAGGTGTTTTGGGTACGCTTCATTTCTAATCTGGTTTAAGTTGTTTCCTAGAACTCCACAATTACAATTGCCAATTTTAAGGCTGCTTTTCAATTAAATTCAATAGTTTTCGCACATAATAGTGATTGCAGACCTTTTCATGTAGTAGGTGGGCTCCTTGAAAACACAACCAACATTATAATTATTTTTGGAAATTTTAAACAAACTATGAATGAAATAAAAATTATGGTTTGAAAGATAGCTAATGGGTTGTTGGCATTCCAGGACAGCAAGAGAAGCTGTTCCATATGAAATTCTTGTCATTATAGCTGTGCCAATTAAGGGCTGGGAAGTATGTCCAAGAGTTCAGCATTAGAAATAATGTTGTGTGACAGCAACATTAGATAAGATTTTAACATAACATGGGTTTGCCACTCAGAGACACCATCAACTTTGTTGGGATTTGTCATATCTTTTCTAGCACAATGCTATCTGCAAAGATTTGCAAGCAGAATTGTGGTCTTGGGGCATTGTAGAGAAATAGCTTCTAACAATACAGTATCTACGAGAGGATTTTGTAGTAAATTTTATTTCTCTTCTTCAGCTCTTTCTTTGCTTTTGGCTCCATTTGCCTCTTTGTGGGATAAGAGAATAGTCTTGAAAGTAATTTGGAGTGGTATTACCCTTTTATCCAGTTCCCCAAACATATTTCAATTTAGTTTTTCTAGATGCTGTTGTTGAGGAGTATTGACCCATGAGGAGGCCTGCAGTGAGTCCAAGAATTAGTGAAACTTGCTTAGGTGCTATGAGAAGCCCAAGAAGCATCTTCATAAAATACTAGAAGTGAGCCTATCTCTCATCCTGAGAAAGAAAAAGTTTAGGTGCCTGAAGGAGAATTTTGAGTGGCTGGAGAATCAGCAAATGTGTGCCCTCACACCAAATTCAGAGCTAGTGGGAGGTCTGAGGTCCCAGCTGAGACCACTCTCTTCCTAAGTTTATGGTTGCTTTTGAGCATATGCTCTCAGAGGGCCAGAAAGATTTGCCATCCTCTTTATTTTTCTCAATGGCAAGGCTTAGCAGAATGCTACAAGGAGATAATAAGCCAAGCAAAAAACATTTATTATAGAAAGATTCTCAGAGTGTTTTTGATCTGTTGGTTTGATGTGAGATGAAATTTTGCTGAGCAACCTAGGATCTCTCTATTTTCAGCACCTAATGATAAGATATTCGTAGTACAAATACATCCCCTGAAACAGTCTTGAATGCACATCCTAGCCTCTAGCTGTGTCTGTACTCCCTGCTTATTTAGGGATTTGTCTTTTGCACAGTGAGGGAGTTGAGTTGGCAGCTGCAGATGGAGGAAGTACTGTGTCAATGAATAGATGTATGGCTTTCCATTAGCGTAACTGATGGTTCAAGTAGCCGTCAATACTTGGAACAAAATCAGCCCTGAAAAATTCATCTTGGACTTTGCCAGTCTTATCAATAACTGGAAATCCTAAGGCAAGCTCTTTTTAGCAGTTTAACGATTGAAGCAATTGTTTGTTAATCATTTGCTCAATGCAGACACAGTGTCAGTGTGATGGATTCCAGCAGCTTCTATGCCAGGCACAATTTCTCACTGTCATTCAGTGTCTGATTCATCCTGTCAGATGGGCTTGACTCATGTAGCCATTGTTTTCCTGTTTGTAAAATGGATGTGATCATAATCTGCTGGTTGTAATATCTGTCTGCCTCACTTGAGCTATTGTGCAGGTCAGTTCCTTTCCATGCTGTCCGCCACAGCTGGGTGGAGGACAATGGAGCTGGCAACGATGTGCTCCCAATTGGGTAGCCTTGAGAGAGACCTTGTGTGTGATCACTCCCAGCCCTCAGAAATTTGGGGATAATAATGATATCATGATGGGAGTTTGGAACTCCTCTCTGTCAGCCTGGCAGGCACAACCATGCCTGCACTGTGGCCTCTCCTGAGTTCTGTACCAGTCCTGGTGCTGCTTCTCCACTGCCAGAGCTCAGGTCCTTCCTTCCCCTCTGTGCACCATTTGTCCTTTTCCAAGGGCGGGAGCTGTCTGCGGGTGACAAATGTTGGCAGCAGAGTATGGACAGGAGTTGTACAGGATAGGCACTGCCCAGGGCAAAGGAGTGGCTGGGGCACAGCTCCTCCAGGCACAACTCCACCATCCTCTGCCACTGCTGCCTGAGCTCCAGGTCTCTACAGTTGCCCCACATCATCCTCTGGGGATGGAGAGAACAGCGGGAACAAGAGGAGCTGTGCCCCAAAACCATTGCAATGCCCAGGTTTTGAAAGGTCTGTGGTCACAAAGATGCTCAGTACTGTAGCACTCTCTCATGTGGTCCATGATGATATGGTAGTAGTGTTCTCAGCTGCTATCATCTGTGGCACCCTGCAAGGTACATGGACACCAGACTCCTCCCTCAGGCCACTAAAATCCAGCTCTTTTTTGTAAAGTCTTTTCATCCATATCTAATGAAAATTAACATGTCATGTGATAATGTCTGCTCAGAATATCAAGGTACTTCACCTGTCTCTTCTGATGAAAGGATGTGGTTTAAATTGAAAAAGGAGTAGTGTAAGTGCAGTTGGAGATAAAATCAGATTTAACTTCAATGCTGAAGATTTAGTAGGTGTCATAAAATAGTACTGGTTTCAGTAAAATGAACATGAAAAGAAAAACAATTCAGTGTAATTGACATAGGCTTTCTATACTGTGCTAGTAAGTCATTTTAATGGGCAAATTAAATCACAGAATTAAATTTTGTATTCATATTAGTCTTACCATCTGCTCAAGTAATTACTGTTTAAACTGGAAAATTTATTTTAAAATGTTATTTTGTAAGATTCAGAACCCGTGTTTGCCCCAGAGCTGAGGCTGCAACATTCTTTTTATTTTTGATGTTCTGAATTCAGTGTTACGGGAATAGGGTGGCAGAGAATTTCATCAGTTATCTCAAGGTGGCCTTTGAGAGATGAATTACAGAGCAGAGCCCTACTGCATCATAATTGACAGAGGCGCTGAGGCAGTGGCACCTCTAATGCTCGTGAGGTGGTATGGGTCCTTTCTTGAGGGTGCTGCATGGTTACATTGTACTTCTGTGGTATGAAGCTTCATGGAGTAAAGCTGGGAGAAACATAACATTCAAAAGATTTTGCTGAGGTTTTCTAAAGCTGTGATGTGTATAGAAACTTAGATGCCCTTCATCACTCATATTACTAGGAAATGAGTGAGCCCCTATGGAGTGGCATAAAGGGTTTAGCAGCAGAGTGGTGATTCATGTCCCTGACTTGCTACGTGGTAGAGATTTGGGTGTGAAGTAGTGACAGTCAGGAGGTCCTTAAGGAAGTGCAGAGAAGACAGTCCTAATAAAAGCTGTTGTATCATCAGCTGCCATGTGTGTTCTCATGTGGTCACTTGCATTCTACCACAGTCTCCTATTATGAACTATTTAACTCTGTGGCACGTGCTCACTATTGGTGCCTTATCAGCAATTATTGGTCTGCATTGCAATTTCTTGCTTGAATGTCCTCTTGTGCAGCAGGTTCTCTCAAAATACTTGCAAATAGTATGTTTTTTCTACAAAAACAGATGTCGGTGAATCAGGGCAGATCAAGAATGGAATTGTAGAATAGTTTTGGTTGGAAGGGACCTTTAAAGATCATCTAGTCCAACCCTCTCTGCAATAAGCAAGCTCATCTTCAACTAGATCAGCTTGGTCAGAGCTCTGTCCAGGCTGGCCTTGAAGGATGCCAGGTACAAGGCATCTACCACCACCCTCCTTGTAAAAAATTTCTTTCTTATGTCTTACGTACATTCACTCTCCTTCAGTTAAAAACCATCATCCCATGTCCTTTTGCTAAAGGCCCTGATAACAAGTTTGGCCCTTTTGTCTTATAGGCCCCCTCTAAGTATTGAAAGACCACAGTAGGATCTTCTAGGACCTTTCTCTTCTTCAGGCTGAACAGCCACAGGTGTCTCAGCCTGTCTTCATAGCAGAGATACTTCACCCTTCTGATCAGCTCTGTGGCCCTCTGGACTCACTCCAACAAGCCCATGTCTTTTCTGCACTGAGAGTAGAGGAACTTTGATGTGAGAAGGGAGTAGGAATAATGAAGCACACGCAACCTCTGAGCTTATTTTTAACGCAGAGTTGAACAGTCTGTCCTATACACCTGATGGAACTGAAAAGTGCTTTGATTGTTCTCACCTTGCTTCAAGAAAAAAAACTCCACAGCATAGATAATACTGCGTAGCATTAGGTGCTGGTAGCTTGTAAAATAATTTGCCTGCTACTATTACTACTAGTACCAGATGTCTACTACTGCTTTTTAACAAAGAACTACTTCAGTGTTATGATGAAGTTATATATGTTAAAAAATCAAATGTTTCTTCAGATTTTTTGTGTTATAGTAAACCAAATTAAATACAGTGACTGTTGTGGAGATTTAGGAATTAAGAGTTGTGATGAGCTTTGGCAGTGAGCATTTAGGAGGAAGGAGAAATTACAAATACATTCCTTCCTGTGGATCTCTCGCCAATTGACTTACAAAAGCATGTTGAGATGAGGGGAATTGTTTTGTGCTTCCTTTCAAAGTGATTGGGAAGAGCCAAGGAATGTATATAGCACAGACCTATGATCTATTATATGGCGGAAATGTGGGTAGGAAACAGTATTGAGCAACTGTGGTTGATGTTTCAAAAAAATGCCTTAGCTGCAGTGCTTATCATGGGGTTTTGACTATTCTAAGCCTTACTATTTATGGTAGGAAAACAATGTCACAACAGTGAATTCTTACTTGAGTAGCATTGAAAATAGGTCCTTGGATATGCTGGCCCTTTTAGATAGTTTCTGCATTGAAATTTCCTTGCAGATGAATTACTTCAGAAAGAACAAAACTACTCTGATGATGTTTTGGCCAATATGATCAGTGAACCCAGAATCAGCTATGGAAATGATGCTCTTATGCCTTCATTGACGGAAACAAAGACTACAGTTGAACTTCTTCCAGTGGATGGAGACTTCAGCCTAGACGACCTTCAACCATGGCATCCCTTTGGAGTTGATTCTGTTCCAGCCAATACTGAAAATGAAGGTAAGTGCAATGGGGGGAGAAACCACAGAACTTTCTGAGCTGAGCTTTGTGGTTTCTGTTCACATTATTCCCTGAAAATTAAGTGTAAGTAGGATAGAGGTTCTGAAATACACATTTGGAACTGGTCTGCTGTGTCAGTTGTGTCTCTTTGATGGAATAGAAAATCCTGACTAAAATCCGTAATTTAGACACACAATAAATTTCAGAGTTGAGCTTACTTGCCTTCAGAAACAAACCATAATAAAGTCTAGGAGATTATGAGTAACAGTCGTATAAGACACACAACAATGACTGAAGGGGGATAGATACGATTTTAGATTTGTGCCTTGATGAAACGAGTGTTTAAGGTAGAGCTTTTTATTTGCTGGCATGAAAATTATTACAGTTCCAGCATAATCCTAGCAGACAGGTAATATTATTTCATTCCCTACACTGGTTGTCTGGAATGTACTGCAGAAATGTTCCTACATGCACGTCAGTACAACTTGGCTAGTGAAAATATTTTTCCTGACAAGTATTATATGTTGTTCATGGACTACTTCAATGAAGTGACTGCATGCTACTTGAATAATCCATGTAGAATCTGGAATTGGTAGTTCACTTAGGTGTTGGAGCCAATAAATCAGAAACCTGAGGGACTTCGGTCATGTCATTTAAGTTCCTCCTCTTGCCTTTGTTATCCTTTCTTCAACTGCACTGTTAGTAGTGCTAAGTTAATCATATCAGTAAAAGTTTGATACTGCCAAGCCACAGTACATACAGAGCCTGGAACTGCAGAAGTCTTCTCAGGCAAATCTGTGATTTGTAGCTGAACTGCACAGACATTAACATCCTCCTGAAGTCTTTTGAAACCACTGGCTTAGGCTGTACCTGCTCTCAGAATGAGTTCTGAGATCATTCTTACACAGTTAGTCTCATTCCAGCGTGGTATGTGAGTGACTGTGAGCAACTGGGTGTGTGGGACATGGATTTGCCAGGTCTGGTGTTGGTGCCAGGTGAAATCAGTGGGATCAGAAATAGATTTGCAATCAAAGTTTGTCCCAAGGAGACAAGCCTTGATGGGAGAAGGCTTGAGAAGCCTAGCATCAGGCAAAAGAAAAGACCTGCACAAAGGTCAATGAGGCAGATACTCAACAGATCTGAGAGGAAGAGGAGAGGCTGGTCAGGAATAGGGCTAAAATCAGAGTACCAATGAGTCAGCACTGCGAGTTAGGAACCAAGTAAAAGAGCAGAGCCAGAGCAAACTCAACAGACCAAGAACCAGAAGGCAGGAGATTGTGACAAGGACTCCAGCTGTATCTGAAGGGCACTTGCAGCCAAGTGGCATGCCAGGCAATGAGAGCAGCTGGCTGGAGCACGTCGGGCACTGGCAAGGGGTACAGATGGCTCACAGACTGGCAGGCTGAACCTCATTTTTCCTGGGGAAGGAGCTGCAGTTTGCTCTAACCCTAGTGCACATATCAAGGCTGTCTGCCAGGAGCAGGTCACAGTCTAGCTCATGTCTGTCCTGCAGGAATTTTCAATTGCAGCTCTTGCTCCAGTTTTCTTCTGTAGCTGAGGCATCCAGGGCATCAGTTTCTATACCTGTTGCCTGCTTTCATAAAACATGGTGGGGATTAATTATTTTTGATGTCTCTCCTCCTAGCTTCCAAAATATATTGATTTCAGTCACCAGGTTTAGAAGTTATTAGGTAGACAGGTACCCGCAGACATACCCATAGTTTAATCACAAAAGTGTATTTTTTCCTTCAGAAACCTGTCTAAGCTCAGGATCTAATAATGAAAGGTACTTCAAAGTGACTGAATTCCCACAGGCAACTATACTGAGCATGGTTCTCCTTTTAAAATGTATTGAGGCAAATAAGAAATAAAACTCTCCTGTCTGGAATACCCTTCTTAATTATTAGGTCTGTGTGTTTTAATGCAGTATGTGGTTTGTTGCAGCACTTATTCTTTCATGCCTCCAAGTTGTTGGGGTTTAGTTGTGGTTTTTTATACCAGGGTTGTATTGTATTTGTCATGAACTTAGTGTGACAGTCAGTTCAGTTAGGCTAACCATTATAATTGTTCAAGTACGCACAGTTAGAAGTGGAAATCACTTGGTGACTTAAACGTCTTCAAGTCCTTCCTGTTTCCCCTTATAATTCTCTGTCCTCTACCCAAACCACAATGTTCTTAATGTGATCATTGCCAAGATATGCCAAGAATACCTTCTTTCTTTAGAGACCATTTCTATACCTTTGTCCATAGCATCAAAGAGGAATTTCACAGCTTTGTTTTTTTTCCTTTGTGTTTGTCTCCCACCTTGTTGTTCCAGAACCCCAGGACTGACCATGCCGTTTGTCTTCACTTCCCATGCCTGTTTTCTTCTTTGATAGTGGTGTTACTTCAGGCTTTGTCTACCTTGCTTCCAAAATTATGTTTCTGTCTTCTTATAAAATGGTTTGGAAGTAGCAAAAAGTTAATAACAATTGACATATTTTTCTCCTCCTTTTTTTCTCCCTCTGATAAACTGATGAAGTTAAAATACCACAACCCTTCCCCCTAACATTTCTTGTTATTATTAGTTCCCATGCCTGTTTCCTTCCATGGCCATGATCTAATCTCAGGTTTCACCCTGAGATAATTATAGAGATATTAATAATGTATTGTATTGGTATGTTGCCATGTAATCTTAAGGTTTCATAACTCCATTTGAAATTTTCCCAATGAAAACTGCATGTTTTTAAGAACAGGTTTTATGCAAATAGTTTATTTTCCTAGAATTGCTTCTACTGACTGGTAAGTGAAAAATAGTCTAAAAATAAATAGACTTTGAAAGTCTAACAATACTCAGTATTTTCTGGAAGTATATTCTCACTTGTTTTCCCCTGAAGTAGTTTCCCTAGAAATGTTGACAGGAGTTAATCTGAAGCAGCATGTAATATACTGTATTATTATTATTATTAGCATGCTGTGACACAAATTAGTTAACAAAGAAAACACTTTCTGAGAACTCTACAAAGGGACCATGAAAAATGTCAGGAAACTGTACTTCAGTGATGCAAAATGCATCTTCAGAGGCGACCCCCAACCAAACCCCAAACAGCTGTGAAACTCTGACACTGCCAAACCCTCTGGGCATTTTGCCAGTGACTAACTGGGTTTTGTGGTTTACCCTTTGTGTTTTAGCTTGCAGGTTACAGGGAGCCTTAATTTCTATATCTTGAATTTTCTAAACTGAGATTCCTGAAAATGTACTATGTTATCCTTATGATTTGTTCAGTTACTCCCTTCAACAATGTTCTTAATAGGTGAGCATCACGTAGCACTCCTCTCCTGCTGGTTAGTACCAGCTTTTGATGTACTTTTTTTTTACTTTTGAAAAGAGAAGTAAACACATTCTCTCTTGCTGATCTATTAGTCTTAGGTAAAGGTGGAAATATGTGGCCTCCATGAAGCCTGAGTAGTCAGTGTAAATAAACATGTACCAGTTTAGTTTCATGAATCTATTTGGACAATGCATTTTCAGTCTTATTTCTGTGCACATGGAAGTGCATTCAAGAGAAATGCTATTCTGGGCCTTCAAAACGAATGCACTTTTTATAATAACATACAGTACATACTTGAGTTTTGATTATTGATAAATGCTATAGTAGGTTTAAATTTTTTCCCCTCTTCATTACCTGTTGTGATGATGTGGTCCGGTGAGGTGTAGCAGTTTGACCGTGGGCCAAACACCAGTGCACTCACAAAAATCATCTACTCATCTTCTGCTGTAACTGAGCAGAGAAGTAGAAAAAAATCAGTTAAAATAAAGCTCATGGTGTTGAGATAAGAGAAGAGAATTTAGGGCAAGACAGGCTTAAAACTTCAAAAGGTATAAAGAAAACTTTATTGAAAGTAGGAAAAGAAGAATGGTAAGAACTAAAATAAACCTTTAGAACACCTTTCCTCCCCCCAGCCCCTCTTTCCTTCCCACTGACAATGCAAAGAGGCAAAACCTGGGATTCTCAGTCAGTTTATCACTTCCAAAAAGAATCTTTCTTCAGTTCACTCTGGCAGAGGAGTCTCTCCTACTATGCCATGGAGTCCTTCCCACAGGAAACAGCTCCCTATGAACTCTTCCAACACAGTTCTGATTTTCACAGTTGACAGTCCTCCCAGAAAAACCCTGTTTGCATCATGAAATCCCTCCCGTGTCTTGCAGTCTTCCCACAAACTGCTTTTGTGGGCCATTTCAGCTTATAGGGTACAGTTTTTAAGGATGAGCTGTCCTAGTATAAGACCAAAGGGTCCTCTTTTTCTATCTCTGAAAGCAAAAGTTCTCTCTGTGTCTCTATTCAAGTCAGATCACAGCTTTTCAACATTTACATTCTCCAGCTCTCATGGGCTGTGGGTGAGCACTTCATCGCCCCACACGCTTCATGAACTACAGGGAAACAGTTGTATTCTAGTCTTCATCATGGCTTACAGAAGATTTTCAGCTCCTACACTCGGAACATTTCCTCCTCCCCTTCCCCCTTCTGAAGTGACCGGGTATCGCCATGTTGTTCTCACATGTCCCTGTCATATTCACATTTTCTGAAAAATCCCTTCGCTCAGGATTTTTCTCCTGGGAAGCTGAGAAGCCTCAGAGAAAAATGGAAACAATAATTATTTCATTTGCTTCTCCTCTGTTTTGCTCATGTGGAATGTATTTGTAGATGTTTATCCAACAGGTGATTGTTTCATTGGTTTCTAGTGTGAGTGTTTTCACTCATTAGCCAATCAGTGCCAAGCTGTGTCAGGACTCTGGAAAAAAGTCACGAGTTTTCATAATTATCTTTTGAGCATTCTGTAAGTATCCTTTCTGTGTTCTTTAGTATAGTTTAGTATAGCATTCTTTAATATACTATAGTATCTTGAAATTATAAATTAACCTTCTAAGAACATAAAGTCAGATTCATCAGTCCTTCCTGCCACAGGAGTCCCAGCAAATACAATATGTCCCCACTTTCCCTTTTCTCTGACTCAGGAGAAGACTGGCATCCGTAAGTTCATCTGTTCTCAAGTGGAGTTCTGCAAAGCTGAAAAGTGGATCTTAACCAGCCTCCACAAATCGAGGGAAACGCTCATTGTGCTTTTCTCCGTGTTTGTCATGTGATCTCCCTGGCAGTGCACAAGCCACACTGGCTGTCAGCTCCACTCTGTGGGATGCTGAAAAGAGAAAAGCTGCTGTCATTTTTATCTCTTTGTTTGCAGCACGGCAGGTTAGAGGCAGACAGGCACGAAAAGTCTATCACTGGCCAGGCCAAGATGGCAGCAGCCACATGGCTCAACAGTGCTGGGATGGCCCTCCCCACTGGGGTCTTGGTGGCCGGACTGTGACGGGGCCCGATGGGGTCTTAGCAGCCGTGCCAGGGGCCCAGCAGCCCCCCATCGGCCACCTGTCCAAAAGCAGGAAAAAGAAGAGAACATCCCCCGGCTTTTCATTCTTAAATATGTTATCCTAGAGGCGTTTCCAGTTTCTCTAATTAGCTTAGCAGTGTGTCAGTTCTCAGAGCCAGCCAGCTATTGGTTTTGCCAGGCACAGGCAAAGATCTTAACAGCTTCCATTCAGTGGCTGATGTTTTCCCTCCTCACCAAAATTAATTTAATGCAAAACCAGCATATGAGAGCAGGCAGTGAGAAAACCCACAAACAAGATTTTCAGAGTTAACTGCTGTTTGTGCATTTATCAGTACTAGGGCAGAGCAAGAAGGTTTTAAAATCCAGCTGAAATTCAAAAGGTGGTAGCTCAGGGCTCTCCAGAAACTAGCCTTTCTTTGTATCACATTGCCTGGCATCACAATCTGCTTTGGAAGACTCTTGGCCCTTATCATTTGCCTTATCAGTTTCTGCCGTAAAGCTGGTTTGTTTCCTTGACCAGGTCTTTTCACTTCTGTGTCAGTTACGAAATGTGCCAGTGGCCCAGCCTTTCTCCCCTGTAAAGAGCTTCTAAAATTTTAGATTACAAGAATTATTCATTACTAATACTTTCACCTAACCACAAATACTGCATTAATCTGAGGTCAGGTCCATGCTACTGTACAACAGGAGCTTCTTTAATTCTTTTCCCCTTCCCCTACTCCCATTTCTATTGCTATGCACAGGCTTCTCTCTCAGTTCTCCATACCTGTTGCCATTTGGGGCTACAGAGAGGAGGGAAAAAAAAACCCTCAGCCTTCTAGGGAGGATGCGGGGGCCAGGGTAACAGAGGAGGGGTCTGCAAGAGCAGTTTGAGTAATGTTTACTCATGGTTGTTTCTTCCCTTGGGTCCTTGCCACTGAAAATTACTGCTGACCCACCTGAGGGTTGGTGCTGATAGTATTGAAAAACCTAGCAGAAGACATAAATAGGAAAATACTCAAAACTGTGGGTTTTAGTTAAGGATGGAAATTGCATTTTGTATAGACCTATGTAAGGAAAACAATTACATGCTATGCCAGTGCCACTCTGAACTGCTGTGAAGGAAAGTGCCTCTGCGGTACCAGACTTGCAAGCTCTGTGAAAGTCTGCCTTTCTGGAGACATAAGTGAGTCAGATGTACTGATGTGCTTTTAGTTTGCAGCTGGTCTAAAGCTGAGTTACTGGGTTTTATTCAGAGGCAGGAGCTCATGCAGTCATCTCATGTGCAAAGGACATGGGAGCCACTTAGGCTCTCACCTACAAATGTAGGTAGGTAGGTTTTTTGTCCAACCCACAGGAACATTAAGCCAGTGACACAGGCTTCCTGAGAAGATGGGCAGTTCCATTGCTCATATCAACAGTATCATCAGGCTTGTGTGATTTTCTGATGAGCAGTTCCTCCTGATTGAAAACTGTGGGTCTGTCAGATTTCCTGTGTTACTGCATCTCACTTATTGCTGATAAAGGCTCATAGCTGAATCCAGAAATTCAAATGAATAAGAATATATGTTAAAAATTCTGAATTCTAAGGAACAGTGTAACACTTCATTTCTGAACTTAAGTTCTTTGACACTGTCAAAGACTGAGTAGATAAGGAGGGCAACACAATTGGAACAAAAGAGAGAAACAACAACAACAAAAATCTGAATATTTTAATAAACATTTCCAGTATGTTTGAACTTACTGAGGCAGTTGGCAGTGACTCAAATAGCTCTAAGTTTTGCAAATGCTATTTTTCTGTTAGTGCCAGTGAGCTACTTCAACTTAGGTTTCAGCTGATAAAACCTTAGTAGGGTTTAAATAAAAGAGTTTTATAGAACTGTATATGACATACATTTGGATAGAAATTTGTTTCTTCTTTCTTTCCCTTCCAAAAACTGGAAGATAAGTATGCTGTTCACAAAACAGAACATATAGGAATATTGATTGTATTTTCAAAATGCACTTTACTTTAAAATATTATAGATGTTGCTGTAAAGAATCCCTGTTGAAAGGAGAAAGGAGGGATTCAGGAGGCTTTTAAGTCAGTATTGATAAAGAGCAGCTGCAGGAACTCATCATGTCCATTCTGGCTGCCAGTTCTGATCAGACAATGTGGAAAAGTTTGCATATATGAATATGGGTTTGTTCTAGTGACAGAAATTATTTAGTCTTACTGGTTTCTGACTTGAAGCAGTAACCAGAATATGATGTAAAAATGATGCTGCCTCAACACTGAAGCTTTCCTTGTGAAGTCTTACCCATCCCTTCCTTTTACTTTCAGGATTAACTGAAGGCAGATATTTTCTAGTTGTTGCTTTGGTAACTGTTAATGCAGTATGTCTCTCCTGCACTGTCCCAACAGAAGAGCCCTTGACTTTGTGATTTATGGGGATTTTGTTTATTTTTGTTTGCTTTTTTGTTTCTTTTCTGCACATGCCTAGTTGAGCCCGTTGATGCCCGCCCAGCTGCAGACAGAGGACTCACCACACGACCAGGTATATGACTTGCATGGCTTTTACCTAACCTGTATTTTTTTCTGGCGTGCATATGGTCTGCTGGTGCTGAAATGATTTACCTTTGCTTTGTTGTACCCTGCTCACAAAATTTAATGCTATTCCATGAATGATGGAAGCATAATTCCCTCACAAATCATCCGTATATGAGTGCTGTCTGTATTGAGGATGTTTGGGATGTGTGCTTGCAGCAGAAATGGGTCCCAGACCCAGAACTGGTTTGTATCAAAGGTCTCATCCTTTCCAGAAGTAACACTTTGGCAGGTACAGGAGGTGAACTTGGTACCCTCTACAACAGACACTACTTCTAATTTGGGAGTGTATAATAGAAATGTTGAATCCTTTACGTAGAGTGAGCAGGGCTAATGAAGAATTAATACGTACAGTTTCAGAACTGCAGGGGGCATTGATATTTTTTGCTGTGGTACTTGCCTTACTTACCTCCAGATACCTAAAAATTTGTATTATCCTTCTGGATTCCCTGAGGATGCCTGAGGACACAAGTATTCATTCCATTCTAGGACAGATCAGGGTGATTGTTTTTACTCTTTAGGTACCTCTGTTTTTGTATTGATTTCAGAACAATAGCAGATCACTAGGTTGAGTCAGGCTGCAAATATTTGGAAAAGTTAAAATGGGACAATTCCAGTTTGCAAAGGAAAATTATTTTAGCTTTTCATACACTTTTTTTTTTTTTTTTTTTTTTTTTTTTTTTTTTTTTTTTTTTTTTTTTTTTTTTTTTTTTGCTTTTGGGGTTATTTTTCCTCTTTTTTTTTTGTTCAGAATTATCTGAAACTGTTAAAGCCATTGAGAGGAAACAGCCTTTTATTTCAGAAGGGGCTACTCTCTGACTCTGTGATGTAGTGAGAATGTATTTTAGGGTCAGGATTATTTCAGTGTCACGTCATAATTGTGTTTTCTTCCTTCAGATCAAATTAATCTGATTGATCTGTATCCTTTTCCCCTTTATCTTGTCTTCCAAACATCCCTTAAAATAGCATTGTGTACAACATCTTCCTAAGTGTTTTTAAATCTTAATTCACCCATGTTTAGCAACTACAGAAATTGCTACATTGGGAGGTAAAATAAGCTCATATATTGCAGCAACTGGGATATTTGTCAGAACTGGCGAGGTAGTGTGCTTCTAGCACTGTTTTAGGAGTCTGACATATTTACTTATGTTTAGAGTCTTAATTCAGTCCATGAAGAGAGCCTGGAAACTGGTACAGAGCTACAATGCCAAAAATCTTGGGATCAGGAAAAAAATCTCTTTCAGTACTCTGCATTATCTACCTTCTTCCCCAGGAGCAGTAGAAATATCACAGATGAATCATGTATATGGTTTAATCCAAATTTTGTAATGCTAGTTCAGTCTAGCAGTTTTCTTATAATATTAAAATCTATTATTATTTGCATTTTTTAATTTCAGTCCTCTTGAAAAATTTCCTGTTTTGAGGCCCATATTTATTACTGCAGGTTATTCTTTCCTCCCTTCTGTTCCCTCACACATAGACACACATCTCAGAAATCCTTAGTGTCCCTTTTCTAGAGAAAGGATTTTCTCTCACTGCCACTCTCATTTCAGAATGAAACTGTATGTTTTAGTCAACGGCATTAGAGCGCTTTGTTGGTTGTGTTGATACAAGTAGTACTGAAGTCTATAGGCCTCATGACAATAAGTCATGAGTCATCTTGGTGAATGTCTGTGATATACTACTAAGGATAGGTAAAAAATATTTCAGCATCTGATCATTATGGCTTGAAATTTGGCAGATGGCAGATGCTGTAACTTTTCTACTGTGAACATCGCATGGGATATTTCCTCAATGTTCTGCTAAAGTGCAAAAGTAGTGCTTAACTTTCCTATGTCTTTAATCACCATTTACATTTTCCTACTCATACAGATTCTGTCTATAAATGTCCATGTGGTTTTTCATCGTAATTCAAAAGCAAATTATGTGTGACAAAATTTCACTTATTCAGATTAGAATAATTCTCTGTTAATCTTAATGAACTAGGAATAAAGGAAAGCAAATAGATGCTTTTTTCAGCTGTGAAGTACAGAAGGGATCCTGATAGTTTAAAAGTGTGTGTTTTAAAACAGTTTTACTTTACTTGCTAATTATAAACAAAATTTCTATATTGAGGGTTGAAAAAGGAAAATAAATACATTTTGTGCAGTAACTGTCCCTTTGGGATAGTCTGTTTTTACAGTTTGGGGCTATTATTGAAGAAAAAAATATAAAAATACAGTAGATTACTGTAGAGTGAAAAAGTATTAATGAAAGACCTGAAGATTAATGCATCCAGCTGCTTGTGACTTTTTGTTTTAATTGCCCAGCTTCTTGTTGGTTTCTTGAAAGGTTTGCCCTTTCTGTGGGCCTGACTTTCCAGTTGATGCTTCTACTTGCTTGGCTCAAGTGACCTGCTTCTTCTGGATGGAAATACTGGTATCATGTCAGTCTGTAACACTCCAAGCCTGAAGAAGCACAAATGAATGTTTGGTAGCTGTTTGAATTTCTTGAAGAAAATGAGCTCTGAAAGGACTAAGACAAACATGCAAACGTGTGCCCTTTTTATTCTTTTCCATTTTATTTACTTCTTTCTCACACAACTTTCTTATAATGATCAGTATGTTTTTCTTACAGGCAGATTAAATTAAGCAGATTGTCTTTGTCACTTTCTTAAAAGAGAGATAGTTTGGTCACAGTACAGAACAGAGTCACAGATTCACAAAATACTGGGTTGAAAGGCGACCTCAACAATCATCTGGTCCAACAAGTATTTAGATGGTAGTAGTATTTGGGATACCTAGGATCTTTTTCCTTCACCACATCATTCTGTTTCAAAAAATGAAGTTTGTGAGTCAAGCCAGAAAAAGTAAGCGAGTTGTCCAATTCAGAGAGTAGAAAAGTTTGAGTAAGGACCAAGTTTAAAGCATTTGTTGAAATTTATGCCAGTTTCTAAACCCCCACCTCTGTTGTGCTCCACCTTGACTATCCACAGTTAAAGCTTGAATTGGAATCTGATCTACATCAGTCCTAGGAAAATAATATTATGTGGATGAATCCCATTTTCTAGTATGGATAAAACATCTGTATAATTCACATGGGCATTAGAAAAGGATTCTAGTGCCTTAACTTATTGTCCTTCCCTTTCCTAATTCAGAAATGGGCAAACAAACATAAAAATCATGCCTGAAACCATTTCTTATTGTCTTCCTAAAAAGGAAGTAAATGAGATGGTAAAAGGTCAGAGGGAAGAAAAATATCTAGATGTACTAAGTAGTCATCAGTGCGCTATTTTTTCATACAGCACAAAATTATAACATATTTATGACATATTTCTTGCTGTTTATAAATTGCTTTATACAAGGAGATATTGGGTGTTAGAAGGCTTCAGTCCAGTCTGAGAACTTCCCTATGAAGAACTTCAGATAGAACAAGTACCTCTTTTCTTGATAACCTCACTGTAACAACTTACTCAGTAGTGTTTCCTTCTCTCCTGTGCTCCACCAGTCACTTTTTCGTGATGAGCACTTAATTTCTTACAACTGAATTTTGGGTATCTGTATATTAGTAATTTTTTCTTTGTGTGTGTGTGTACATATAAAAACATCTCTAGATGCTCATGAGCAAGCTTGTTTTACTTACATTAATTCAGCAGCTCTGATTTGTGGAAATTGAGTGAAGATTAGAAAATGTGCCATCAGAAGGGACATTGCTTAGTATTAGCATATCTTCTGTAATTCTAGGTGTTGAACAACAAATGTTCTGTTCAGAGCAGATCATATTTTCATCTGTTACACAGTTACAGTTGTAATTATACACTCACAGTGGTAAATACATCACTTAAAGGATGCCCATAATTCACAATGCAAGGATTTTATGCTATTAAGTATGTTACTTTCTTCCATGTAGTATAGTTTGGACTTGATGGTTTTTTGGGTTATTCCAGCTCTTTGTCAGTTGGTCATTTTTGCAAACATTTAACTGTTTTGGGGAAACATTGCACATAAAGCTGCTTCTGTGTCTTTGGCCCTTCTGCTAATAAATCCTGACATGTCTATCTTTGTTACATCACATAATAACTGAGGGTTTTTTCCCTCATGCAGAGGCTCTGTAAGCCTAATGGCTGTTCTACAGAATAATTGGCACATATGCTGCGGTCTGTATGAGGTGAGGGCATAGAGCAGCTTAGTTATTTATGGTTTTCTTGTCAGAAACTGCCAACATATTTTTTTCCTGTCTCTGTGATGTTAGTTCAGTGCAGTTGCTTTACACAAACTGTCTGCAGCTACCAAATAAAAATCATTAATAATTGTTTTTCCATTAGATTGTTTTGGTTTGTTTTATGAGATCATTGCTAACTGTGAATGCAATTATAGGTACATAGGCACAGCATCAGGATTGACCTGCCAGAAAGATTATCAAACCAGATTTTACTTGTTTTGATTATTCATTTCTACACACACATATTCTGAGAAATAATTGTTGTATACTTCATTCTAATGAGGTTATTTTTTTAAAAAGATAACACTTTCATTGCACTTATTTTCTGATTTTTTCAATTTGAGAGCCCCATAATCATCCATGAAGTAAAAGTGAACCAGCAGTTCACTGATGTCTTAGGAGAGACTGGAAAGTTTTAGTTCCATGCAGTCTTGAAAGTGCATATCCCTCAAAGATGTTTGAGTTAAGCTTACAAAAAAAGAGTATATAGTCTTCATTCTCATCTTTATGAGTTTACAACATACATTCTTCTTTCATTTCAAAATTAAATGACCTGCACAAAGTCACAGAGTCATATGGAAGTAATAGTTGTACTTCTAATTAGAACAGGCAGCTCTCTACTCCAGGGGTTTGTTCGAAGACTGCATTCCTTCCCTTCCACCTTTTTTATCTTTGATGAAGATTAACCCAGATAAAGCTGTTTGCCACATGTGTAACAGGCTTTGATTCAACAACTCTTTTCTGGTTCTTGCCATGAATGAAGCACAGTTCATGGACATGGAGCTAAATGTTTTCCTAAATGCAGTCAGTACTGCTAGTCACTGATTTTCTCTGTGTAGAGACCACCCAGGTCTAGTTGTTTCAACAGTGCTTCACTTGGAGATTTAATTTTTAACTCTCGATGTAACCTCAGGCACAGCTAACAAACACTCTTCAATCTGTGCAAAACAATATCACAAAACCTTTCTAGCTGGCTATATAACCAGTAGACGAAGTAATTGCAAGCAGTATGGTAGATAAAGTGCATCTAATTATATTCTTGGTGGGATTCACTGTAACCTCTTTTTTTTTAGTCTTCTGAAAGCATAAATATATTTACACAAACACAGAAGCTCATTAGTGTTAGTATAGAGTGTTCTCCAAAGTAGCTACTTGTTTTTTATTTCATATGAGTAGTTTTTCACTCCATATGATTTTTTTTCTCATTAGGACAAGGAAAAATTGGGGTTTCATACTCTCCATTTTTTGATGTTTGGAAATGTATGTGTGCACACATGCATGTGTACACTGTATATACAAAAGCAGTTAATATTACTAATTAAAAGCAATATCAATAAAAAGCCCATCATAGTTAGCTCATTTTGTTGCATTTCACTAGAAGCTTTTAAAAGTGCCCATGGTTTTTATAACAAAATAGTTTTGTCAGTTTTTCTAAGGAGCTGTGAGTTAATGTATTTTTCAGCTGAATTGAAGCAATTTTAAATTGAAGTGATTAGGATTGCTGCTCCCTAAATGTGGTATGTAATTCAAAAAAAACTGGTGGCAATTATCATTATTTGTGAATTTGCAATGAGGCTGTTGCTCTCACTTTTCATCTTGTATATTGGCTTTTGTGTTTGGCTTGTGTATTTTAGAACTGGTAATGGAAAAAAACCCATCATTTTGTCCAAGGTCAGGACTAAAGTTCTTGTCAGAGAGAGAACTGTTCCTTGTTTGCTTGTCTTCAGTACAACAGTAAAGAGGTATTAGAAATCCCTTGACTGTTTGCATCTCACCTGTGATCAAAGTTTTAGAAAGACCCTGAACTTTTTCCTACTTCAGTTACTACCCTTGAAAAGTATATCTTTGATTTTAGCATGCAAGTCTAAATGTGTGGTCACTAGGACAGTAAAGTGAATGGACTGGTAATAAAAAGAATCTTATCAACAAAAAGTCTCAATTCTATAACATTGTGGAAGGGTGTGTGTAACCCCATGTATATTTTTATCTCACACCAGTATTTAATTGATTCCAGTGCAATGTCATACTTCTCCTTACTGTATAATCAATTATTTGCAGAAGACAAGCAGTTTACCCTAGTTGAAGTCTTTTTCCTCACTTGTAAGGTAGGTAGAAGGAAGGAGGTAGAAGGAAGAAAAAAGTTACTGTTGGGTTTGTTAGTGCAACAGCTAAAAAAAAAAGATTTCTCTGCTTCTGACCTTTTTCTGGTGCAAGTTGCCAAAAACAAGTTTTACTAAGTCTTAACATCATTAACTTCCTAATATCAGATCCACCTTGTGTTCAGATTCTGTGCCATTTGTGTGGGGCCTTAGTCACTTGGCCAAACAAAAAAAATTCTGCCTGATCCCAAGGCAAAAACCCCATTGTTTAACCTGCTATATGCTGAAAGCATGGCTCCCATGCTACTGTTTGATTGCAATGGGAGAAGGGAAGGGAACCAAATTAAAGAAGTGTTGCTCTGGGGAAGCTGGAGCATTTTTCCAGCAGCCGAGACTACTGGTGAACTTATCACCCTCTGGTGCCCATTAAGGTGACCTGTCATGCCCCTGTAATGCTTGCTGTAAGTCCTGCCTGTGGCCTTAGACTGTTGAACAGAAGCTGACAAAGACCCTGTCTCAGCTGTTGCAGCTTTGCTTTCACTAAAAGTGGTCAAAAGCAGAAGTGCTCATGTGCATTTTTCTACCTCTAGCGGTGGTACAAACAGAATATGTACAGATTTCACCTCTGCCTTATACCCCAGCACATCCATTGAGCATTTGGCAGCTAGCATTTGATAGGTTCCAGGACTGAAAATTGTATTTTCACCATTGTGTTTAGTGACCCTGAAGGAACCTTTCTTCTTTGCATTTGTTCATTTGTATTTTGAACATCCTCATGATTTGTGCCAGTGAGTTCCACAGTCCAGTTTTGCATTGTACTGAATTATATATATGTAGACACACTTTCTTCTGTTCCTTTTCAATCTGCTGTATCATAGCCATATTAGTGTCCTGTATTTCTTAGAAGAAATAATGAATTTCCAATTTCCTGTAGACTTTCTCCTTGTCATTCACAGTCACACACTCTGATGTGTTTCACCTCATTTGCCTCTTCTAGTCTGAAGACTCACGATTTCAGTCCTTCGTGTACAAAAGCCATTCCATACCTGTGATCATCTGTGTCTCCTGCATTATATCTTTTGTAGTTCTTCTGCCTTTGTGTGATGTGAGGTGACCAGAGCAAATAGCCAGATTTAAAATGAGGATGTATCATATATTCAGTGGTGTACCAATGTTTTCTATTTTCTCTATTTTCTCATAATTGCTCCTACCTTTCTCTTTGTCTTTTTGACTGCTACTGAGCCAAGTGCCCAAGAGTTACCCACTGTGACTGCAAGGTCTCTGTCGTGGGTGGAACAGAGCTAAATTAGAGTCTTTATAACTATATATTTAGTTAGGGCTGTGTATCCCCACAAGAACCACTTTGCATTATACCAACACTAAATATAATTTCCCTTTTACTGTGCTCATGGAATTTGTAAGATCCTTCTGCAGTTCTTTGCAACTGGTTTTACTATGACCATCCTCTTTTTTTCTTGAATTTTTTTGTCAGTAAATTTGTCATGTCACTATTCACTCTCCTATCCAGATCACTTTGCAAACAGCACAGCACAGATCCTTATGGGACCCACTGGTAATATTCCTCCATTGTGAAAAACAGATGTGTATTTGCACTTCATTTCCTTTCTCTTAGTCAGTTATGGAAAGTAACGTAGGACTTTCCCTTCTAATCCTTGTTTCTTAGCTTCTGCCAGAGCTTTGATCAGGGACCTTCTCAAAAGCTTTTTGGAAATCCAGATTCACTCCAAGCAGAATCCCTGTTTCCCATGTGATTCCTAACTCTTCCAGTGACCTCTAAGAGTTTAGGAGGTAGGACTTCCCTCAACAAAAGACAAGCAGATTCTTCACTGATTTATCTTTTATGTGTGTGGATATCTTCTAATCAATATTTATAGCTTCAGTGGATTTGCCAGCTGTGGCAGTGAAATTGTACAGTTCCTCAGGCCTTTGCCTTGGTGGAATATCCATGTGGTGCTTTTGCCAGGGTATCTGCGAGGGCAGCGGGTGTGGCCATGGACAGTGGTGAGCAGCTGGGAGCAGCCACTTCTCCAGCTGCTGCAGCCAAGAACAGTAAAAAGTCCTGGGAAAGCCCTTTCCCCCCAGCTACTGCACTGGTACTCCACTACTGTAATTTTCCCCCTTCCCTTTTAATCCTAAAACAAAAAAGGCAAGATGGGTTGACAGGTCGAGTTTCCTTGCTTGCTTCCTTGTTCTCCTTTGTTGCGATCCGCTCTGATCATAGAGGAGCAAAGAGAACTAACTGAAAAAAATTGAACAAACCTGGAAGTTGGAATAATCCCCAAAATGCAATTAAGACCAAAAGAGGTTAGATGTTGATACAAAAAAAAAAAATCTTTTATTTAATAGTAAAAGAGGCAAAGAGAAAGAAAGGGAAAAGAGAGAAAGAAGTAGAAATGGTGGGGGGTGCGGGGAGGGAGGACAGGGAGAATGACAGAGAGAGATTAAGTAGAAGCATATCACCCCTCCATGGGTCCCAATGACATCTCCTTGTTTCCCTTCATCTGGTCTTCTTGCTGGTGAGGGTCCCCTGCCAAAAAGTGTAGAATCCAATGGATTAGTATACTTTTGGGCAGGTGAGAACACACAGGTACCTCCCTGAGGGGGGCCAGTTTGACACTTGTAAGACTGTGGATCTGTTGCATCATGCAATATCATGTGCAGTGCTCTGGTGCAGGGTCTGGGTACCCCTTTGGGGAAGGCGTTTGATGGACCGTGACACCCCCTCGTCTGTGCCCCATGTGAATGTCCCGTAGATGTGGCTTTCCAGGGATGAGAGGCCCTGCAGCTGGGCCAGTCTGCCCAGTGGAGGATGACTGTTCACTGCCTCTGACCAGAGGCTTTTTTGCCATACACAGGAAACCTCTCCTCATCCTCCCTTTGATGTAGGGGTCTGCACATGGCTGGCAGCAGATAAGCCTGGGGCTATAGCCTCCACCCCTGAAGGTGCTGGGCTTAATCCTCCTGTGAAAGTATTCTTCCCAAACCAGACCTGAGAATAGTGTCACTTACCTCAAAGCAATTTACAGCCCAGGGCCTCAGTCAGGAGTCTTCAGTGCAGTTTTTGTTACATGGTTTTGCTAAAATATGCAGTAGTCCTTTGTAAAAATATTTAAGCCATAAACCATAGCATTTCAGTCTCCAACATACTTTTCCTCATTTCCCATTGATGCAGGTGTAGGGGGTACTTTGAGATGATGCACAAAAGAGAGTAAATTGTGCTCTTAATTTGGAAAACTAGCCACAGCTGCTTCAAGGATAGAACGTTAAACCTGTTTTTAGGTACCACGTGGGCTTTATTTTCTGCAACTCCACTTCCTCCTGCATTTCTTTGACAGATATCATTGTTTGTTTTCAGACTGCAATTCCTTAGGTACTTTACAGTTCTTGCATTAAAAAATGGTCTCCCATAAATATCATCATATACTTGTGTTAGTACTGTTATATAGCATCTAAAATCAGGAACTTAATAGATTTAAGGGGTTGAAGTGCTTGATTCCTTAAAAAAAAAAAGGTAAAATTTATGGGGCAGTCAGACTCTTCAAAAAAATAACTGTAAAATCTTTATAGCATGAGGATGATTCTTGCTCTCTCCTTTGCATGTTTTCCTATGAAAATAAAGATCAGAACCTTAGAGTGGGTTATCTGTACATGTGCTCATTGGCACATGAATTTTTAAGGAATTATTATTGAGAGTCCAGCAAGACAGTGGAGCACAGGAGCAGTCAGTACTGTTGAGAATTTTAAAAGAGGTTCTTTCTCTTAATCAAAACTTAAGTTCAGTGCAAGAGTCTACGAATTAAGCCTTGGAGAGAGGAATTGGGAGTGAGAAAGTGCTGAAATAAATACAGACAAGGAATATGAACTGGTTTGTTTGTACTGTGTTCATTAGAGGGAGAAAATTACATCTCACAAACACCATTCTTCTGCAGTGTTTTACCTCCAAGAAATACAAATGTCAGGTACATGGTACTGAGAAAGAAAACAGCCAGCTCCATGAATATCCATACAATCTCTATAAGCCAGAGCCAGCTCTTCAGGATTGATGGACATATACAGGATTCACCTCTCATTCTCTAAGGCTATTTTCCTGGAGGAAATTTTGGCCTTCTTTCCAGCTAGACCAGTGCAACATCTCCCCTTCACACCTGTTAAGAGAACAGGACTGTAATGATTATGATGTATGATTATAAATGTTGTGAGGTGCAGTCACTTGCTTTTCTGTATGTTTCTAACAGAGAGACAGTTATCATCTTTCAGAGAGAAGATGAGAAGAATCATTAATTCTGAGCAGTATGAAATCTGAAAACTCCGTAAACTCCACAAACATTGTAGTAACTTGTGCATGTTTGTGGAAAAGGTACAGACTCGCAGGTAGCAAGAAAATAAGATATCTGGAGTTCTCTTACTTGCATCATGAGTATTTTGTTTTTTCCTCACAGCAGCCTGAGCTGATGGAGGAGGAAGATTTTGGCCTAAACAACAAATTTTCTTGACATTGCTAAAGAGGCTGTCAGAGCAGATCTGTATGCAGCCTGTGAGCCAATTCAGGAGGCCTCTGTTGGTCCCTCACAGCTTTGTTCATGCAGTGTTTCATGCTGGAAGCCTTTAATGCCTGTACTAATATAGCTGCTGAGGACTAAGGATCGTTTAACAGAGGAGAAACTTTACTAGCTCATTCTATGTCACCTCAGTGGGACTGAAACACCAGATGTACCTCACTTTCCTCCCAGTTCCTTTTCACATTGCATCACACCTCCTCTGTGTGAATGATGCTGTTGCCTCCAGCTCTCCAGCAATGGGGTTAAGCAGAATCTTCCTGAATCTGAATCCTGAATTTAATGAATTGTCTTTGTGGTGTAATGCAGGTTCTGGGTTGACCAATGTTAAGACAGAAGAGATATCTGAGGTGAAGATGGATGCGGAGTTCCGACATGACTCAGGATACGAAGTTCATCATCAAAAGCTGGTGAGTAATCAAACGGTGCTTTCCATGCACGCATTTTGAGATGCTGATTCTATCTTGAACTAGTGAGTCACTTATGGCCATGTTTTGCTCGAGTGATGTGGAACTGAAAGTACCAACAGAAAGTTAGTATATGAAAAGATTATGATTTTTCTGGTTCTTTCTTCGATGAGAGTAAACCTGGAACAATGTCAGCAGAGAGGGTGGAAATCATTGAGCCTCACATGAGAGGAAATTCCAACAGTTCCTCTCCTTGCACTACCATGTCACTGGATATGCTTATATGGATAATACTTGTCCCACAGTCCATCTGTCTCATAGTCTCTCTGTATCTTACAAGGGATACAGAGGAAGGAAAATGCTGAGTTTAAAAAAAAGAAAAAGAGTTTGATCGGCATAGCATGGTGCAGCAAGAAAATAGAATGACACCGTTTCAGAAATATAGTCCTTTCCCATCAAAACAGATGGTAGTGGTGTATGCATGGAGCATAACCTTTCACAAGAATGGCTGCTTGGGATAAAAGGAGATTCCCCACTGGCCTTAATTTTAGTTTCTGTTTGGCTGTATCTGTGTGTTTTGTTTCTTAAGGTATATGAAATTTTTATTAACAGGGGAAAGGCAGGTAGGAGCAAAATATTGTTCCCCATTTGAACTGTGCTTCTTGTGAGCATAAAAATGACAGCCAAAAGCACTATAGGTAAGAAAAGCATCTTTTTTTTTTTGGTCGCTTAATAAGGAATGAAGAACCCAGACAGCAATGTTGACTATAAGCCTGTTCTGTTTCTTCTTTGTACGGGTATATTATGTGATGAGGTTTCAGTTCCGTAGCTTTCAATAACCTGATATTAAACTTGAAAGCTTTTTTTCCTTTATATATTTTTAAAGCTAAGTAGTGCTAAAAATCAAAATTAACATGGGACTCAAATTTGCATTTGAACTAGACAATCACTCTGTGAAAGAATATTCTGCCATCTCTTTGATGCCAAGAACTGAGAATTACCAATTTGATGAGTTAATCCAAAATGCATTAGCCCTAATTTGGGAAAGTCTAACAGGCTTAGCTCAGATGGGTTAAACATGCCAATGGAGCAAACCTGTGCAGGGTGTAGAAGGGAAGGAATTTGCAGGAACTTGTGCTAGACACAGTAGTTACTGGTTGTCATAGTTTTCAGCAGCACCCTTTAGTGTGTAAGTGGTTTGATATCATCTCAAGGAATTAGGTACTGGGAACTCCCCATACCATGGTGGCTGATGGGGAGGGCATTGCAGTCCCTGCACATGCTAACCTGTGTCATGCTTAAAATGGGACCTTTCTAGCTTTTTACAGTGTTTTTTGCCATACTTTTTACCGATAGGTACAACCACTATTTAAAAATTAATGAGCTGTCTTCTAGGTTATCTTTTCAATTGAGACTGAGCAGGGATTCTGGTATTGCTGGGCAAGTACTGGACTGATGCTTACAAGGCCTTGCTTCCCTGCCACACACCATGTTCTGTCCAATGCCCCTCTACATTTAGCATTAATTCAAAAGCAGGGAGCAGAAAACACTTTGATCTGTGCATCCATTCTATGCCATGGTAGAGTTTCCTGAAACAGTCTTCTAAGGATATTGCTTGGAATTCAGCTGCACATTGTATTTTACATGCAGACCTCTGAATTGGGTTGAAATTGCATTTATTTTCTCCTTTATGGAGGTTCATGTTTGAACTGTACATTAAGTTGATTTTTATGGCTCGGAGTGCTTAAGGCCTTCCCCTCTTGCGCATGTATATTAGCTGGGGCATTTCACAGTGCTCCTGAAATAGCATAGTAACAGAATTTCAGTCCTAGGCAGGTAAAGTTCATGGAAGAAATCACTACTTTGTACTGGTTTATGCCAACACTATCAATTGTTTGTACTTTTAAGTAAATTTTTAAATTTGTTGTAACACATTTCTTGCTTGTGACTAGGAACAATATAAATATTTATACTGCATTCTTTAATACCTTTCTCTTGAAGGTTGTGTTTATTAAAGAGTGCAAATGTTACACAGCTCAGTATAATTCTCAGCTGGTTTCTTGCTTCCCTCTACATTTTTGTTAAATACTTGTCAAAGTATTTAGTCTTCCAGCATGAGATAGTCATACAATTCTGTGAATGTAATTTATTCTCCAATTATTTTTGATCATTTTGGTTTAAAATAATAATAATAATAATTTTAATAATAATAATAATAATAATGGCAGCCTGCTATTGGCATGCAGACAAAAGAATTGTAATATATGCTCAGGTGTGAAATAATCCTATGTATTCTTTGAATATGAAACAAGGCAATGAAAGCAATCACCCATTTTTCATACCTGCTCCTGCTTATAAAAGCTAGATTTATTATATGCGCAGTAAAGCATCTTGCTGTCCTCTGTTTTGCATTATCAGTGTATAAAATTCAAGTGGATTTTCTCTGGTTTTCACACAGCTATTACCTCCTAGGTCTCACAGAAGTACATCATGCAGATACAGCTTATTCTCTTTACCTTGCAAAATCTTGAAGCACTCCTTTGTGGTCACTTAAATCAGTGATAGCTTTTGTCGGCTCATTTCCTTTGGTGTGAGAATTTTCTCCCAGCTGGTTGTATGCAGGTTTCACTGTAGTTCACAGGTCCTTCGCTACTCTTTTATAGAAAAAAATGCATCATAGTCCAAACAGGCCACACAGATGTAAATTTTTGATGACACTCATGACTAGCATTCTGAAAATAAAGAAATGTGTCTGCTCCTGGGTTACTCCACTCAAACTTATCGCTTGTACAATTAGCTTGACTTGCTTACTCAAGGAAAAAAGGGAACTACTATTTAAGACCTGTGTGAAGCTGACCATGGAGCTGAGTCCCCCTTTAGCACAGCAGTGCTACACCACAGGCCATACATACGTCCCAGATTGCTCCTCTCCAGCTTTCAGAGTACAGCAATCCAGGTTTGAGTAATTACCAAGACATGCAGTGCCATTTAATTACTGATGCTTCAATAGCCTTTATATTGCTGTGGCAGCTTGGCAGGTTAGTCAAATGTTCAGTGAGCATTTTATTAGCCATCTTCCTTTATATTTCTTTTGTAGGTGTTCTTTGCTGAAGATGTGGGCTCAAATAAAGGTGCCGTCATTGGACTAATGGTGGGAGGTGTTGTCATAGCAACAGTGATTGTCATTACTTTGGTGATGCTGAAGAAGAAGCAGTACACATCTATTCATCATGGGGTCGTGGAGGTAAGAAAAGACTACCAAGCACAACTGGTGTCACCTACACAACACAGTCAACATACTGCTATATAAATATTAATTTATGAAGGAAGAAACTGTTGTTTAGATATGTTGGCATTGTTATATCCAGCAGTGTGGAATCAATTTGCTTTCTTTAGTAAGTGCAAACATAATGTAAACCATGTTAAAGTGGGTGTAAAACCACAAAACATTATTCTGCAACTATTCCAGACCAATCACTTAATAATGTGAAAGTTCATTTTATAAGAAATTTGACAGTAGCCAATGAGAAGATACTGCGCAAGAGGAAGAATCT
This sequence comes from Motacilla alba alba, assembly GCF_015832195.1. Lineage (NCBI taxonomy): Eukaryota > Metazoa > Chordata > Aves > Passeriformes > Motacillidae > Motacilla > Motacilla alba. The sequence continues at coordinate 23,697,226 of NC_052016.1, read as the reverse complement.
GGTTTTACTGTTGGGAAATCATATACCAATTTTTTTATTTAGCTTTAATGTTTGAGACTGGGCCTCCCATAACTTGTGCTGTGCACTGCAAGGATTTTCCTTAGACAGGTATTTTATTGTTCTCTGTTCTCTAAATAAGATTTTTTTGTTGCCACAAATAGCTTTGGATTTATGGCTAGTCTGAAACTCATCGTTTTGAGAAGCAAGTAGTACATAAGACTCTTATATAGGATTTTCAAGATGAAAATCTTTATCTCTTCTCAGTCTACCAAGGAGATTTGTGGTCAATTTACAGTAATTTAAAATATTTTTTCTATTTCATGGCTTTAAGATAAGATCTCTGTAAGTAGAAAGACTTTATTATGAAAACTGGAAGAGGTTCACGTTGAGGTTTAATTTTATGCTAGAAAAGAATCTGTTAGTAGGATTAATTGTGAATTGTGACACTCTCCCATCATGATTTGAAGAAGCACTGGATGCTCTGAGATAGTGGTGATAACAGTGTAGAAGAACCAGGACTGACTTGGTGCTATAGCCACCCCTTCAAGAGTGAATGGAAGGGTGACTTTTCCTCTGCACCTGCTTTTATTCTTATTTTCTCTAAGTGCTGAAAAGGCTGCAGGAACATTTGCCATGTTCCTGCTTTGTTCTTGCCTTCACCGCCAGGTTCACAACAACTTCAGCAGCAGCTAACAAAATGCTGTTAATGCTGTTAAATTCATGAGTCCTTAGGGTGGGGATTAGGCCTTTGGTACATTTGTACAAAATCTATATGGAATGGGTTTGTTAGTCCCTACTGCTGTTAAACTGCTGGGCAAAACAAATGCTCTACTGAACAGCAATAGCATGAAGGGATTGCCAGCCAAGGATTCACTGCATATGGATCTAGATGGTGTATTTTTGTAGAGAGAGAAGTTGGCAGCCCCAGAAAGGATAGGTAAATCAGCAGAAAGCAGCCCAGCCCCTGGGGTAGTGGCAAAGTTGAGTGCTGTGAGATGTGGGCCTCTCCCCATCCCTCTCCAGCCCTGCTCCCAGTGTAGGGGACACAGAGCAGCTGGCACAGACTCTTCCTTAAAATGCAAGCACACAGCTATACCCTGACTGCTGAGGACATGGCTGTACAGGATGTCTTGGGATTTGGGAGTGGGAGGTAGAAGAGGAGACAGGCTGTGAAATTCCATGGGGTCCTTCTGTCCTTGATGGATCAAAATGATGGTTGACAGCTAAGCTGAGCACATGGGCTGCCCAGGGGAAGCTTGCATCCTTCAGAAGAAAAATGGTTGTCATTTTTGGAGAGGGAGGGGCCAGGGAAAGGAAGAATATATTCTGTCTTCCCTCCAGTTTCTCAAACAAGGGAGATAAAGCAAGAGGGATCTCTAAGCATGATCTTGCTACCTAAAAACATGTCACATGAGTTGAAGAAATAGGTGGATTTGGGGATTGTTGCATAAGAGAAATACTGTATGCAGATGCAATTTAAAGAGAAAGAAAGAGAAAGAAAACCTGTGAATGGCAGTATTAAAAGTCCAAGTTATATTGCAGAATTTGAAACACAAGGAGCACAGTGTCAACACAGCCCAGTGATCCTTTCTGTCTGGCATCCTGTTCCTTGTCCACAGGAGTCAGGGGGTGCTGAAAGTCTCAGGGCTCCCAGCTGTGAAGAGTTTCATAATAGCTTGTGAGATATATACACACACACATAGAGTGATATATAACCTTTAAGATGGATATTTCATGAAAATTTCTAATTATTGTGAAAGAAAAATACATCTGATGGGAGATACAGTGTTGACTTAAAATGCAGTTTTGAGAGTCAGGACATAAAAAGGGGCACAGATACGAAAATGGATCAAATTTGGGGTTAGCAGTTCATAGAGTAAGCAGTTCATTATGAGTAATTCTCATACAGAGAACCATTTCTTAAATAGCAAATAAAATAGCATATAAAGTGGAGAAGGCTCTGAGAGGAGCCATTTTTGGTGGGACTGTGGGAAAGGTGGTCAGTACTGTGTTGTAACCTGCCACAAGGAAAAAACAGCTGCCAAAATAAGCTGAACAGCCTGTGTTAGTCCCAAGCATGGGAAGAACATACCTTTAGTCTTTCTCCAGGGTATCAGGGAACAACTTACCATCTTCTCTCCTCACTAGGCTGAGACATTTCCAGTATTGCAGAGTAGATTTAAAATTGGTATCAGACATCAATGGTTCTCCTTTGCATTTTTATTAAAAGGTTAGATAATGTTAGAGTTTCTTGAGAGAATACTAGCCTTTCTTAAAGGCTAGTTGGTTGCTGAAGGTGACTTGCTGTATTTCCAAGAGGTCACTACTTACAGGAATCCACAGGAAAATATTCATACCTAATATTTAACAGTAGAGTTTAGGCACCTTCCTGATTTTAGACACTGTAAAATTCACTTTTTACCTTTGCTTTTAGGAGCTGTCAAGCACTGGATACATCAGGTAGCAGATGAAATAACTGACAAGCAGACTGTTTTCATAGGTGCTTAGCAAGATAGCCAGGATTTGGTAGGTTTTGAATACACAGCTACTGAGCTTACACAGCATAGGTAAAATACCTAAATTAGATTTAGAGACTGTTCTCATCCACACTAATTTGATGGAGTTTTATATTATTGTAATGTTCAGTGAAGGAAGAAAATCATCTGGGAAGATGCAGGTATTGAATGGAGAAGTCAAAACTGAGCTTTGTGCCTGTCTTCCAAGTGATCAAGAAGGGTCAATTTTTGTTAAGTATAAATGCTTAAACCCGTGCAGACATGTCAAGGTTTTTATCAGTAAGCTGAGCCAAAGTCAGCCTTGGAGGTAGAGGAGTTCTGTGTCCCTAAGTGAAATGGAATCTTTTGCTTACCTTGTGCCTGGCTGCTTTGGCATTTCCTTTCTACCTTCATTTTATCTTTTCCAATTAATTTTTTGTTGTGAGACCTCCACACCTGCGACAGATTTGGGAGCACAATGCAGGCAGAAGGCAGACTCAAGCCACTGCTTTTTAGTGAGCTTTTTCTTTTCTTTAGAGCTCAAATTGACCCCAAGTATAGATATTGATATATATGCTGGGGCAGGGGGGGTGGAAATCTCTTAGTGAGGGACTAGCAGAGAGAGGCAAACTCCATCCCATTTTTTTTTTTTGGAGAGTTGCTTCCTGATCCAGACAACAAATTCCAAAGCTGTTACTGCTGGCTTTGGTCAGCTGGTTTTGAAGTTCTGCAGCAATAAAATGAGTTTGCAGAGTTGTTCTTGGTGCATTATCATCTTCTGTTCAAAAAGTGAGCTAGAGGATGCTTTCTGCCCAAACACAGAGGATATAAAGTGTGTTGGATGGCCATGAAGTGGGGAAACACGGGGTATGCTGTGAATTAAGCAGGAATGTGACCCCATTTGTCCCCTCTCCTGACAGGTGGATGCTGCAGTGACACCAGAGGAGCGCCACCTTTCCAAGATGCAGCAAAATGGCTACGAAAATCCCACATACAAGTTCTTTGAACAGATGCAGAACTAGGACATCATAGCAGCCTCATGAGTTGAATGGAAGAGTAATTGCTTCACTGCCCATTGGTGTTCAGTTATAATGTGGAAAGAAAGGAAAACACTCTGCTTTATTATTTACTCATTCTCGCCTTTTGACAGCTGTGCTGTAACACAAGTAGATGCCTGAACTTGAATTAATAAAATCGGTAATGTATTTTCTCTCTCTTTCTCTTTACATTTCAGTATTTACACTACATTATTAATGAATGTTTTTTGTGTACTGTAAAGAGGTTAGCTGTATTTAACTAGTGCATGGATAGATTCTCTTTCCCAATTATTTATCATGTAGCTCCTTAGCCAGTTGTATATTATTCTTGTGATTTGTGACAAAAATTAGGTCCTAGTTGAAACATGCTTTAAGACTTGATGGGGGATGCTTTCTGTGTCTGTGGGGTTTAGCTGCTTCTCTTTGCTGAGCATTTTTTTCTGATCACTATGCATTTTAAAGTAAACCAACATTTTTTAAAAGTATTTCAGACGAGTTATTGAAATTATTTTTCTTTGCAACTGCATTTTATTGTACGGATTGTTGCTCCTGCTGTATTAGTGATGTAGAAATCATGAAAATACACATTTGTTTTGTTGTGCCTGTTTTATGTGCACACTTTAGGCATTGAAAGGTAAACTTTATTTTCTTTTCCATGTACCTTTTTGATCTTAAAAAAAATTATTAAAAAGAGTCCCTGTTAATTGTGAGCACTTCTGGGGGACGAAGTGCCTGCTGGCCAAAAGTTAACAGGGGTCCTCTGCAGGATGATTGTACAGAGCCATTGCTTATTAATTGATAGCTTTCTACACTGTGTTACATAAATAAATTAAGAAAAGAATGTGTGGGCAAGAGTTTTCTTTGGAGGCAGAAAGCAAAGAGTTCTGAAAGCCATTTAGACAGAATACAAGGGTGTTCACACTGAGAGAGAGTTGGGATCCTACAGAGACTGCGGCACTGACAGTTGGACTAGAGCAGAAGAAAGCAGTGAGACAAGGCAGGAAGTGGGAAGTGCCATTTTTGGCACAGCTGCCCTCTGAGATGTCTTTTCCTTTTTTCCTTTTCTTTTACTTTCAGTTTGTATAACAGTGTTTTAATGTAAATAAATACATTCCTGGAGGAGCCCTGTTGTAGTAGTGCATTTCTGTGCCAACCAGCCAGCCTTGCTCATGCAGAGGAGCATGACGTGGATGGCTAACCAACCTCCCACTTTCCTGGCCATCCCCTGGTGTGATTTACCAGTAAGTTCTTCCCTCTCCTCCCCCCATCTCTGCTGGCTTTCTGGCAAGATCTGTGCCTTGCAATGTGCTATATTGGTGAAGGCGAGGAGGAGCCTCCCAGACTGCATCCAGCTTGGTTCTGCTGCCTCGTGGCAAGTGCCCAGGAGGGTAGAACAGCAGCACCAGGAATTTTTTTTCTGCAGGAAGAGGGCAAAGCCATTGGTGAGCTGGGATACTTAACCCCCAGCCCAGCATGTTCTCTCCATTGCCTGAGAGCTTCCTTCAGCTCCTGGCCCTCCAGGAGCACTCCTGTGGCACAAGGAGAGCACAATAACTCACACCACAGGGCTCTCCTGCCAAGAGAGATGAGACCACAGTGGGTGAGTGGACCTGGGGTTCTTCAAGATAGATTTTATACCCAGCCCAAAATAAGGACTCCTCGGTTCAAACTTGGAAATGGGTTCTGGAATAAAACTGGAGGGGTGTGTTTCTGAAAAAGAAAGTGAATTACTGTTTCTCTACAGTGAATGGGTTAGACAAAACAGGACTGAAGGAAGAACTAGGAGCAGAATAAAGACAGCATGATCTCTTCAGGGAAAGCCTCTTGTAACTCAGTTTGTGTGCAAGCCATGGCAGCCTCTTCTTCAGCATCACTGGCAGCTTTTGTCTCAGCAAGCAAGATGAGGCATGGCTGCAGTGGGGCTGCACAAGCTCAGGAAAATGGCTGAGTCACTCCCAACTTCAACTAGGAGAAAATAATAGTTTCCAGTCCTATTCCTTCAGGTCCTTCCCCATCCATGATCTTACACAAAACCTCACCAGTTCATTTAATTCACCTGCTGGCCTGGAGGACAGCCAAGCTGTCAGACTGGCCAGGAAGGATGTTTAGTCAGTGAGGGAACAACCAGGTCAGGGAGTTTCAGAAGCCATCTGTGGAGATTCAAGATGATGAGGTGGCACCTACTACTCTGAACCAGTAGTGGGAAAAACTGCAGAGCTTCCCATTGCCTGTTACCAACCAAGTGTTTATTCCCTTTGCTCTTTCATCTCTACTGAGTCAAGGGAATTCATCTCAAGGGATCAGAAGTGGTTGGTGTTATTTGCAGGCCTTGGAGTACCAGTGTGTTACAAAAAAGTTACAAAATAACCCCAGAGGATTTACCTTCTCCAGTTTTAAAACTGAACTGGTTGGGCCAGAATAATGTGTGATGATAAGCAGAGGCTTTCAGGCCCCAAGCTGCTAAAAAAATATTTTACAAATATTTAGGTTTAAGCTTGTGTCTGTTTGTGTAGGTGTTGTTATATAGGTCACACATACCACCTAGAAAGGAATACATAAGACTGTCTTCTGTGCACGTGTCCAGTATCATAGAAGAAGATCCCACTTCAGGGGGAAGGCAGGATGTAATTCAATTTAGCCCAGTCTCATTAAAGAGGGATTATCAAAATTCCTTTGAGAAGAAGCTGGAGTAATCCATAAGATACAGAGAACCACTGGCCTTTAGAGCAAATTTCATTTATAATACCATAATTCCATGCAATCCCAGTTATAGAAAAATGCAATTGCTTTGAACACCAATTCCCAGACAATCAAGCCTCCTGGTGTGGGGTTATGTGTCCAGTGAGATGCTGGTGCTGCTCTTGCTACTTGTGCGTGAGCTGTTAATAAATTGCTGGTTTATGCACTGATTAAGTGACCAGGTTTTATGATTCCCTCCACACACACTCTCCTGAAAGAAAGGCAATAAATGCACACCGTGACATACATGGAAAGCACAAGGTGTGAACAAAGTTCCCAAAACTTCAAGAGAAACACTCCCACAACTGCCCCAACTCTGGAAGCTGATGTTCCCAGGTAAAAGTGCAGCATCCTGCCTAGCTCTAGCCATGCAAGCTCCTTATTGTGGAAAGATTACATTAGGTATGAACGAATACAAAGTAGAAAAGCTCACTGAGGACAGTAGCTGAATGCCTTGCTTCTAAGTGTGGGATTGATTTGGTATCACCCTCTTCAGCAATAAACCAGGCAGAGCCACTGCATGCAGCTGTGGGCTGGAAACAAAATGCTATTCTCCAGCCCTGAGGAAGTTACTCTTGGAGAGGTGGGGGAATAAATAAAATAAAAATATCCCTGTCTGTTGAGTTGATCTATCAAATGGGAGAAGTTTTCTAGCCTGTCCATTTCAATACAACACGGTTAGAGAGTGTTTTCATGGCAGGTTCATCAGCAGAGCTGGTGAGGGTGGTCCCTGGCAAGTGAGAGTGGTGCCAGGCAGGGATGAGAGCCAGCCTAAGCCTTCTCAGCCCTTGGAGTATGCTGGTGGTCTTGCTTTGGCTGGCTTGTGTTGGCTTGCTCAGGTTAATGGGTCCCAGGTGCAAGGTGAAGCTTCAGATATTTTCAGGTGCATAGTGGTGGAGCCACCATAAAATGTGCCATGCTCTGCATTCAGTATCTGCCTCCAAATCAGACTGGAGAACCAAAATTTAGGGATAGGGTTTAGGGGTGATTATGGTGGTGCTGGGTTGACAGTTGTACTCGATGATCCTGAGGGTGTCTTTCCAACCTTGATGATGCTGTGTTTCTCTGACTACATGGTTATCTAGGAAAAACAAACCAAAGCTTTTTGTTGCCTTTCAGACAACACCTCACAGCAGCTGTATTTTCCTCTAGGTCTCTTGTGATCTTTGCACAGCTCCAAAGTCTCCATCCTCATTGTGTCTGCACTTAACAAAGCAATAATTGAGGGCCTTTACTGTGTGGCCAAATGACTCATTTTTATTGTTTAAACTAATGGATTTTGTGGGCAGTAGGCAAGCTGCTGTTAAAGTGCCTCCAGGCAGTGTGCATGAAAACACCCTAATGATACATAAGAACAGGTTACAAATAACACTGTCTGCTTGTATTTCTCTGCACTTTTTCCATCACTTGAAAATGCGTGGCTCAATTAAGTCAGGCTACAATGGCTCTTCTCTCTCATTGCTTTCCAGCAATTATCTATTCCTCCTCCTTCCAGAAGCAAGCACTGAATATTCCCCACAGCTTTCTACAGTCTTGGGAAATTTATTTGGCTGACTATATAGCAAAATCTTTCAAGGTTCCAAATAGAAGTGTTGAGATTTATATTGAAGTAATGAAATATTCTGGCTTCAATAGGATTCTTAGTTAAAACTGAATTTGGACACTGAATTAGAAAGCAAGTCTCCCTAACTAGTGCCTCCCATGTATGGTCTTCAGCATCTGTTGTGAGGAGACCCCATAGGAGATGGGCTTGTTTAGTCTGGAGAAGAGAAGGCTGAGAGGGGATCTCATCAGTACATAAAAATACCTCAAAGTAGGTTTTTAGGAAGGCCGTGGCAGACTTTTCAGTGGTGCTCCATGACAGGATGAGGAGTAATGGCTATAAACTAAAACACAAGAAGATCCACCTCAATACGAAGAGGAACTTCTTTCCATGGAAAGTGGCAGAGCACTAGAACAGGCTGCGCAGAGAGATCCTGGGTTCTCCCGGGAGACATTCCCAATGGAGACATTCCAAACCAACCTGGACACATTTCTGTGTCACCTGCTCCATGTGACCCTGCCTGGGCAGAGAGGTTGGACTGGATGATCTCCAGAGGTCCCTTCCAACCCTGACAATTCCATGGTTCTGTGTTTGTAACCTAGTTTCTCTAAGGAAGATCATTCAAGAAAAGCATCCACAGCAGTTTCAGATAGGATACCACCTAGGTCCAAGGGTGATTGGTGTCTTGGGGTGATTTTGTGATGATACTTTATTCCCTAATCATCTGCTTTATGCCCAGAAATGGCTGAGGTATCTTTAAGATGAATCAGGGAGCGGGGCTGGAGCCTGGGTGGGCTGGGCATGGGCTCTGTTCAATCTCTCTTTCTCCAGTGTGCTCCAGACAGAGTGGACCAGGGATGCTGCATTGTTACTTTTGTTGGATTGGGCTTTTTGCTTGCTTAAAGCACAAAGTTTTTTCCCTACCCTTCCCCTAGCCTGGAAGCTGTACTGGGAATCGTCCCAGCAGCTTTTTGGGGTTTTTGTTCCCTTGAACTCTTTTCGGCTTGGCTCGTTTTCCTTTTTGGCCTGCCTGGGGACCCAGTGGGACCACCCCGAACCCAAGACCTAGGAGGACCTGAAGCAACACGAGAAAGAACATTAAAATCCACCAACTTTGACTGCTGTGAGGAGGGGACCCACACCAGAAATTCAACAGATTTCCCATCTGCTTTGCTCTGGGCTGCTACGTGGACTCCTCTTTTCCTTCCCGAAGACAAAAGGGACCCCTCGCCATTTTGGTAATTTTCTTCCCTGGGCATTTTTTTGTGTTTTTGGGGGTTTTTTTTTGTTCTGATGTGGGGATGTATGGGTGGGTGGGTGAAGAATAAGTTCTGGGAGTTCATATTTAGCATTTATTTAATCCTTTTCTGTGCATTGTGGGCACATGTCGTCTCCCGTTTCCCCCCCCCCCCCTTTTTTTTTTGTTTTCTTTTTAATAAACTTGGGGGGGGGGGTTTCACTTTCACTCAGTGATATCAATTTCTCTCATAGGAAGAAGAAAAGGGAAGGAGTTATTGAAGCTCTTTTCACTTTAGAGGAAATGCTCATTCCAGGGACTTTCCTCCAGAAATTTACCTCCAAAACTGAAACAATTGGTCTTTTAAAATGCTGCTAATTAATAAACAAACGAAAGAGGGAGAGACAGAGGAAGAAAAGTAGCTGGAACAGGGCAGACACACCTCAGCAAGGGCTGACCAGCTCCTGCAGGAAGCAGATACTAGAAATAGCTGTGATATTGCTGCTGGTCCAAAACAGATTGTGGTAATTATGGATATTTTGAGTCCCACACCAAGTCCATCTAACTGTGTCTAAACACTACTTTAGGCTATAGCTCTGGGGTGTGTTTCAAACACAGGATCTTTTTTCCATTTAATTAGGATGAGAGGGCTTGGAAGAAACAGGCAAAATCCTATTTACCCCATATGCTGTTCCTCTAAGAAGGGTTTATGAAGAAAGGTCTGTATCCCTCCCGCTGCTGCACAGACATGAGAGCAAACTCAGCCTATGGCCAGCAGCCATCCCTGCCTGGAAGGCAATTGAGCTCTGGAGTCCTAATTTGACTTTTAGAGTCCCTTGAGAAGAAAAAAAACCCCAAACCTGTGATATATTACAGTGTTGGTTTTCACAATTGTTAGAGTGAATACTATGTGTTTTATAATGCTGACTTTTGTAAGAGAAGTTTTGCTAAAGTTTAGAGTTCTTTTAATGCAAATGTTGTATTGTAATACGAACGGTGGTGAAGACTTGTTGTAATGTTAACATTTAACCAGTGAAGGAATCGAAAGCTGTTGAATGTATTGAAAAGTAACACATGACCATGACTGAGGCCACTGCACATGCTCCAAAAAGAAGGACAGAGGAGGAGCGATGTTAAAATGTTTGAATATATATGATCATTTATGAATATGTAGTTGGCTGATGCAATATCCAGGGTATATAAGGGGTGTTGCTGTGTTCACTGGTGTGCCTCTGGCTGTGGCTAACCACCCAGCACTGTTCTTTTTTCCTTTATTGACTTTGTCCCCTGTTGTCCCTTATTAATTTTTCTTTAAATTTTAACAGAGTAAAATTTGTCATTTCTCACAAACTGTTATGAATAAGTGTCAAAATTCATATTTATTAGAATAGAAGAATAGATTCAAAATAATATAAAATAAAGTAGAAGAAGAGTTACGTTTGAACATGTTCTCAGGGAAATACACTAAAAAAGTCAGTCTGCAGCAAAGCACCAACGCCTACCACACCGATAGACTCTATTTACATGTAAAAACCCAACAGAGACAGTCAGTTTCACAATTGCAGCCCCACAGGGAATGATGTCATCAGCAGCACACCTGGATCCCCTGACTGAAAGGAGGGGAACACACTGCTTAGAATTTTAAAACAGTTCTGGGAAACCTCTCGGTTTGCAAAAGAGATTTCCAGTAAGAACTGAATATCGGATGATAAAGATATCTCTCTCGAGATGTGACTGTATACTGTTAAGATTAATCCTATCTAGCACAAGACCAAAAGTCGATGAATTATTCCCAAAGACATCGAGGACAGGACCACCTTCCATCAGATACCATTCTACTAGACCGGAGAAACCTTTAGAACTTGTTTGGTTATGAAAAGGACAATGGACTTCCTAGCCCGCAGCAAGAAAAATGGAATAAAAAGACCTACATGGAGAAAGCTCGTGTGCTCGCCACACTCTGAAGTTGCCAGTGCTTGGAGTTGCTCAGGGCGTCACCCAGGGTCTATTCCCGGGCTAGACTGTGTCCGATCCGTGGCTTACCGAAATTTTGTCAATTTGCGCGAAATAAATTTTGTACTTTGTTTTTATATCATAATTTAGCTCTGGCAAATTATTGATAAAATCAAATTAGCAATCACACCCATAACAAAATGGTGACCCCGACGTGATCTAATACGGATCTTTGGAGACACCTTGTCCTAGCGGGGGGCGCCCTGCCAAGCCTGAGCGCTTGGCGGTCCTGCCGGCTCGAGGTAAATCCAAAAGACCAATTAGATCAAAAAGAACACTGCAAAAATTTAAGCCACAATTCAGGGATAGGACGGGCCCGTCACCAAGAGCTCTCAATACTTTTGGAGAAGAAGATCTCCAAAGGAACCGCGGATAATTTTTTTCACTCATAAAAATTCTACGTGCATGAAGAAATCCACGTGAGAAAAGGAATCGTAAGTATCGCATGGTTGAGTGGGGTGGTCGAGCGTGTGTGTGAGTGAGACGTAATCTAATCATGGAGTGAGAGCGGACCCTTAGCTTGCATTTCCCCTCTCCCGCGAGGGAAGGGGTCAGGCGACGGGGAAGCGAGTGATACACACACACGTCAAATCTGGGACACACGGGCGGTTTCAGACGTCGATCACAGGAGGTTTTGGGAAAGCTAGCCCAAGAAGGGGGTATCAAGGGCGAACCCAGACCTCGGGAGGGGGGTGCTTCACAGTAAGACCCCCCAGAAAAAACCTGAGAGCATTAGCACTAGTGAGGAAAATCTTGCGGAACGATTCACCGTAAGACTAGTAACACCGGTGAAATAGGGAAATTACCATTTCCAAAGGCACAGGCGGAACGACCTAACAAATAGCGTAAGTATGAGACAAAAGAAAAGCAAAGGGACTAAGAAAACCCTGGGGGAGGGGGAGAAAAATCAACCAGAATTAGATATCCCCATTAACAGCCCTTTGAGGTGGATGCTGGAGAGGTAGAACGAGAACTATAACAAAAGGTGAAAATCTAAAAAGAAAATGATACACTATTGCATTAAAGTGTGGGGAGGGAAGGAAATAAAGAGAAATGTCATCTAGCCAATATTTGGGACCTTTGAAAAAAGGGTGTGTCGGGCTCTGTGTGAGTATGTACGTGATATAGGAGCCCCAAACTATAAGGAAGAGGAATATGCTAGACTCTGAGTAAATGCTACGGTAGGATTATATCCTATCAAAATATGCAAAAAGAAAGAAGAGGATTGAGAACCACTTGAAAATCTCCCGCCTCCATATCCTCCGGCTCAGGCATCAGCGCCGCTGGAGGAGCCACCACAGCAGGGGGCCGTCCCTGCTGGCAATTTACCAACAGCCAAAAGGGAGGTCATAAACCTCCCCTCAGACGGTTCGGCACAAAGTAATTTAGAAGAAGCACAAGTGGCCCCTACTGAAGAAGCAGATTCACCACCAGCTAGCCGAACAAGAGGAAAAATAAAGAAATCAAAACCTGAGGAGGAGGGGGAGGAAAAAGAATTGCCTAAACTACTTCCACTACGAGAAGTTCCGACGGCCCCGGGTGTTCTGGGATACGTAAATGTTCCTATCAACACGGGGGATGTGAGAGCATTTAAAAAAGAAATGGGTAAACTCATGGATGATCCTTTGGGGGTGGCTAAGAGATTAGACGAATTCCTGGGAAATAGCATATACACATATGATAATATACAGGCAATTCTAAGAACTTTGTTTAATGCGGAGGAACGAGATCTAATCAAGCAGGCAGCAATTAAAGACTGGGAGAAAAGAAACCCACAAGGGGGAAGGGGGGAGGAGAAGTGGCCGGACCAGCGACCTTCCTGGAGCGCCCAGACAGAGGAGGGGAGGGGCCAAATGATCGATCTGAGAAACCTTGTAATTCAAGGGATAAGGGAAGCAGTCCCCAAAGGGCAGAATATTAGTAAAGTTTTGGCAGAATGCCAAAAGAAAGATAAAACTCCCTCCGATTAGTTAAACCAACTAAGAAAAGGTCTACAAATGTATTCGGGTACAGATCCGGATACCCCAGTTAGGATAGTTTTATTAAAAACACAATTTATGGCAAAATCTTGAGAAGATATACGAAAGAAATTTAAAAAAATAGACAATTAGCAAGAAAAGCCTCTGCAGGACTTACTCCGAGAGGCACAGAAAGTATATATGAGAAAAGAAAACGAACAGCAAAAAGCACAAGCCCAAATTCTAGTAGCTGCTATTCGGGAGGCTCAAAAACCCTCTAAGGGGAACAAGGAGAGTAACCCGGCTTCTAGAAATACAAAGAAGCCAAATCCTACCCCTAGAGAAAAATCCGCCAGCCCGAGAGAACCTCCTAAGTGTTTTTACTGTCATCTGAAGGGACACATTCGACGGGATTGTAGAAAAAAGATAAGAGATGAGAAAATGTTTCAGGAGGATTAGGGGTGTCAGGGGCTTTTCAGTTTGGGGTCAGTAACACCTAAAGAGCCCTTGATAAAACTTAGAGTGGGGCCCCAAAGGCAAGAATTAACCTTTTTAATTAATACGAGAGCAGACTGGACAACAGTACGGCAACTCCCACCGGGGTGCATTCCTAGTAGAGACTCTATGACTGTCATCGGGGCAAAAGGAGAGCCTTTCAGTGTATCTATAATTAAAAATATAGAGGTAGAATCAGACACAAAATTCAGTGTAGGAGACATACTGTTAGTAAGAGAAGCAGAACAAAATTTGCTGAGGAGAGATTTTATGGTAAAATTAGGAATTAATTTAATAGTACAGAATTCTCAAATAGTAGCTAGTATATATAAATTGACAGCTCGTGACGAAGAAGCTCTAGACCCAAAGGTTTAGTATGACAAAGAAGAAGCAGGGAAACTAAATATGAAGCCCATTAACATTACAATAGAACGACCTGAAGACCCCATAAGGGTCAAACAATACCCCATTCCCCTTGAAGGAAAACAAGGACTAAAGCCAGTCATAGATGACTTAATAGAGAAAGAGACATTAGAACCGTGTATGTCCCGACATAACACCCCTATATTAGCAATCCGAAAAGCGGATGGGAGTTACCAACTAGTTCAGGACTTACGAGCCGTGAACAGCCGAACTAAAAGCCTGTTTCCCACAGTACCTAATCCATATACTTTACTTAATAATATTTCCCCCAAAGATATCTAGTATAGTATCATAGATTTAAAGGATGCTTTCTAGTCTTATCCACTAGCTAAAGAAAGCCAAGATTACTTAGCGTTTCAATGGGAAGACCCTGTAACAAATAGGAGGCAGCAGCTTAGGTGGACTCGATTGCCTCAGGGATTTGTTGACTCGCCAAACTTGTTTGGTCAGTCTCTGGAGCAGCTATTAACAGAATTTTCTCCTGCCGAGGGGACTAAATTGCTTCAATATGTGGATGATCTACTAATAGCGGAGGAAAAAGAAAAAACAGTAAGGGAATGCACTATATCCCTCCTAAATTTCCTAGGGAAAAAGAGATTAAAGGTTTCCAAATCTAAACTACAGTTCACAGAACCCGAAGTGAAATATCTGGGGCACTGGCTAACGGAAGAGAAAAAGAAACTAGATGCAAATCGGGTTGCTAGAATAATTGCTTTACCTCCTCCAGTCACCAAAAAGGAGGTAAGGCAGATTCTGGGGCTTTTGGGATATTGCAGGCAATAGATTAAGGAGTACAATGAGAAAGTAAAATTTTTATACGAAAAACTTACGGAAGAAAGGATTACATGGACTTTGGAGGATGAGAGAAAATTCACAGTAATTAAAGACACCTTAATTTCAGCTCCTGTGTTAAGTCTACCTGACGTAAAAAGACCTTTCCATTTATTTGTAAATGTTAATGAACACACTGCTCATAGAGTATTGACACAAGAATGAGCAGGAGACAGAAAACCAGTTGGGTGCTTATCTAAGCTATTAGACCCTGTGAGCAGAGGCTGGCCTACATGCTTACAAGCGATTGTGGCAGCAGCTTTATTAGTGGAGGAGGCGAAAAAGGTAACCTTTGGAGCTCCACTGACAGTATTCACACCTCATAACGTCCGTAGCATTTTGCAGCAGACGGCAGACAAATAGTTAACTGACGCGAGACTTCTCAAATATGAAGCCATTTTAATACATTCACCAGACTTAGAGTTAAGAATCACCACAGCAGTTAATCCTGCTCAATTCTTATTTAGGGAGTCACCTGGGATTCTCACTCATGACTGTATAGAAGTAGTTGAAGTACAAACAAAAATTCAGCCTGACTTAGAACAAGATGAACTAGAAGAAGGTGAGAAGTGGTTTGTTGATGGGTCAGCTAGAGTGATTGAGGAAAAGAAAAAATCAGGTTATGCCATAGTGAACAGTAAAAATGGAGATATAATTGAGTCAAGACCTCTAAATGGAAGCTGGTCTGCCCAAGCCTGTGAATTATATGCGGTTTTACAGGCTCTAAAAAGATTAAAGGGAAAAGCAGGCACCATATACACAGACTCCAAGTATGCATTTGGAGTAGTACATACATTTGGAAGAATTTGAGAGGAACGGGAACTTATTAGCACCCGAGGACAGGAACTAGTACATGGTGAGATTATCAGAGAAATCTTGGAGGCAGTAAGAGGTCCCACAGAAATAGCTATTGTCCACGTTAAAGGACATCAAAAGGGAGAGCATTTTCACAATAAAGGAAACAATCTAGCTAACCAAGAAGCAAAAAGGGCCGCACTACTAAGGATACAAGTACCTGCAACAGAGGGGGAGGGGGTACCTGACCCTGTTCCCCACCCTACTCCTGAAGAAACTGAGGAATATGTGAAAATGGGGGGGGCGATTAGACAATAGCAAATGGAAATTGCCCGATAGGAGGGAACTCCTCCCTAGAGAATATACAAGGCAGATCCTGAAGAGGTTACACCAACAAACGCATTGGGCTCTCGCGGAACCTCAAATTTTACGGCTGCAAAGGGATATACGAGTTGGCAAAGCAGGAGACTCAGGGCTGCGTTACATGCCAGAAATTTAATAGAGCGGGGGGACGTCGACTAGCGCAGGGAAGTCGACCAATTACATACCGGCCTTTCGAAAGGATCCAAGTGGACTTCACCGAGCTTCCAAAGGTAGGAAGATACAAATATTTATTAGTAATAGTCGATAAACTAACCCGTTGGGTAGAGGCATTTCCCAGTTCACGGGCAACAGCCCAAGTGGTTTCTAAAAACCTATTAGAAGAAATAATACCTCAATTTAGGATTGTAAATTACATTGATTCAGATCAAGAAACACACTTTACTTCCAAAATTATAAAACAGCTTACGGAGGCTCTAGAAATAAGATGAGAATACCATACACCGTGGCATCCCCAAAGCTCTAGGCAAGTAGAGAGAATGAATCAGACTCTAAAAACCCAATTGGCCAAATTAATGTTAAAAACAAAAATGTCATGGTTAAAATGCCTCCCGATAGCTCTATTAAATGTTCGAACGAAACCACATTCCGAAACCGGGCTGTCTCCCTTCGAGCTAATGTATGGAATGCCTTATGAATGTGAGATACCGGTAGGGCATCCACTAATTGAGGATAGGCAGGTTCAGCCATACCTTATAGCCATAAGTAAAAACTTACTAGATTTAAGAAAACAAGGGATTATAACACAGAGTGCTCCCTTAGGATTTACAATTTATAAAATACAACCGGGAGATAAAGTCTTCGTGAAATCTTGGAGAGAGGCCACCCTCTCCCCTCACTGGGAAGGTCCATTTCTTGTCCTCCTAACAACAGATACTGCAGTGCGGACAGCGGAAAAGGGGTGGACACACGCTTCGCGAGTAAAGAAAGCCGAGGCAGGAGAACAAAACCCCGAGTGGAGAATCACCTCCTCCCCTGGGGACCTCAAGCTTAAGCTACACCGAGCAAGTAAATAACCGACGGAAACAGAATCCGATGCGGGATCGCGGGATGTTCTTGTTATCCTTTTATACATTTTAAGTGTGAATATTGTAATGAAATTTGAGTTACTCATTGCCTAAACGGGGACAGACCGAAGGAATTGTGTAAGAGGTGTCTTAGAACAGAGCAAAGATTAACTAGTTGCCTCCTAGTAGTCGCCACGTGGGCGGGAGCGATTGAATTGGATTCGCGAGAGTGGTATAATTAGTACATTAACGAAATAAAGGGAAAACTGAATTCGCCTGCTCAAATAACTGCCACAGAGTGTTGCCAAGGAATTAAAGTACCTTGTTAGTCAGTGACAATTAGAGAAAGAGATTGGGAGGCCTGCAAACGGAAATTTGAAGCTAAATATCGGCGAGAGGACCCGAGAGACTATACCTGCTGCCGAGAAGATGGTTTGCCACGCCGTTGGTGGCAACCCAACGGGCGATGGTCAAGGCAGAGAAATACGAATCTGAGTGGTCCTCCTCAGCCTAATCATAATCACCGAAGCGGCAGGAGGAATCACAACAGGCCTCCCCGGTTCCCTAGCAGAAGATCCTAAAGGCCAGACCGGTCTACAGAATGGTCAAATAAAACCAGACCAACTTTACCCTAAAAGCGGCACTCATGAGGGGCTGTGTGAAAAACAATCAAAAAGTAAAACAGACCAGGTGACTAATCCAGCAAGGCAACCAGAAGATCTTAGCCATCACAGAAATAAGAGGGAAACAGAAATACTCTCTTTGCCTGTCTGCACGATGTGCAATCGAACAGTTTGAGTTAGAGATAAAAAGGAATCCGTTTTTGTGGCTTACCTACAAGTCAATCGCTTATGCTATGATAACGAAAGACTCAAAATGTGTATAATGGGAGACAAAACTTACTGAGTGGGACAAAACCTAAAAGATGAGGGTACAATTTCACATAATAAGCCAGTCATTTTAGACCTTTTAAGCGAAACCGATAACAGACGGTGTTTTCAATATGACAATGTTTTGTTTTTCAAGAAATAGAGAGGGGTTAGATCCAGAGAGCAAACTAAAACAAGTCACCTTAGAACGAAAGAGGCAGGAGGCTGAATTCAGGAGAAAAAGAATCGAACAAGAAAAGTTAAAAACTTTGAGTGAACAGTACGATCAGCTGGAAAAGCAATATAATAACATGGGACTACCGGCTTCTAATAAAAACTTATTTATAAATCTCATACAAGAAATCGCCACAGAGCTGAGGTTGACTAATTGCTAGATTTGCGGGGGACTGAAATCAGCCGAAACCTAGCCTTGGAAAGGGGAAAGTTTAATCCCAGAACAAATACTAAAATGGAAAATTGCCAGGGTCTCAAAAACAATCCAAAGACCCGAAGAGTGGGTGCTAAAACAAAGAGTCATTAGAACTCATTGTATTAGCCGAGACCGCCCGGAATACACCGAGGTTGTGGAGTACGCCCCATGCGTCTCCACCCTGGCAACAAATTCAAAGGACAAAGTTACAATGTGGCAACCAGAGCCACCAGCAGAGTATTAGAGTCAGATAAAAGGGAACAATTGTGATTAGAACGAACAGCTTAAACTATGTTGGAACAAATGTTCTGGGATTAACCCTTACCAAGCGGTACCTGATCTAAAAGTATATTAGGAAGACCCAGAGAATGCCAAAATGAGGTAAAAAGCCTCCGATGGGCTCTATTGAATATGTGGAAAGAAAACATATAGTGAATTACATCCTCGATGGAAGGAATCATGCACTCTGGAGATCATAAAGCCTGTTTTCTTTACCATACCACGCACGGAAAGCAGTTCTTTAAGAGTCCCACTGTTTGAAACCCTAAACAGAAACAAGCGGGACCTTAGAAACAAATTCCCTGAGATTGGGGGGAAACAAACTTAAGGTGGAGATGACTGGCCAGCCGAAAGAATAATTAAATACTACAGTCCAGCCACCTGAGCACAGGATGGCAGTTAGGGATACCGAACTCCCATATACTTACTAAATAGACTGATACGACTCCAGGCCGTAGTAGAAATTGTATCCAATCACACGGCTGACGCATTAGCACTGCTTTCCAAACAACATACTCAGATGAGAGCTTTTGTTTATCAAAACAGGATTGCACTGGATTATCTGCTCGCAGAAGAAGGAGGGGTTTGTGAAAAATTTAATGAATCTGAGTGTTGCATTGAGATTGACGATTATGGGGAAACTATCCAAGGATTAGTCGCAGAAATTAAACGGTTAGCACATGTACCTGTACAAACTTAAAATTCGATTCTGCAATCGAGATGGTGGGACAACCTCTTCAATAGTGCATGGTGGAAAAAACTGATTTTTTTCATCTTATATTCCATCACAGGAATCCTGTTTCTACCCTGTTTAATTCCCTGTTTTATCAGGCTAATCCATTCAGTCGTACAAGGTATGCAACTCAACACTATGCCCATAGATCCAGAGGCTGCAACAGGAAAACCCGGACAAATATCCAAAATTATGAGATTAGAGGAAGCAGAAGTAGACGATTTTGCTACCGAAGCTCTCACAAGATTTGAAGAACAGACAAAGGATATCAGAGGTACCCTTCAGATTTACAAAGGGGTACCCTTTGAAGATTAGGAAATTAATTGATCTATTACAAGATTTAACAGACTTTTTGTTTATTTTTTATTTTTTTTATTTTTTTAACCAATATAGATTGAGTAGAAAATAAAATTTAAGATATAAATTTTGAATAGCAACTTGAGAGGTGGGGGTATGTTATGAATAAGTGTCAAAATTCATATTTATTAGAATAGAAGAATAGATTCAAAATAATATAAAATAAAGTAGAAGAAGAGTTACGTTTGAACATGTTCTCAGGGAAATACACTAAAAAAGTCAGTCTGCAGCAAAGCACCAACGCCTACCACACCGATAGACTCTATTTACATGTAAAAACCCAACAGAGACAGTCAGTTTCACAATTGCAGCCCCACAGGGAATGATGTCATCAGCAGCACACCTGGATCCCCTGACTGAAAGGAGGGGAACACACTGCTTAGAATTTTAAAACAGTTCTGGGAAACCTCTCGGTTTGCAAAAGAGATTTCCAGTAAGAACTGAATATCGGATGATAAAGATATCTCTCTCGAGATGTGACTGTATACTGTTAAGATTAATCCTATCTAGCACAAGACCAAAAGTCGATGAATTATTCCCAAAGACATCGAGGACAGGACCACCTTCCATCAGATACCATTCTACTAGACCGGAGAAACCTTTAGAACTTGTTTGGTTATGAAAAGGACAATGGACTTCCTAGCCCGCAGCAAGAAAAATGGAATAAAAAGACCTACATGGAGAAAGCTCGTGTGCTCGCCACACTCTGAAGTTGCCAGTGCTTGGAGTTGCTCAGGGCGTCACCCAGGGTCTATTCCCGGGCTAGACTGTGTCCGATCCGTGGCTTACCGAAATTTTGTCAATTTGCGCGAAATAAATTTTGTACTTTGTTTTTATATCATAATTTAGCTCTGGCAAATTATTGATAAAATCAAATTAGCAATCGCACCCATAACACAAACCTAAACAAAATAAATTCTGGGGAAGGGGGTTTTATTTTCTTTTCAACAGCCTTGTCCCTCAACCTGCTTTATGGAAAAAAAGAGAGCAGTTTATTTTAATTTTTTTTTTTTTTGTGTATATGTGAACTGGCTGATTCTTGGGGAAGAGCTGGAGGCTGTGCTTCCCTTCCTAGCTAGGATGAAAATGCAGGCCCAGGGCACTCATTTGGGATTGTCTGGAGGGAGAATTCCAAGCCCTGCGTCTGGCCTGCTGTGTGGCTGTGCCAGCCCATGCCAACCACATTGAACTCTGCTCTTTCACCAAGTGCTCCTGGCCCACGGCACAGCCAAGGATGTGTCTGTAATGTTCAGGCTACTCAGGGGTGCACCCATGTTTTATGTTAGCCGGTATCCAGCCCACTCCTGACTAGTTTGGTGTTACAGAATCACACCAGCAGCAGTGGGGGCTGGATTCCTACTCCATGCCTGACACTCAGGCTGTCCACTTACATACTGGGGAGACTGTGCTTATTGGCACTGTAAGGGATGGATCTGGGAAGTTGATTTAGCATGTGGGTTTAGCACCTGGAGAGTCAGGATGAAGTTCCTGGTCGCTTGCCACGGCAGTTTTGACACAGTGCTACAAAAAATGATCTTCACCTGCCTTGCAGATGATACCTCCATTAGAAACCCCTTGCTTGCAACAACATAAAGTCTTCCCAGAAATTACACTAAAAATGAGCAATAAAAGACTGAGCTACAATTAGCCAAGTCTTTTTTAAAAATATAACTTGTACCCTATAACCTATAGAAAGTGTTGTAGTACAGTTTTCTTTTGTTTCCCTGGCATAGAAAAAGAAAACAAATGCACTTGGCTGTTTCTGACAATAGAGTTGCTAGAAAACCTGCTGTGAGTGTCTGTTGGCTGCCAAAATTCAGTAGCCAAAAGAGTATTGCAGTCAACAGCTTGCATTTTGCAAAGCTTAAATTGTACATGATTGATATAAAAGAAGATAAATAAACCTAGATATGGAGAATGACATTCTCTATTTAATGCCCCATTAGAAAAAACTATAAGGGGAAGTCAGGAGGAGCAAGCTGGTGACAGACCCCAAAGAAGAGCTGCTCTCCCCCAAGGAGGACTGGCCAAGCTTCTCTCTGCTGCTTGCCCAGAACAGGCGTAATGCTGTAGATCTGGCCAGGTCCAGAGAAGGTGTCAGGACATCCTCTATCAGAAGTTGACACCAGGGCACACTAAATTTTCATGTGCTCACATAGAGTGGAGCAACTCACATCCTCTTCTGAGGGGAGGAAGCACCTGGAGCCACAAAAAGATTTCATCCATGATGTAAATTCTATTTACAATCTGCAGTTTATCCAGAAGCAACCACATCCCCACTGTGACCCTTTCCAATGCATATTCAGTTCCCTAAGCAGAGAACACCTTCCAAAGGGTTGTACAACGCACTAATAGAGTCACAAAGTAGAGGGAGAAAACTCTGATTGGCATGATCAACCTAAAGAAAGATGGAATAGCAGGTGGATATAGAGTGTCAGAGCCAAGGTCCATCTAGGCCCAGCATTCTGCTTCCCATGATGACTGAAAATAGAAAGCTGGGGAAGGGTGTAAGAGGTTCCTAAATATCCACCGTGTCCCACTCCAGATGTCTCACTTTAAGAAAGATGCTGTGGTGCTGGAGCAAGTCCAGAGGAGGGCAACATCACTGGGGAAGGGGGAAGAGCGCAAGTCTTGTGAAGATCAGCTTAGGGAGCTGGGGGTGTTCAGCCTGGAGAAAAAGGAAGCCTGAGGTACACTATTGCTCTCTACAGCTGCTTGAGAGTACAGTGAGGAGATGGTCTCTCTTCCCAAGCAATAAGAGGAAATTGCCTCAAGTTGTACCTTGGGACATTTAGATTGAATTTAGGAAAAATTTCTTTACTGGAAGAGTTGCCGAGCCCTAGCATAAGGCTGCTCAGGGCAGTGGTGGAGTCCCCATCCCTGGAGGGATTTAACAGATGTGTAGATGTGGCAGCTGGGGACAGGGGTTAGTAGTGGGCTTGGTAGTGCTGGGGGGGCACAGTTGGACTGAGGGATCTCAGAAGTGTTTTCCAACCTCAACAATTCTGTGTTTCTGTGACTGAGTGTATGTTAGCTGGTACTACTCTTGAAGAAGATTTAACACCCACAATGCCTGGTTGAGATAGGCCTATCTAGAACATGGCAGTGCAAGGTGGGACCTTGATGGAGTTCAGGAATGTATGTGCTCCATATAATAGAAATACCAATGCAGAGTGTGTCTAGCCAAGAAAACTGCTACTGGTCTTTACTGACATTTTAATGCAGAATCACTTCTGTGGCACAGAATCATTAGAGTGAAACCCAGCATTTTTAGGAGAGTGACATGCCTGATAATAAACTATTTAACCAGTTAAACTTTAAACTTTTAGACCAGTCCTGCCAAAGGACTGAATCATTCATTTTGAGCATGATTTTGATAAAATAATACAATATTTAAACAGTGATTCAACAACATAATGCAAATCAGAACAACTATTTTGTGGATTCCTCAAAACTGCCACATTCTCTGGCCTTATGGCCATATAAAAGAATCAGGATTCTGTGTGTTTCTAGTTAAATTGCTACTGGCCTTGTGGTTAAGCTAAACAGTGCAAATGCAGACTGAAGGTAGCTTCAGCTTTTGAATCTGAACTCCAGACAGAAAAGTAATCTTAGCACCGTGGCAGTAAGTGGCATTTTGGACTTCTCCCTGTAAAACCACATTTAAAAAGTAGCAATTAGAAATCTATGGGTTGGCTGATTGTCACAGTTATAAAAGACCAGCCTGTGTACACCTAGCCTCAGATCCTGGTGGAGGGAATGGTAGTTCAGTGAGCTCTCCTGCCCCACTCACCTGTCTTGCTACCCCAAGCTAAACTCTGTAGATCACTTCTGGCTTTGCAGTAAAACCTCAAGACCCATTCTAGGAAGATGCCTGTGATTTCACAACTGCTCCTGGGACAGAAGAAATACACAGAGTCTATGAGCCCAGGCAATGCCCACCCTTCCCACCACGCTTCAGAAGTCAAGGAAGCCAGTTTGCTTGCCTGTCTCTCCTGAAGTGTGGGCTCAGGCCCATGCCCACCTACCAAGTAAGGTCCTATTGGCAATGGAGAGACGGGGACAACTGAGCTGGATCACAAGCCAATATTCATTGAGAACACAAACCATTTATATATGGGTATTTTACTTATACAGGATTCTATTTTTGGTAACAATTTCCCATTGGTTACACATTCTTCATTGTTGTCATGTGTCATTTTTATTGCAGATTATGTAAAGTTGGTATGTTCTGTTCACCCCTGTTCACTCCTGTTACATGGTTCTGCCCTGGTTATCTCCTCCCCATTAGTTCATGCCAATCCCCTTATCTCCACCCCAATTGTCCTTATTTGTGCTAATTCATTACTGTAACCCCTCCCCAGACTCCTATCCATCACTCAGCAGCCCCTCCCATTGTTCCAGAATCTTCTACTCTTCCCATCGAGTGATTGGATTAGGAGCCGAGGTCCCGCCTCCAGTTCAAATGCATTTGTTACCCCAACAGTCACTCCTTTGTAGCCCCCCACCCCCCTGTTTCCCGATTGGAGCTGGGTCCAGTTCCACCCCTGTTCTCCTCCCCCTTTATAACCCCGTGTAACCAGCCCCCTGGGGTCCCTGGTCGGCTGGTCCCCCTGGTGTTCAATAAAACCGGATTTTCGCCCCCGGACGGAGACCCTCTTTTCTTCACTTTGCCACAGCTGCCTCTAAATATTCCAGCTAGGCACCCTCTGGACACCGCAGTGCATCCAGAGAGTGCCCCCCGGTGCTGGCTGTGTTGGAGCTAGCCGCCGTCAATCCTGCTCCCCCAGCCGGGAGCAGAGGGACACAGTGCAGCACTTCATGACATCAGTTACCTGGTAATTACTACAAAGTTTTACAACATGTCTCTTGGTCACTTCCACCCCAGGGATCTGTTATCTGTGTCGGTGTCTCCCACGGTTTCTGCTCAATCAGGCCTAAGATATCAGACTGTCTTATCAGTTCCATCTGTCTTACCTCTCATAGGGTCCATTCAATGTACCATAATGAGCAGATACAGCTCTTCATGACTTCAGGGTATGAAGTTAATGTCACAGTTTCTGTTTTCCAGTGACAAGTCCAGTGACAGAAGCCTTCCTCAGCATATGAGGTACAAGATGGCTCAAGCCTTCCACTGCCGAGGTCACAAACATGCTTTTCCCATTTTTGGCATACAGCTACAAGTGGCTACACAGGGAGATGACTCTTCAGCACAGGGAAGGAGGGTCTTCTGCTCAGCTTGTGCCATCTCGTGGCTTCAAGTTAACCGAGCCTGGGAAGAAAAAAAGAGACTAAGAAGGTTCCTGTAAGGTAGTCATGACTGCTTCCTTTAAGGTAATCATAAAGAGTGAGCAAAAACCTTAACTGTATTTTATGAGCAGAAAAGTAAACCATGCACAGGTTTTGGAAGGAGGAGACATACAAATCTACTTTCTGGAAAGGATTTATTGCCCTTCTCTGAGGAGCTCTGAAGCCCTGAGGATATGGAATAAACACTCACATCCCCTGTTTTTCTTACTGGATTGCTCTGAAGGACTTTCCAATCATTATCCTGACTGTAAGACCTCATCTGAGGCTTGGGAACCAAACAAATTAAAACAAAAAAAACCCAATCCACAGCTTTTATGTACATCAGTCTTCCACTGATCTACCTAAAATTGTGAGCCCTGGCACATGGCTTTGATAGCTGTGTGGGAGAGCTGTAACAAGTTTAATTGAAAGAAGGAGCATTCTGCAGTTTTCACACTCCTGTGCATTCAAAACATGTGCTTGAGCACTGCAAGATCCTGAGACTTTAATATATTATGCATTCTTATCTGCCTCTATTTTAAGATCTTGAAGGTCCACTCACATCTCACTTTCAAGTGCTCAGCTTCAGTCACATGGATACAGCCTGCTTGTGATTCTGTGGACGGGACACTGGTCAGATTAGTCCTGTCTATCAGCAGCACAAATGAAATCCCTAATGCTGCTGTGACTGACACAGAGCATAAGATTATATTGGACTTTTCTGATAATAAAATTGCCCCTTAAAAATCCTGAGCCACTTGCACAGTACACTTGTTTCTGTGTTAGAAATCTTACTAAGTTAGCATACCTAAAATACATACTTGTTCAAAATTCAGTGCTTGTGTGCAGATAAGACAACAGGAGTGGGGTTTTAGACTCAGAAAGCATCACAGATATTCGCTTTTCCCTAGTAAATTCCCTGTCTTAGCCCTATAGTATGTAAAAACACAAACTCAGCTAATACCTAATCAAGCAATTTCTCTTGCTTTTTGTGAAGAAAGATGGAAAATGTTGCTATTATTTCTATTTTGAAATAATTTAGAGCTCTTTGAGGTCTGCAGCTCCATAGAGCTTCATAAAACACACAAAATTCTCATTACCTTGGACTTCCATATTTAAAATTCGAGTTTAACTATGTAACTCAAGAAATGTTGCAAGTCAAAGGCCATTATAAAAATAGGCCAATATCTCACAGTCAACCTTATTAAAAAAAGATGTGTCTCACTCTAAAATTATAATAAACACTAAATACATGCACAGTGTAGGTAAGCCAGTGTTAGTGAAATGGCATTTTAAATGGCTCCATATGGTTTGACTAAACTATTTTGTAATACACACAATAAAGTCTTCAACATTTTTCTAACGTGTAATGGATGTTTTCCTTCAGTTTTATAGTGTTGCAGAGCATTACACAACTCAAGAACAAACTCTGGCTTAATTAACACAAACCCATGCATTTTTTAATAACTCTCCTCTGATTATATTCCTCCAACCTGGCTGCAGACAATGTCAACTGTAAACTCTTCCGAAGCAGCTTTTTAAAATCTACTTTAATGGCACTTAGCTGAATGAAACTCATGTTCAAAATCAGATCTTTTCCAACAATAAATAATTAGACCTCAATAAGCACTGATAGCCTTTTCTTGCCTGTGAGCAAATGTTTTTATTAGCTTGAAATCTGTAAACATATAACATTTCTCATTTTGTTTTGCTTCCAGGTCAGGACTTCATGAAATTGGGAAGTGCATGAGTTTCAATTTTGAAAAAATAAAGCAAGTTCTTTCCTGGCTGAATAAGGTAGAGCTCTTAAATCAGCTGGAAAAGAGAGCAGGGGAGCAGGGAAACCATCAAATATAAAAGCTTTTCTGGATAGGAATGAGTGGTGAGATGCATTGGAAACTTCATGCTGCTGCTGCTTTTGATGAAGAGAAACCTGGTGTGATACCTGGCTCAGCCTACCTTAGCAATTAATGCAGTGCAAAAAGTGTGGATCCAAAGCATCTCATGTCCTCATTGTTACGAATGGATGTGGGTTTCGAAAAGTCCCTGCCTTTTGCCCAGGTCTCTGGCTGCAGGCAGTAGCTTTATTGAGGTGGCCAGTACCCCAAAACCCACTCTCGTTCACAAGCTCTTTAATAACGACAAGTTTGGTCCATTATAGAATGAATTATTTATTTAATAGACACAAAACTAACAGAGATAAGACTTAAAATAAACTAATAGGAAATAACAGGAATAAAGACAAAAATAAACTACTAGTAAGCAAATATAGTGTGAGGTTAAAGGTACTAATTAGTTTTACAGCTAGCAAAGAAATAATATGACTTAGGATTCAATCTAACTTATCTAATTCTTAGTGAGGCACACATCGAGATACTTTCCCTCAATTCCCAGGAAAGTAACCACGGAATCTGCATCCAAACTCCAGTAAGAGGTCTTGAACTCTTGTCAGGGTGTAAGAGGTTTCTGCCTCTGTGATAACTCGTGTATCCTTAATAGTTTGTCAAACTGTCTCTCAGCCAAGAATATTTCTTTTATCTCTTCCCACATCTGCTCTCCAAACTAAGATGTTGATTCGTATCTGGGGTCTGAGCCCTTTTGGCGCCAGACGTGCCTCCTTGCTGAGCCTTTCAGCCAAGGTTATCTCTATGCACCAACTATCTGTGGGAGTGGGGAAGGACAGGTCCTGCCACACTCATTACAACCTAAATTCAAGGTGTTTATTTCAGAGTATCTATAATCCAGCCTTCAGGCCTAAAGAATTTGACTGCATATACAGTCTGGGACCTTCATGAGCCGAATGACCCCACCAAACCCTGTCTTACTCACACATCACCCCTTCTAGAAAGTATTGCAGTGTCTTTTCCTTTGTCTGTCACTGTGTTTGTGCTCACATCAGTCTGTACACACATCATCACCCTTTTAAGGGTTAATGCCAGAAAAATCTCTACTTTTGTTTTTCCTGGTGAGACTCCTGAGGGGCACCACAAAGCTGGCTTATCCATTCACTGTGTTCATGTGGGGACAGAGTGATCTCCAAGGGACTGTGGGTCAAGGGTGCAAGGTGGGAAGATACCTGATGTCTGTTGTCATGGACTGTCTTTTCCAAAAGAATGAGGATTGCAGGATTTCCTCCTGAGTGGCCACCATGCCTTGTCTGGCATTGGGGACATGTACTACCTCATTGCCCTTGGTGTGCCTGGCAAACATCCAGCTTCTCAATGTGAGTTGCTATAGTCAAGCCCATCAGCTGTGAGTAGACTCTGGTGTTCCATGTCAATTTTTGGGAGCTTATCTCTGGGATCAGAAGATCTGGTGCCCTGGGGCTATTGCCTGGGGCCACTCACTATGCCAGTCCTGCCAGCCAACCATTACCCAGTTTGGGATAGACAAGACTGCCAGAGTAAGGAGGTGCCCAGAGTTTGTCAGATAGTCCTCCAGGCTCTCTTCCTTTGTTGGAGCTGCTGGCTGTGCTCACCTTCCCATCCCGAGTTCAGGGAATCTCTGACGGCACTGACTGCCAAGGCTGACCACCTCTATATGGGCTTTCATGGACCCTCATATTATAGGTTTGGACATCTCTGCAGAAGGACTCCTGGCATCTGGTCCCAGCCTTGGATTCCATATCTTGATTCCATATCTTTGTCAAAAAAATATTTTTTTTTTTAAGCCCTCACCACGTTCATGGTGGAAGTGGAATGGATGTTTCTAGCCAGAAGTGGAGCCAATCTTCCGGTGGCATATGGCATATGGAGCTCGTGGCTGTCACTGAGGGCCACAAACACACTGGTCACCAGGAGCAGACTGCATGGTAGGGTGCTTAGTGACTAATGCTTTTGTCATTGTAGTAAATGTACTGTCAAAACAAAAGAATCCCAGCACTTTCTGTCATCTGTCTCTTCTCCCTTTCCTCAGAGGAGGACTTCTTCCATCCTCCTCTAAGATTTGCCTGTGGAAGGGGCTAACAGCAGGCCTGTTAGCTAAAGGAGCGAGAAGAAGCTGAGAAGCAAGAAGAAGCTGATAAGGAGCTCTCTCCAAGGCTGTAACCAAGGAGACCAAGAGAAGTGAGGAACAGAAGAAAGATAAGAACTTCGCAGCTGGATGAAGTATTTTTAGAAAGTTAGTTAAGTCACTGTAACTTTTCACCAATGGTGTTATGTTGATTTATTGTGTCCAATAGTTAGGGTAGAAGAAGCATAAACAATCAGAGAGTGTATAAAAGGTCAGCCATGTTCGATAATATACAGTTGCCAGCTGAGACTGCTTGTGGTCTCTGCTTTGTGCCGTGACCACCTCGACAGCGACATTTACCTACTCTAGTCTCTCACTCCTGAGTAATACTCAATCTACAAGCTTGGAGCAAGCAGAGTTACTTGGGTTACCCCTCCCCTTGCCCTCAGTGATTTGGGCTCTTACATCTCCATCAGGCACCTGTGCACCTTTGAAATAGGCCTTGCAGGTTGATGTCCTCTGAAAGGGATCTATCTTCCATACACCAAAATCCCTCTGAGAAAAATATATCCATGGGTTAAATGAAGGCTTTCAGGGGGGTTATTTTACACACCCCCCCTCTCGTCCAGCAGATCCTAACCAAACCGTTAGAGTCAACAGTGTCTCTTTTCCAGGTGTGAGACACAGTCATTCCTGTCCTTTTTCCACCCCTTCCCCCCACTCACTAAGAAATGTTAACACTACTCTCGGAATGCCAAGTGATTTTTCAGTAGTTCCCATCTACTACTGAATCTACAACAAGCTAAGAGTAATTGAAACTAAGTTGATTCAGCAGGAACATAGACTTGCTTTTGCCTGACAGACAGTTAGAAAATTTTTTTTTAGTGTTTAGAGTGCCTTGAGCCTGCTCATGATAACTACTTTCTCCATCTAACAAGGATACAGGACCAACCTCTTAATTCACCAGACATAAAACCAAAAAGCAAAAGCTTCATTGGGTTTTGTCACTATCCTGGTCATGTGAGTTCAGGCCATACAATTTGTCAACACTTCTATGCTTTTACACTGCATTACAGTTATCTCAAATGAGTCATCTCAACCCAAACTTTATTCATTTTTTCACAGGAATTGCATGCTACATGACAGAGATTTACAGTGAGGCAAGACACAGAGGGGCAACAAAGGATCCAGCTGAAGATGCTGCTAGCTCTGCAACAAGGACTCTGGTTGAAAACTGGGAGCAAGAGTGACAAATCAGAACATGTAGCTAGAAAAAAAATTTGGAGGTTTTGTAAGTCAGAGAAGCCCAGTTCAAGGGTAAAAAACCAGCAGGAATTCCTACAGGCACCAGTTTAAACCTTTTGCTCAAAATAGCTGGACATTTTTAAAGCATTCAATGGCTGCCTCAGAAAGCTCCTTCACTCAGCAATGGACATTTATTGGTGCAAAGCTGAAGTGTTTGCCTCTTTCCCATTCTGGCTGTCAGACACATCTTCTCTATGCCTGCAAGTGATTAATTGGACAGCTGGTATGTGGATGATCCTCATCACATGGGAGGAGAGCTGGTATGCACAAGGTTTGGGGTGTGAGTAAGCAAGGGTCAACTGTCCTATGCTTGCTCCCTGGGCAAGGAGACAGAGCTTCTGGGCTTGAGTCAGGGAAGGCAGGCTCCAATGTGTGTGTCCCCCAGTCAGAGCTGTGGGCCACAGAGGAGGAGATTAGATGCAAACCTTTCCGAGGCAGAAACAATCTCTGAAGGCACACTGCCCTACAGGCTCTGGGTCACTCTGAAATAAGTCATTTGTTACTAAGTAGCAGGTGTATTTTAGAAATGCAGAAAAGTAAGTACTGGCAGAATAGGTGCAAAGTGGTGTAAAGGTATCAAATGTTAAGGTAGGAGGCGATTAAAGACAATTAAACCAAAAACTGAGGGTTCAAGCTGACTATCAGTGTGCTGCTGGAAAAGTCTTTCTGCCCCCCCCCCCCCCCCCCCCCCCCCGCCAAGAACCCTGACTGTAGCTTTGTAGAGAATGACAGAAGTGTAGAAGAAAACACTGAGGCTGATTTTGCAGTTCCCAAGACATCCCAGCTAACTGATGATCCACAATTATGCCTTGTACTACATAAAAGATTTTGCCTGCTAGTACAGGTACCTGTCCTCAAATGAGCCACAGGTGAATCCTTCACCCAGCAGTGTGATGCACAGCTGGGGAGAGAGAGTTGAGGAGAAGTTATTGTTTCATTTGAGCAGATCAAAACACAGCAGGAAAATAAAATCTGTCTAAAATATCCATATTCTGCTGTCCCATTCACTAGAGGCAGAGGTTCAGACTAATGTGTTATAATTTGAAACAGACCACTTATGGAAACCTCAGTAAGGTGACAAACAAAAAAAATGTAACATGCTCAATTTAAGATACCAGCATTTCAAAATTCTTTTTTTTTTAATCTCCTAAAAATGCATTTACACATCCCACACTTTAACCATATATTCTCTTCCTAACACTAACACGATCACAACTTTACTCATCATGTGGAATATAAGGAACTCACCAACCACTTGGAAAAAAACAAA
This sequence comes from Motacilla alba alba, assembly GCF_015832195.1. NCBI lineage: Eukaryota > Metazoa > Chordata > Aves > Passeriformes > Motacillidae > Motacilla > Motacilla alba. Next base: position 23,665,789 of record NC_052016.1, on the reverse strand, counting down.
GAAAGCATCATTTGAAGGGGCTTTGAAGTGGACAGTGTGACCCAAGGTTTACAAAATTGTGATGCAGGATGCAGAACTATTATCACCTTGTGCACAGCCAGAGTTTGAGGACACCTGCTGAACCCCACAGGCCACCAGTCCAGAGGGAAAAGTACATTCATCTGTACACAGCAGATGGTCATCTTGGACTCACTGCGTCAGGACTACCAGTTCCAAAAATGGGCAAGAAAAATTAATCTACAACAGGTCCATAAATAAATACCAAAGAGATTAGGCAAGAATGTGCCCTCTAACAGCCCAAATACAGCACCTGGGAATGCCAGGAGACTGAGGAGGAAGGACTGCCACTGGTACCCAGGCTCATGTGCTCACCTTAAGTGACAGCCAGCACTGTCAGAATTGAGCTACTGGGTGGCAGGGATGGCCCTTTAATTCGATTTAGGAGGCATTTGTCATGTTACGAACAACCTTTGGGCAGGGAAAGAAAAAAAGAAGCCCTTCCACGTGACTTCCTTTTTCCAAGAAAAGCAGAAAGTGAGAAAAGCAAAGAGAGCACTTTCACTCCCTGGAAGCTTTGGCATTGCTGGCATCACAGGAGCTGCTTAACTACAGTGTTCGGCCCATTCTCCCCAGAGCACACTGCAGCCAGCCAGCACTGGGAAGGACTGGCAGGAATTATTCATATGGGCTGACAGCAAACATCACTGGTGTGCTCATTTTGCTGCCCTCTTCTCCTGCTCTATGTGTAATAGAAATTCAGAATGAAAATGGCAGTTCTGGAGCAGGAATGGGTACTGACACAGAGGAATAACACCACAGTGCTGACATGGAATACGCTCTGACCAGGGAGAGCTTAAGGGTATGCATGGTCAGTGTTCCTTTCACTGGTCAAATTTAAATCCAGCAGCATGAGAGCAATGGAAGTCCAGAAGCATACATCCCTAACAGTCCCACAGGGATGCACTGCCTCAGACATCACCGGGGGAATGGCTTACTTCTACCCTCTGTGCAGATCCAATCCAGGCCATGCTGTCTCAGTCTGTCACTGCAGCAGCTAACACAGGCATCCCAAGCTGGAGAGGAGGATGGATGAGCTGCTGTGACCATCACACAGTGACAAGGAGAGCTGATCTCTGTCAGTAGAGATGCCAGGTAGAGGTCTCTGTGAGGGTGCAAGCAAGATTTTATCACTCAGTAGCACTGAAGTTTGGGGCCCAGCTGCTGGACACAGCTGTTGCAGATGACCTTTGTGGTGCTACAGTTTAGACCAGAGATTAACAAACCTGTCTCCAAGTAAGATATGACAGGACAGACCTTGTTTCTTTGTTTGCACCACTCATGCTGACCACCTACCTGTGTGATATGACCAGCTACACTGTCACTTCTGATTCACACCCGTGTTTGCATGTGTAGTTGCTCTCTCCCTATCAACAGTGCTTTCTGACACTAAAGGGCCTTTGAATGTGAGGTTGCCTTTTTTACATGGTCTTTAGGGTACTGTGCCATTCAAATCCCAGATAGGATCCCCATGCTCTAATAGAATTTGTGGTCAAGAGGACCAAGGCAGCTTAAAAAAAAAAAAGAGCATGAGAAAATAACTTTTTAATAAAAGGCCTTTCTGCTGGTGATACCTAAAGGCAGTGGGATGCCACACCTGCAGTTACCAGGCAACTGCCAGGAGTTATCTTTTTTTGGCTTTACCCAGTGGACTTGTCAGGGGAAGCTTTCTGGCCCTGAGAAGGAGCAAGCTCAGGAAGCCGGGAGATAATGCATTCCTCCATAGTCTCTGAGATCTCTCTCTTTCAAGAGAGAAAGAAGACAAGAAGACATTCTTAAAAATGCTGAGCTGTGAGCTTAGACACCACTGTGCTACTCAGACATAGGCATAGAAACAAGCAGCAGGGATGTTCTTCACCCTACATAAATGTGTTATGACTAAGTTTGAAATACCCTAATGCCTCAACAAGGGCATGTCTAGGGATCCTGCACCTGGGGAAAAATAACCCGAATAGCCCAGCACAGGCTTGGGCTAATCTGCTGGACAGCAGCTCTCCTGAGAAGGACATGAAGGACATGGGACTATTGGTGGATGACAACTTGACCATGAGCCAGCAGTGCCCTTGTAGCCAGGAGGGCCAAAGGCATCCTGGAATGTCTTGGGAAAAGTGTGGCCAGCAGGTCGAGAGACGTGATCTTCCCCTCTACTTGGCCCAAGTGAGGCCATATCTGGAGATGAGAGGTCTGGAGCATCTCTCTTAGGAGGAGAGGACATAGGAGCTGGGCCTCTTTAGTCTGGAGAAGACTGAGAGTGCATCTCATCACTACATAAAAATATTTCAAAGGTGGGTGCCAAGAGGATGGTGCCAGATTTTCAGTTGTGCTCCATGACAGGATGAGGAGTAATGGCTGTAAGCTAAAACACAAGAAGATCCACCTCAACACCAGGAGAAACTTCTTTCCATGGAGAGTGCAGAGCACTGGAACAGGCTGCCCAGGGAGGTCCTGAGTTCTCCCTCTCTGGAGACATTCCAAACCCACCTCGACATATTCCTATGTCAACTGCTCAAGGTGACCCTGCCTGGGCAGAGAGGTTGGACTGGATGATCTCCTGAGGTCCCTTCCAAACCCAGCCATTCTGTGAATCTGTGATTCTGTGAGGTGCTACCGCTGTTGGTGAGAGGCTCAGCCTTGGCCAGTGGCAGGTCCTACCCGGGACCAGCTGGCATTGGCTCTGTTGGATGTGGGGGAAGGTTCTGTCACCTTCTCAGAGGAGCCACCACTGTAGCCCCCCTGCTGCCACCAAAACCTTGCCATGTAAACTCAATACAACCTGCCACCCTGTTACTCCCATCTGTAGAGGGAATACCACAGTATCCTGAAGCAAATAGAGTCCCTTGAGGCAGTTTGATTTTTTCAAAAAAAGGAACTGAGTAGCAATATGCTTAGCCTGTTGCCTTGGGGGCAGTGAGTAATTCTCTGACTAAAGAAAAGCAGCAGGCCAAGGAAAACACATGGGCTGCAGAATATGAGAGTTTTCCCTGATCCCAGCATTGGGATGACTCATTTTTGAGATGAGGTGGGGACAGAGCTGCAAAAGACTGGTAAATCTTTAGGCAAGCAGAGAGCACCTGAGAGTGGCCTTTTGACTCAAGAGCTTTGGGGAGACAACATACTTCCAGGGGTCACATGCAAAAACCAAAGACAGAGGGCAGACTGCTGCTGGCAGCTGCCACAGCCAGAAGTCATGTGCCCTCTCAGGCAGGGAATGGTGCTTTGTGGGCTGGGTAGAGAGGAGCAGTGACCCTCCTATCCCTTACGGCCTGTGTGTGCTCCTCCCTGGCATGCTGACTCTCCAAAGAGCTGATTGCTCCACAAAAAAAATTCCAAAGGGAAGGAGAATGTAGGGGCTTGACCTTGACTGGCTAACAAATGCCTAACCAGTCATTCTTTCACTCCCCTTCCTCAAGAGGGCACAGGGAGAAAAGAAAATGAAAAATCTCATGGCACTAGATAAGGACAAGGGGATCAGTCACCAGTTACTGTCATAGACAAGCAGTAATATAATTTATTGATAATTAAAATAGAATTGGATTGTGAAGAACAAAGCCAAACATTACAACACCCCTCCCCCCACCATTTGTTCCCAGGATCAACTTCACTCCTTCATCCCCAACTCCTCTTCCTACTCCCTCTCCCCACCCCAAGGGGTGGAGAGGAATAGGCAATGGGGGGCTGCTGACAGTCCTTAATGGCTTCATTTTGCCACTCCTTTCTCTGTATTGTCTCTTGCTGCTCCAGTGTGGGCTCTCCATGGGCTGCAATCCTGCAGGAAACACTTACCTGCTGTGGCATGGCATTTCCCATGGCTGCAGGGGACCTGTGACTGGGTGTGTGGAGCACAGCACATGCACTTCCTCTCCAAGAGGTGCTCCATATTTACTTTTATCTCAGAGCACTTCAGAGAGGTGACAAAAGCCACTGAGAAGTCTGGATTAAGGTTTTCTTGGTAAACTATTTCCATTATTAGAAAACAAGAAAGAGATATTATTGGGAAAGACAAGAAGCCCAAATCCATGTATTTTTTTTCAGAAAACAAAACTTCTGTTAGCAAAACCCTAATTATGACCAAAAGCTCTGCCAGTATTGATGCTGACATAGAAAAGCTTCTTCTTTGCATTTTGGTCATGTCCTTTTATCCTCTAACTCAGAAGAATGAGGTATAAAACGTCTCTCACTTTGTATGGCTTGAATAAATACCAGGTATATGTATAATGATGTTTATTTAGCAGACCCTTTTGCGCTTCAGATGTTTCTACAGCCAAGTGAGCATGTGGAATTCATCAGTTTCACAGGAAGTCCATAATACCCACTTGAATTTAAAATGCACATTTAAGAAAAAAAATTGCACTGGATCTTAATAACTGCAGGGGAATTTGGAGGTCACAAGCAGGGGAAGACAAGTGCTTGTGTTATGATCAGGCATTAATTTCCTTTGATAAGGGAAGCACACAGTGGTCCTTTACCTGTTGCGTCAAAATGGTGATTTTGGGGCTTACCTGACCAGAAAAGAGCAGTTGCAACAAACTGCATTGCAATTTTACTAACCAAACAAACACACACTTGAGGCTGTTATTTTCACTAGCAACTCTTTAATGTCTTTTGTCAAATTGCATGCACAGCTCCAGGAGGAGATTAAATTGTAAGTCAGAGTTCAAGCCAAGGCTTGTTTTGTGTACCATCAAGGTGACCCATGGAATTGCCAAGTTTCACATGAGAATAAGGAGAAAAGAGAAAAGGAATAGCCAGGTAAGCTCAGTCATCTGTGCATTGCTGTGGTCAAGATATTTCTGACGGCATCTCTTTATTTACAAATCAACTGATTTTTCTTTCTCCTTGATGCTTGCAATGGGAGGTAGATATATAAAAACACTCCACAGGGGGTTGATTGCTGGCCAAATGCCAGTGCACTCATGAAAATCATCTACTCATCTTCCTCTGCTATAATTGAGTAGAGGAGGAGAAAAAAAATCCAGTTAAAATAAAGCTCATGGGGTTCAGATAAGGATTAGAAGCAAATGCTTTTGGGGCAAGACAAGCTAAAAACCTTAAAAGGTATTGTGGCGGTTTCAGTTTGAAACCAGGCAGAAACATCAATTTTGTGCAGTGATTTTGGTTCGCAAATTTAAGATTTCCCCAATTTTGAGATTTTCCCAACCAATGTGTTAATGAGTGTGGGGGGTTTCAGCGCTGGCCAACACCAGTGCACTCCACTTCCTGCTGTGAGGTAGGATTAGGAGAAAGGCAAAGCAGGCTCAAAACTTCAAAAAGGGCATAAAGAAAGTTTTATTAATAGTAAATAAAAGAAAAAAAGTAGTAGGAATCAAAACACATCCTTCAGAACACTTCTCCTCCCCCCACAACCTTTCCCACTGACAATGTAAAGAAACAAAATCTAAAATTCCCAGTCAGTTTACCACCTCTAAAGTAATCTTTCTTCAGTTCACTTAGGGAGAGAAGTCCCTCTTGTTAATGTTATGGAGACTGCTCCACCAGAGGAAGAAAACAGTTCTCTCATGGCTCTCAATTTCCTAGCAGCCACCCAGGGAACCCTGTCATGGTGAAGTCCTTCCCATTTCCACAAGCCTTCCCACAGCTTCTTGATGGGCCATGTTGACTTATGGTATTGTTTAAAAGATGAGCTATTCAAAGGCAAAAGTTCTCATTATCTATCTCTAAAATCATCTTCATCCCTGAGAACAGAGATCTTCTTTTCCTGGGAGCGACTACTCTTACCTCTTTCTCTGTTCAAACTTCTCATGGGATCACAACTACTTTCACATCTGCTTACTTCAGCATGGAGGCCTTGCTCAATATCAATTTGAACCCTTCATCTCCCTATAATTTCATGCAGAGGAAAAGGAAAAAGAGTCTTTTTCTCCATAGCTTACAAAAGGATTCCAGCTCCAAAACCAAGGCATCTCCTCATCTCTCCCCTGTGGGACTTAACTTCTTCCTCACTGACCATGATGTCTTCATGTTGCTCCTTCCTTTCACTTGCGGGAGGATTGAAGCATTGAAAGGGTTAACATCCCACCTGGAGCCTGACCCCAGTCGGGTTGGGTGCTACAGAAGGCGGGAGCTGTGACTGGGGAAGTGGCTGGGATCTAATCAGCCGGGCCAAAACTCAGCAGCAGCACGCCGGGATGAGAGGGGTAGCCCTCTCCTTCCCTGCGCCCGACGGTTGCGGACAACTCTCATGGGGGTAAAATCCCGGCACCGACCCGGGGCTGCTCCCCAGCCTGGGGGGCTGTAGCCAGATGTTAGCAAGGCCGGCTCCATCCGGCCCCAACCCCCTCTCCCTGCCCGGGAGCCGATGGGGGAGGCGTGGGAGGCCCGGCAGGCGACCCGGGGGAAGGGGGACCAGCCCCAGCCTGGCCAAGCCATGTTACCTGTCCTCAGGCTGGAAGCAAAAGAGGAAGTTCCCGGGTTTCTCTGGTCTTTTAACATGTGTTTTTCACATGTTTAACAGGCGTATCTAGCTTCCAGTGGCTGGAAGCTTTGAATTGCTTCCCTCAATGTCTCTTGCTCAAAACCATGACAGGTATAAAGAAAACTTTATTAACAGAATTGAGAAGAATGATAAGAACTAAAATTAACCTTTAGAACACCTTTCCTTCCCCCAGCCCTCTTTCCTTCCCACCGACATAAAGAGACAAAACTTGGGATGTAGAGTCAATTTAATACTTCTAAAAATAAGTATTTCTTCAGTTCACTTAGGGAGAGGAGTCTCTCCTGCCTTGCCACAGGAACCAGTTTCTCCTGGTTTTAATTTCATGGCTAAGCAGTCCACCTGGCACCCGCTTGCACTTGAAATCCCTCCCATGGTCTGGTAGTCTTCCCACAACTACCATTTGTGACCATTTTGGATTATGGGGTACAATTTTTAAGGATGAGCTGTTATAATATGGAAGCAAAGATCCTCTTCTATCTCTGAAAGCAAAAGTTCTCTTTCTCTTTCTCTCTCTCTCTCTGTTTAAGTCAGACCACAGCTTTTTCAGCATCTACATTCTCCAGTTCTCACTGGCTGCAGGTGAATGCTCCATCATACACTTTATGAATTACAGGGAAATAGTCTGGTGTATTACAGTCTTCACCATAGTTTGCAGAAGAATTTCAGCCCCGAAGCCTGGATCATCATTTCTTCCTCCTCCCTCTTCACTGACTTTGGTGTTTCCGAATTGTTCTCCTCACATATCTTTACCTTTTTCTTTTCTCTGATTTGGGAGAGAATTGTTGTCTGTAGGTTTGTCTGTTTTCAAGCTCTATTAATTCAAAGACTTTACAGAATTCTGCAGCGCTGAAAAGGTTAATCTCACCTGGGCTTTGCATGGGGGAATTGCTGTTGTGATCCCTGCCGGGCGGGTTGCTCCCGGTGCTCATCACGGCACGGCTGCTAGCGGCACAGAATAGCTTTTCCAGCAGCACGATCTCGGCTGCCGCACCGGGGCCCAGCGGGGCCGCTCCCGCGGACGCTTCCTTTGGAACTTCTCAAGTTTTTTCATTCTTAAATATGGTTCATAGAGGCGTGTTCTTTCTAATTGGCTTAGCAGTGTGCCAGTTCTCAGAGTTAGCCATCAATTGGCTTTTGCCAGGCACAGCGGAACCTGTTAAGCAGCTTCTCTCAGAGAATTATTTCTGTAGCTGATTTATTCCTTTTCACCAGAAATTCAATTACTGCAAAGCCAGGACACACTCCTGACATCTTCACACACCACATCCCTTCTAGTGGGGCTGAGAGATACGTATGAAGGCAGTACCCAGCTTTCACAGGGCACCCAGCTGTTAAAAACGAGAGCAGGCTGCCGGTACCAAAGTGATTCCAGCATTTATTATAAGAAAAAGAAAGGCCTAAAGCAAGGGAGCCCAGGGGCCGAGCAGGAGCGTTCCCGTCGAGGATGCTGCAGCGCCGGCGCTGGGTCCTCTTGAGCAGCGATGTCCCTGATGTTCCAGGTGGAGTGGCACAAATTCAGCAGGTCAGATGCCCCTTTTTGTCCTGTTTTTTGTCCCTCTGGATTGGTTTCTTTTTGGATCCTTCATTTGCATGAAGCTTTAAGGCTCTTGATTGGCCCATTACAGTTCTGTCCAGGCTGGCTCCTGTTGCTTGGGGTGGTGCGCTTTACTGAGGTGTAATACTCAATGTACCCTATTTCTTATAAGGACCCTTTTAACCCCTTATACGATAACCAAACTAACAGTACATGCTTAACAATTATCAACTATTTTACAGCAGTTTCTAACCTATTAACAGAGTCACAGAAGCAGCCCAAGGGCATTTGCATTGCCCAGATGCAGAATCCCTTCTTAGGCTGAGATCCCTCCATCCATTAGCCTTGGCACTGCCTGAAAACCTGCTCTGTTGGCAGTCTGCAGAAATGTTCCCTGGCTACACATTTCCTGGCTGCTGCCTGAGACCACTGCAGGGCTCTCCTATACAAGTTGGAGGAAATGTTGTTAGGGGTTATTTCTGTGGCAAACTGTATTTATTCTCCTGTGTTCATGCGATTTACCATCTTTTAAGCATTATTCAATCAATGCTAATTTCATCTTGTTTACAAACCTTTACATCTAAATAATTACATTTTTCTTTTCACTAATATAAACAAATTTCAAAGCAGGTATCACAGCATAATAATTATTATTACATAGGCTGCTTGTGTGTGTAAGAGAATATTTCATTATGCCTTTAGCTTCTTTTTATGCTTAAGACAAAAGATGAAGGGATCTGGCTATCCCAATGTCCTTTAGGAGGCATCAGCAAAGATTTTGCTGAGAAGCCTCTACTCAGGCATATGACAGTAGGTTGCTAAGACAAAATATTTGGGTTTCCCTTCTTAGCATAGGCAGGTGAAGGCTCAGAAGGCTTCAGGGACTCGCTGACTTTCATCCATGAATCAAACTTGTCAGAAATAATGGACTTGTAGAAAAACAGGATAACCTTGTCTGGATATTGCTTTCGCTTTTAGGGTTGAATAGAATTGTTATTGTTGTGGGCAGAATGGGAACTTCAGACAGAGGTTATCAGGGATACCCTCCCACTGAGTCACAAGGTGCCCTCTTGCTTGTTAAAGTCTTCAAAGAAGAGCCTGGATGCAGCTTGATCCAATTCTAGTCCCAAAAGGATCAAAAAGATTATACAGACGCACTTGAACCTTTATATTACTTTGTTCCACATGTCAAAGGATAGCAACTCAAATGTATTTATATAAATAGAATAAATTATTTAAATGTATCATTATAATGATTATTATTAGCCGACAAGATTTTAATCAAAATAATTTATTACACAGTATAGGTAACTATAATCACTACTGTAGTGCACTATTTTTTAAGCAGAAGGAGACTGGTGTTTCACACCTCTCTACTGCCTCTGTGGCTGCCTCTGCCCAGTCACAGTTGAACAGGAAGTAAGCTTCACCTTGACACCAGCAGCTGAAGCCTACAGATGCTGTGGGAACTTGTCCGAGTATCAGTTTTTCCATGCCATGGGCTCAGTCTGTCAGTAGTGTTTGACATTGGAGCCTGGAGCAGGCTCTGATGTGAGCCAGTTGGGAAGCAGCAGTGTAAGTTATGCACACAGTCATCTGTTTGGGTTTGTTTGTCTTGAGATCCTTAAAACCCAGGATGTTCTGTCTTGAGGTTCAGCATGATTGCAGGCACTGGTGGGAAGCCTCTGAAAATGGAAAATACCATAGTTTTTACAGAATTGAGGACTCATATGGTGCTTGAAGGAAGGGGGGAGACTTTCTGTCTCGTTAAACAATAATGGTTACAGAATGTTAGACTCCTGTGTCTCTAAATTACTGCTTATTGAGGCACTTCAGTGCAACCATTTCTGCAAATAAGTGCCCCATTTTAACTTCTGTCTAGGCACCTACCAACCCAGCCTCCTGCTCTGACTCTGAATGCAGAAAGCAGCTGCCACTGGCTTCTGAATTGTAGGCTCCAGCATCATCACAGTGACATTTCATGATGACAAAAGTCAGCCTCTGTTTAAATTGAGAGGGGGAGGGTGGGGGAAGGAGAAAACATCTGAGGAGGGAAGGAGGTTTTTTCCCTTCCAATTGTTGTACATGTGACAGCATGGCACCCTCCAATGCTGTGTGAGCAGACTTGGTGCCAACACACTGGGTCAAGCCACCTACCACTTCTCATGAAACCAGAGGTGAGAAGATTTCCCTCCACTTGTCAAACAACACCACTGGTCCAGTTATTGCAGTCCAAGTGTAATTTAAGCAACTGCTGGCATTCCAGAGACATGGGCAGTGGTGACCTACCAGTGACACATACTGGTATTGACTGATCCCTAATTTCTCTTTTTAGACTGCATTTTGAGTAAACTGAGAAAGGAAAGTTTTAGGGACCAGGGCTAAGAGCTGTGAGTGCCTCAAGGCCTCAGCCCTGAGCCTCTCAGGCACTGGTCCCAGGAACATTGCTACTGGTGCCAAACCCACACTGAGAATGGCTTGTCAAACGCAGGTGCATATTTCTGTCCCTGTGCAATCTTCTCTGCTGAGTTTGTACAGCAGCTTATGGGACACAACACTGAATTGATCCTGAAAATAAACACAGCAAAACAACTGAAAGGATTGTTTTAAAAAATGCATATATTCGAGTCAAATATTAGAAAAGTGTAATTATATATTATGTCATGTATAATTGCTACATGTTTTCCTACAAGGAAATCTTTATTTTTTTACTATATCTGCCCCAATATCAAAACTTGCAATTTTTAACCCAGGAAAGTTTATTGCTGTGGCTAACCTTCCTGTGAAGCACAGCATATCTAACACATTCATATTTCCCAAAGACTCTGCCATGCACTGTTGCTAGTTCTGATTGTCCTCTGGCATGGTATTCCTGCTGGGACTCCAGGCTGGATCCTGCTGCCTCACAACTGCACAGCCCAGTAGCCAGGACACATCATTTCTCTTCCCAGGCAAGCCCAAAATCTAGGTGTTGAGAACAGTGGCACCATTTGAGTCAGTGCTGCTGGCTGGTTGTGGGACCTGGTGATGGGGACACATAAGGTGTGGGGAGGTTCCCTGCAAAACCGGGTGGTGCTCGCACTCCTGCTCAGCTCTGTGGCTGCAGGTAGGCAGAGGGGCAAAGCAGGAAGTGATTTCTTCTCAGCCTCCCCAAAACAGAGCTGCTGAAGGCAGCAAGGTTGTGCCCTTGGCAGGGGTCTTGCCTCTCTCAGCAGAAGCTGCAGCCCAGTAGAGCTGCAGCCCAGCCAGGCCAGGGCATCTCTGCTGCTATGGGAGCAGCAGCTGAAGGGGTCCCCCCGCTTCCCCCATTAGCTAAAACATTGACTTGTGCCATAACATAACTGGAATGTTTTTTTAATAAAAATGGCCCTGCTTTTGAAGAGGTAAGAAGATCATAAATCTTTTGACACAGCTCATTACGAAGCTGGAATTATGCGCAAATTAGTAGGAATTTTAAAGATTATGTTACAATTTTAATTCAAATTATTAATACTGCAATCTTCTATTAATCTCCCTGTTATTTGTATATGCACTTAAGAGAACATATACTCTTCATCCATTTTGTCAGGCACATGCACCCAGGATTTTACCAGCAAGAGACTATGAGAGCCCAAGGTTAGTAGAGAGAAAGCTGCAGCAACACCCATGGTCACAGGGAATTCTGAGTGCTTCTCCAGCAAATACATGGGAGCAGGGTTCTGTGACACAGGAGGCACACAGACCTTACAGCTTCACAGCTTCCCTCCGACTCCCCCTTTTCCCCCATATTTATTCAGTAGGTGTGCTTCAGTCACGCCACTGAAAATGCCAGAGCACAAATCAGTACCATGGAGGGAAGGGTGCTGCTGATGCACTGCTGTATCACATTTTAGCAAGGTGGTGAGTCACTGCTACCTCCCTGGAAGCATCTTCTATTGAAGGCGTTCAGCAGGCAGGCAGACAACCACACAGTCCACACACACACAACCACAGACAGCTCCCGATCAACAAAGCGCAGGAAGGGTCTTCTGTATGGAATTTCCATGGGGTTTATTGAAGCCACACACTGAAGGGGTCCAGGGACAAAAGACCAGGAGTAAAGGAGGGTCCAGGTTTAAGTATGGGTACGAGGGAGTGGAGAAGAGCATCAGGGACCAATGAACTGAGGGTACAGGGGTGGTACAAAGGGTAGGAACCAATAGGGAGTGCCAGGGTGGACAGGCAGGGATACAAGAACCAATGGGGAAACAGGGAATAAAGAACTTGCTAGAATGTGAATATATTAGGGTAAAAGAGGTAGGGAAGGCCAATGGGGAGGACACAACTGGGGATAATTAACATGTCATTGCAAAGCATCATGGGGGAAGCCTTTTTTCTCACCATGAGTTGGAGGAGTGCCTGGAGTCTGTGGTTTGCCCTTCCAACCTTTCCCTGATAGGCTCACAGAAACCACAGAGAGAAGTCCTGTCTGCTGAGGCTTTGCTGCTATGAATGCTGTAGCCTGACACTTTTGTCCAAAGGAAGAGAGGAGAGCAATCATTTTAGTCTTACTTTAGATGACCATCTTACTGTAATTCAAAGCTCAGAAACCACGACAAACCATTTCCAGAGTGTGTCATAGCAGGCAACTATTACATTAATAATACTTGTGATGTTCATGTGTCTGAGACGTAACACACGACAAAACTCCCATTGGTCATCAGCCAACAGCCTGGTTTATTGTATCCGACACCCTTTCATAGGCAATTCAAAAACTCCCAGTGCTACACAGACATCGGTCTAAAGTCCGTGCCCCACAGACTCTTAACCAGTCAAATGCTTGTATTTTAGGAGAGTTGTAATTTGTCGAAGCCTCTGTCAGTCAGCCCACAGGCTGGTTTGTGGAGGTGGGCTGGATTTGTTATTTATATCTGCATTCATGTTCAGCTTGCAATGCAACGTCTCACCCTAAAATTTTTCTTTACTAAAATTTTTGACTTGTTCTCTATTTGTAGGAGTCCCAAGCAAACAGGATGACAGAAAACAGTGTGGTTTCAATTTGCATGAATTATCTATTAGTGAAGCATTTTGGTTTAGAGTCTGTAGGTAAGAATTCCTTAATGTTTAGGTTACAAATCATAGCTTATTTTAGCAACAACAAGCTACTTAACTCCTAAAACTGTTAAAGAAAGTCCACCTACTACAAAAAACAATTTGTAAGTATAAAACTAGTAAAAACAATTTGTAAACAGAAAAACAGTTTGCAAACATGAAAAATAGTTTGTAAGCAAAATTATATCTTTACTCTGAACTGAAACTAGAAAACTTTGAAACATTCAACTTTAGGACTGTAAGAAAAAGCAAACTTATCAGAAGAGGCAATTTGTAAACAAACAGAGTCTTTATGTGAACTGTTATTTCAAAAGTCCCAGATTTCTATGAGGCAGTTATCAGTTGTTTTGGTTGCATGGCTCCATGATATCTGATGAAGGGACACTGGGCTGGTGTCTGTGGTTTCCAGTGTCCATTGTAATGCATTTATCTTGGGTATAGGCAGCTGAATTATCATAGGAACATTGTACTGTTACATGATTTATTGTAAAACATGAGAAAATGATATTACTTAAGACTCAAAAGGGGGTATGCATTCACCCCAACCTTTTCCCCCCCTTTTTATTTTGTATAGTAAATAAGAATAGGAACAAAACATTGGTTTTAAACAGTATTCTAGTGCAAGAAAATTTTGTTAACATGAATAACAGTGCAAGCAGTCTTTTTTCCTTTTGTTAGGAGTTAGAAATTTTGTTTTTGACATTAACAGTTGACTTTAGGTTTTAAAATGATGATAGATGGTAAATTCTTAGTTAAAGACTTTGTAGTTGAAATTTGCCTATGAAGTTAGTAAATTAATGTTCTATGTGTCAATGGACCTAGAATGTTAAGATGATTATATCCTTTGAATCTTCAGGCTTGATCTAGTAATAATGCAAGCAGAGCTGTTAGGAATACTGAGAGACAAATTATTAATATATATCCTACCATCGCTGATACTCAGCAGTCCATGCTTGAGAGAGGAATGTAATACTTTCTTAATTACTTTAGTAAAATCAGATACCATATGCTTAACGATTCTGATTTCAATAAATGTAAACAGCAGTGGTAAATATTGTACTATGAACTCTAAAGCATATTTAACAAGCAATTGTACATTTTTGCAATTCTTGTGTGATACCTTTTTAGTATTTTTACCTTCATCATAAGTTATTAGTTTATTAGAGGTTTTGAAATATGGAACGAAACATGGGTCGTGCTGCGAAGCTCTTGATTTTTTTAGTCCCTGTTCTTCTGCATTAGTGCTCCTGCTCTATTCAAACAGTATATATTGCACTGGAGTACCAAGCAGTTCTGCAATCTGCTTCATATCATATGGGGTTAATTCACTGGTAGTTATAAATCGAAGCATATTTGCAACAGCAGGCGACCCTAGCCCATGTTTAGCAGCTAGCTCTCGTAGCTCTGAGAGGCTCTGTCCAATTAAAGGCTACGTATTTTTCAGGTGTTGGCCCATTACCTCTGTTATGCATGAAATTGCCAATTTAATTTTATCAATAATTTGCCAGAGCCAAATTATGATATAAAAACAAAGTACAAAATTTATTTTGCGCAAATTGACAAAATTTCGGTAAGCCACGGATCGGACACAGTCTAGCCCGGGAATAGACTCTGGGTGACGCCCTGAGCAACTCCAAGCACTGGCAGCTTCGGAGTGCGGCGAGCACACTGAGTTTTCTCCACGCAGGTCTTTTATTCTATTTTTCTTGCCGCGGGCTAGGAAGTCCATTGTCCTTTTCATAACCAAACAAGTTCCAAAGGTTTCTCCGGTCCAGTAGAATGGTATCTGATGGAAGGTGGTCCTGTCCTCGATGTCTCCGGGAATAATTCATTGACTTCTGGTCTTGTGCTAGACAGGATTAATCTTAACAATACACAGTCACATCCCGAGAGAGATATCCTTGTTATCACCCTGAATTCCGATACTCAGTTCTTACTGGAAATCTTTTTTGCAAGCCGAGAGGTTTCCCAGAACTGTTTTAAAATTCTAAGCAGTGTGTTCCCACCCCCACCCCCCCCCCAGTCGGGGGTATCCAGGTGTGCTGCTGATGGTGTAATTCCCTGTGTGGTTGCAATCTTGAAATCAAGGGTCCTTGTTGGGTTTCACATGTAAATTGGAGTCTATTGGTATGGTATGTGTTGGTGTTTTACTGCAGACTGACTTTTCTTGGGATTTTCTCTGAGAACATGTCCAGACGTAACTCTCCTTGTATCCCCTTTTACTTTAATATCTATCTACTTTTTTATTTTATATTATTCTAAATCTATTCCTCCATTCTAATAAATATGAATTTTGACATCTATTCATAACACCTCACACCACTGGGAATGCTGTAATCATTCCCCCGCCCTGTTGCCAGTTCTCTGATGATGGTGCACCCATGGATGTAGAAGCGAGTTCAGCCCCTTCTATACCTCCACAGCCTACAGCCTTATGTTTTACCTATATCCAGAAGGTTACTGGGTCTCGGGGGGGGGGGGGGGAAGCGTTTGCTGCTCGGAACATCGAAGGGGCTGGAGCTGGTCTTGGCAGGGTTGTAGGGAGTTCCTCAGCTTGTTGGACCTTGCCTGATAATGCCGCGGTGTTGTGACAGTGACAGCGGCATGGCTGCGGTCTGTGCCGGGACCGGGCTCTGCATTGGAGCTTCCTGCTTCCGGGTGTGACGAGTGCCAACATCCGAGCATTTGCGGGACGTCACCTCGGGCTCCCCCCGGCGTTGCAGCGGGGCCGGGGCTGCGGCCGCGCTCTGTGCGCTGAGCCCGCCCGCTCCGGGCCGGGCGTTTCCACAGCCGCGAGGGGCCCTCTGGGCACCGGCGGTCCCGTTGCACGTGGTGGCGGGGCGGTCCCAGTGCCCGCTTGATGTCTCGGGGCTGCCGGGGCTACAGAGCTTGCCGGGACCGTGGCGGTTCCATCCCGCCGCCTCCCTGAACGATGCCCGCAGCCACGGCGCAGGCAAACGCGGCTGATCTCTGCTCTGGGGGATTTCCCTAACCCCCGGGGCTGTGCCCTTTCCTGCGGCCGTGAGGAGCTGCCCCGCCTGCGCTGGCTGAGTCGTGGTCACTTGGTTATGAGTAGAAAAGTTGTCCGTTTTTTTAAAAAGGTTGCAGAGTTAACAGGTTAAATCAATTGCTGCTAAGTTGGAGTTTTAACTATTTGTTGTTAATAATTTCAAGTCGTAATCACCTGTTGTTAATAGTTTTTCTTTAATTACCTGTTGTTGATGGTTAGAAATGCCTCTCCCATCGAGTATCCCCTCCCCCACCTGCTGCTTCCTCGGAGATGACACCTGGGACTGAAAAGGTGAAATCGGAGCTGACATGCAAATGTGAGGAACCAGCATGCAAAGGTGTAAACACCATACCAAATCCTGCAAAAACCCCCTAAAACAACGAGCTAACATGGAAATAAGGGATCTAAGTGATATCTAAAGGTGAGCAACTGAATCTAGTGTCTGTTAAGATCCTTTTTACCCCTCACCCAAAAGGATGTCAGCTAGAAAGACGAACTTGAATGTCGGACTAGATAATTAGGCTCGTTTGATGCTCCTGTAGCGACCGGAGTTCCGGCTCTGCCTGCATACCAGCAGACAAAGCTGCAATCATCCTCCTCCTCGGTGCCACTCCTGGGAGCAGCGGTGGCGTGTACGCCATCCATTGGTTCTCCCTACCCGAGCTGATATCTTTTTAATAAAGGCTTTAAGAAGGAGAAAGATCTCCTGCCCTAACTTCTGTCACAGGCTGCCTGCACTGCAGGGCCTCTCCCTGCAGGGGGCCTCCGGGGCATGCATCTCTTGGGAACTATGCTGATGTGGGGGGTAGTTCAGTGCATTTCGGCCAGGTGAGGCAGCATGGCTCGCCATTGTGTTTGGCCACATGCTTTTTGGGCGTAGGCTCACATTTTCCCCGAAAACTCATCTGGTGTGTTTTCCTCCCCATATAGTTCAGTATTTAATAGTCTAATTAAATCCAAAACGAGCCTCCACAGTTTCATATCTCTTATTGCATTTTCCTCCCTGTAAGAGATGGTCCCAAGTTTCCCTCATTTGCCTCACGACTGTCGCAAGGACAGTGACTCAGGCCCTGAAGACCCTGACTGGAGTTCCAGCCTGGTTGAGGTGGGTGGATGCTCGCCAAGTGATTGTTTGCAGGTGTGCTTGCTGTCATCACAGTCTTACACCTGCTTCATGATACCCTCTCATCACAATAGCCCATTAATATAAACATAATGCGTATTATATGATTGGCTTTTTGCAAATATTAAAATGAATATTATATGTGTTATGTTGGAAAGTTATACTGTATTAATCCTTTTCAATAGTGTGTTAAATATAGTTTTAGGCTATAACATAATATTAAAATAGAAATTATGCAATGTAAGATACTTTTTCTAATTAGCTCAAGAAATTCTTTGCACAGAGATAACAGCAACAAGACACCAAAATTACCAAGAGAAGAAATATTGCCTCCTTATTGGGAATGTTATAGATATATCAAAATTCATGGTTGAATAAAATATAGTTACACTTATAGAAGGTATAACACAGGACATGTCCAGACATATTTCCCAAACTGAAAGGGGCTTACATCTGCCAGGATTGGGAATCCAGGTTCCTCATACATACTACCTACAGACGTACTAAATTTACATGTGAAGAAGGGGAGCCTGCAGGAACTGGAGATCTTAATCAAGGTACCTGACATCAGCTGCCCACCTGGCCACTGATGTCTAAAAGACAGCCTACCAATAACCAACTTAACATGAATAGACAGTTCTGGGAAACTCACTAAACACTTGAGAGCCTATGCCGGGAACCACTATTCAACATGTATTCCCAGACTCAGTATGTGTATTGCAGAGCAGTTTTTGTCCCAAAGGAGATGAGATTCTGCGCTCGCCAGAGAAAAGACAAGAGACTCTGGAGACTGGACTGTTTATCCATCTGACAGAATTATTCTTGGACCAGAGAAACATTGAAAGCCCATCAGATCGAGAAAAAGACAAAGAAAACCATAGCACCAGGCAAGAAAAAGAGTATAAGAACTGGACTCAAACTCAAGTAAATCATGTACCCACCACTCTGATGCGTGAAGGGGCTCAGAGCTGTGTATGGGGCACCCAGAGCCGAAGTCCCGGGCTTGGCTCTGTCCTTTTTATTTGTGGCTGGCATAAATTGTCATCCGAACACCAAATAAATTTTATCTTTTTATTATTATAATAATTTGGCTCCCGCAAATTATTGATTTGGCTTAATTGGCATTTTACCTATAACAGGAAGGACCAGACTTGGTGGGGACCGAGATGACTGATTTACAAGATGGGGGGGGGAGTTGACAATAACCAGAAAACACCCTTTATTTGAAAAGAATTTTTGAATCATGTATGAGATATATAAATATGCAACAGGCTATTGCTTTTAAGAATGAATCCTTTGTTAGCGACCCATGCTTTCAAGAGGAGAGCATCCGCATGTTCAAAATTCTTTGCTATTTTATTGTACTTTATTGTCCTAACTCTGATTGTCCAAATTCTTATTACTATAATTTTTATTACTATTTTTATAACCATTTTATTGCTATTAAACTTTTAAAATTTTAAAACAAGTGATTGGCGTTTTTCACACCCATGAATTTCCCCACCTTCTGGCCAAATGCCACCTGCTTTGGAGAAAGTCCAACTTTCTGGGGTAACTTTGGTGATTCCCTATGGAAAATACCTCATCTGCCTCATGACCACTGTGATGGACAGAGACTGAAGCCCCCTCCCAAGGACTGAGACCCTTATAATTCTAACACGGGGGTGCTGGGCTGGCTGAAGTGGGATATTTGCCAAGTGTTGCCTGCAGATGTGTTCGCTGGACCAAGAACAATGGGTCCCGCTCACTGCTGAAATTGCCTTGCCCTGCTTCGGAACTGGACTGTCTGTACCCATTTTCAATAGACTTATTCTCCATTGTCTTTTACGCATTTCTCCTCTCAGCAGAGGACTGTAACAGACCCCTGAGTTAACCAAAGACTTTGAGATTCTCCCCGATGTGACGGGACGGATCTATTGGCTGGACCACGAGGATTTTGTCTCTCCATTGGTAGCTATATTCCCCTCCCCCTCTTTCTCTCTCTCTCTCCTTTATCTCCTTTCTAATCCTTCTACTGCATTTGCTGTGGGCACTCAATAAAAGGTGCATTTGTTTTGATTAATACTGAAATCCCCACTGTGTTTTTTGCACTGTTTTGAGATCAGTTAACAAACCATCATGACCTCCACTTGTTTGAGCAGATGGTGACACTACCCCTTTGAGGCTGCTTTTAATATAAAGTGGCCAGTTCGTTCCCAGGTATTAAGGTCAAAAGCAGTTTCTTTTGTTGTGTCAAATCTGTGGGTTTTTGCCCATGTAATTAATCTAAATAACATTTCTTCATCATAGTCTATGTCCCATTCCTTAAAGAAAATTTTCCATACCAGCACTGCGGGGTTTTCTGATGTTGAAATCCAGGCGCCCATGGTCTCCTGTGGGGTGTTTTTCTTCTATTTTCAACTTCTCTAGTTTCTTTTCCACACAGCCCTTTGGCTTTGACTTCTTGCAATCCTTGTTACTATTTGTATCCTTGCAGCCTTTGCTGCCTATTTTTGGGCTCTTTCCAGTCTCTTTCTTTTTAGCTTTTTCAACCTCCGTGGTTTCTTTTCCACACAGCCCTTTGGCTGTGACCTTTGTCGCGAAGCTAGCTCCCGCAGCCTTTGCTGCCTATTTTCGGCTCTTCCTGGCCTTTCTTTTTCAGGTTTTCACTCCATCTCTCTCTGCAATTTCTGCAGGTCCTTGGACTGCTTGTCCTCACATCAGGGGTCACTATGTATAATATATTAATAATGATGTTTGTGTGTCTGAGACATAACACATGACAAAACTCCCGTTGGTCATCAGCCAACAGCCCGGTTTATTGTATCCAACACCCTTTCATAGGCAATTCAAAAAATTCCAGTGCTACACAGACATTGGTCTAAAGTCCGCGCCCCACAGACTCTTAACCAGTCAAATGCTTGTATTTTAGGAGAGTTGTTATTTGTCGAAGCATCTGTCAGTCAACCCACAGGCTGGTTTGTGGAGGTGGGCTGGATTTGTTAATCATAACTGGATTAATGTTCAGCTTGCAATGCAACCAAAGTACTTATTTGGGAAGCATGGGAGTAATTTTGATACACTTGGAAAAATCCTGGATTGAAAATAGCCATTTTCAACTGAATAATTTAATTCACTTCCTGCTGCTCCAGGAGACACATCTTGCCTCCAGCAAAGAAGGCAAAAGCTCTGTGCTTACAGCCAGCAGCTGGAGCTGATGGAAAGGAGGAGGAGAGATGTTCACTTGCCCAGAAAGGTGGAACCCGACCAGGCAGCTTTGGAAGGGTGAAAGTGCAGCAGTAGCAAATGGGAAGCTCTGTGCTGGGCTTTGGGACAAAACAGTGTGAAGGGGCATTACAAAGATCCGGTAAAAATGAACGAGCTATTGATACTTCTCAGCAAAGTTGTGCCAGACTCACTGCAAATTCAGACTGGGAGTCCCAGGCCTCCTGTTTCTTGCAGAAGGGCTGGGCTGTCAGGCTGCTGGGATATGTCCTTGCACCAGCCCCCTCCCCACACCTGTTCTGCTCCCTCCCAGTGGGGCTCAGCTGGTGCCCATGCTCAGCCTTCCGCTCTGCTGTGTGTGTTAATGCACCACCCTCCTGCAAACCCGGGACATGCTGTCTCTGTTCAGGAGCATCACTAGATTTTATAAAGTGCTGGTGATCTCTGCTGTGCTTGAATCTGTTGTCAGAGTGACATCAGCTGGGAAATGCTGGTAGTGGATGGAGCAGGACTTCTTTTTAAGAAGTTACTTTCCACCCAATTCTAAGTTCCCCCCTACAGTACATAGAAAATCACCTCAGTTCTTTTGAAATCAAAAAATCCTAAGAAAATTGTAACTTTCCATATTCTGAAAGCAAGCAATGACCTCCCTCTTCAAGAGTATTACCAAGATTAATATCCAATGAAGTTGTGTTTTAATTACTTCTTGTCACTGTAAATTCTTCATAGATGAAATGAGAAAGAGTGGAGCACAGCAGCACAGCTGAGGGACAGAGCTCAGCAGTTTTCTCTTTTAGTCATACAAAAATGAAGCTTCAGCATCAGCTCTTATGGGGGCTGGAGGTGACAGCGGTCATACTGAAGGGCGGGCTGCTGAGAGTGTTTCTTTCCTAGTCCTTCTGGTGATAGTAATTGTATTTTAATTTACTATTAAGACTACAGGCTCCTCATTAAAAGGCAAAGCAGTTACAACACAACACTGTGTCAACATGTTTATAATAATTGTTGTCACAGGCTGCCACCATGTATTACTATGCAAGAACCTAATGGATTTCATATAATCAAGGCATAAAGCACAATTGTATTTCTTTCTGAAAGCTATCCAGAATTGCTGTAGAGTGCCATGGAAAATTCTAAAATACACAGACAAGTGGGAAATATATCAGGACTTCTTCTTTGACAAGAAAGAATGCATATTGTATTTCTGAAGGTGTGAAAGGTGTGGGTGGAGAAATCCTTCTCAAAGAGGAAGATAGATAAAGAAATTCTCAGAGACTCAGATCAGCACTGAAAAAAGCTTTCTTTTCCTTGGGGCAGGAGACTATTTATTAATTTTTTTATTAGCCAAAAATCTCTATAGGTACAGCTGAGCTCATCTTTTGGGAAAGAAGCTGTATGAGATCTTACTTGGTAATATCTATGCTTCTTTTACGCCTATTATTGGTTTGCTGAACAACTACAACCAGGATTTCAATTAAGATTTGGTTTAATGACTAAAGATTTACAGTTCCAGCAAGTGACAGGCATTTTTTCATTGTCTAAGTTAAGCCTTGCAAAGGGAAATTGCCTCTTTTTCCATACAGGAAACTGATTGCCTTGAAGGTCATGGGGAAAAAATGCATTTTCTAGACACAAGCTAGTTTAAAAGATGTTGAAAATATCTCCTGAAAACCAGTCTGCACACACAGCATGTCTTTTGGAAGAAAGGAAAAAGCCAAGCTTCCCAGGAGAGACTGACTCCTGGACTTATTTTGGCACCAATGTTCCTTGGCAAAAAGTCAGGTGCTGAGCTAGCACACTCCCTGGGACCACTGTCAGGAAAAAGGAATACTTTGCCTGCTGTACTTTCACTTCACTGAAGACTTTCAAAGGTCGTATAAGTAAAAGGAAGGAGCAAAATGCTTAAATAAAGTAAATAGCTCCAGTAATTCCCAAATTATTTGTGAAAGTCATATTGAGCTGGTATGAAATTTGTGGGTTTCTCTGCAGTGAACAAACTTTTATTCGGTTCCTGGTTGAAACAAAATTGTCATCAGTAGCTCAAGCAATGGGAAAGTGTAGAGCATTACCAGCATACACTTATAGTGAGAGCTCTTACATATTGGTTTGGCTCTGGTTTTTGGCAGCAGGGGGGCCACAATGATAGCTTCTGTGAAAAGCTGCTGGAAGCTTCCCACCATGTCTGGCAAAGCCTATGGCTGATGGCTCTGAAGATGGACATGCTGCTGGCCAAAACTGGGGCAATGAGAGAGGTTGGTAACACCTCTGTGATAACATATTTACGAAGAAAATCAAAACAAAGTCACAAGTTCTTGCTTCTAGTTAGAGGAGGGGAGGAGGCGAGAACATGTGATGAAACAACATGGAGACACCAAGGTCAGTGGAAAAGGAGGGAGAGGAGATATTCCAGGTGCCGAAGCCCAACCTCCTTTGCAGGCCATGGTGAGGACCATGGTGAAGCAGGTTGTCCTCCTGCAGGCCATGGATCCATGGGGGATGCAGAGATCCAGCCAACATCATTGCTCTACCTGCATTTATATGCAGTCTATTTAATAACCCCTCCATCCTGACAGGTGGCCTTTCTGAGCAGCTTTGCACCTCTAAGAAAGTTTTTATTTCTTCCCTCCATTTGCTGTCTTCAGCCAGGTCTGTCTTAAGAATAAACAAAAAATTAAAACACTCATCCATTTCTGCTTTCTCTACTGCATGGTGAAGTCCAAAGCACGTAATATTATCTGACCAAGCAAATTTGGAGGCACACCCCTTGCCCTGTATATGTATGTATTTATGTATTTTTATAAACTTGCAACGGCATTTTTCTGTCAGGACATGTTTGGTCCCTCAACACTAATCAGTCTTGGACAACATCCCTTGATTACCTCAGCAGAACACCCAGGCAAAGGTCATCTATTGTCTTTGTACCGACTAATGTGGTCTAGTTTGCCTTCTGGTCTAAGGCAAAACTCTATTGCCACCTGTCTGGTTTTAATAAAATGAATTCATATTGCTATTTCCAGTTTAATGCCAGTTTAGTACCCTAAACCAGCTATTGGTATGATACTGTGCTGTCTGGTTACTGCCTCTCCTTGAAGAACTACCCTCCTTTTGACAAAATATTACAGGAGTAACAATTAAACTAACTGTTGAAACCTGCTTTCTGAAATAATTGAGGCTTTTCCATCCTGACACAAGCAGGCCCAGGAATAACAGCTCCCTGGTTTTTTCCTGCTTCTGCAGCTGAGCAATGTTCAGCAAGTGGCCAGTCTATAATGTCATGCTGTCTGTTGCAAAAAGGCTGAATTACTACACTTCATTTTCTTAGCCGAGCACACTAATTTGGGCATGGTTGCACTGGCCCAGCTCTTCAGTTTCACAGATCTTGTGTTTACTGCTCATAACTCTTTAGATGTAACTGACCCATTAGTTGAGCAAGGAAGACACAAACTTCTCTATAAAAACTCCTCTACTCTGCAGCTATTGCCCAGATGTTTATTTCTCTTTTCAGTTGTACTAATGTCACTTCAGGCTTGGTGAATTATGCCTGAGGACAAGTTCAAGCTCCTGTTACAGCTTCTAGTTCCTTTTTGGGTACAGTTAAGGTTATCTTATTAATTTATGGTTGTTGGCCAAATTGCTTCCCATTGGTTCTGCTTCCCTCAGCTCTTTTTACAGGAACAAGTAAAGTGTCACAGTGAATTATGCATCCCAACTGTTCCTAACTTCCTCTCACTGCTCTCACTGGGGACATCAAAGTGGGTACTACAGATTTCAACACAGAGCACTTTTGCAAAAGCCCTACAGGCTGGCTTGCCATAGGATGTGGGAATAACACAGCTCTGAGTTTCTGGAATAAAACATTGCTTTCATGGAGGAAAAAAAAATCAATCTGTTTTCTATCCTAACCCTGAAGTTTAAAGAACTGCACCCTGCAGGTGTCTAATTAATGTCTAGGTAATCTCATTAAATCTCATCTCTTGCATTCTCACTCTTCCAGACTAATTTTTTTCTCCATGCATGGTTTCCAGCTTTCACCCTGACGAGATTTGTATAAAACACACTGGTTTCTCATTGTCTTCTGTAGCCAAAGGTTTATGCAAACCAGTTCATATGAAGCACGTCCTGCAGAGTCCTTGAAAATGAGAATATTGAAAAACAAAATCTTATCAGGATGAAAGGGGAAGCAGCTAATTCACATTATTTCATCCTAAATTATGTTTCCCTAACTAGGAGAAATTTCAAATAAACAATAAGTCTTCTAAGAAACAGATTTTTTAGTACCATCCATGTTTGCTCCCATTACAATCAGGAATTGATTATATTCATATATAATTCCTATAATTTGCTTTTCGTCTACTGAGATGGGGGAATTCTACCTTGATTAGTGAATTTTGAGAGGTGGGTGCCATAGTACTAGAAATACAGCTCCTAAATGCTTATTTCATACATTTAGGTTAAAAGGCAGTTGGAAGAGGCAAGAAAAATAAAGTCTAAAGATTTCAGACCTATTATGGATGGACAGTGTAAGGTTTTTATTATGTAAGCCCACTTAGATAATTAGTAACAAATACTTGAAGCAATTCAGTAGACAAAATGGAAGATTTTGACAAATTTTCAGTCTCCCCCAAGTTGTGCTAAACTAAACGAGCATTTTCTCTGTTTTTTTCTGAACAAATATTTCAACTCCTGCAACATGAAAATTACTAAAAATGGATCTTTTAAAATATTTTATGTCTAGTAGTTGTTTTATAAGTCAAGAACTGCTGGACTATGAAAACCCAATGTTCTATTCAGCTTAGTTTTTAGCTTTTGCTGGTAACTACTTACATGAGGATTCCAATTATTTTTTTTATAGTTATATTCTCTTTTAAACTGACTTCATTTTTATTAAGTAGCTGCACAAGTAAGTTGCTTAAAACCACGATCAATTACTTCTTTGGATTCTTTTCTCTCATCACAGCTGGTTACAGTGACACCACCTACAAAAAGAAGTTAAATGGACATTGTGTGCCACAAACCACAAACACAACAACTGATTCCTCTGTCTTTTCAAAGTAAATGAGAACTGTTCTGTGGCCCCCAGACCCATCTTCTGATACAACTGCCCAAGAAGCATGTCATTTTGGTTTTCAGAAGCCCAGTTTCACAAATAAAGGCAATTTTAATTAAAATTAGACCCCCTCAATATCAGACAATATTTGTTTCTCCCTCTTCAGCTTTTTTTAACTTTCATTTCAAGTTATTAATGGGTGAGATGTCAATACTCTAAAATTGCAAGATGGTAAAATTTCAGTTTGGTGCATGATCAGATTTTGTGGGCTCCAATCATGAAATAATGAGGCAAAATGTAATGGTGCAATAATGTATCTAATGCATGGGGTTCCATGCTACAACCCTCAAAACCAGTCAATCATTAATTCCTTTCCTTTAATTAATTTCTTGTTTAGCATTATTCATATTAAGAATTACTTTTCCAAAGGGAAATAACTAAACATTATCAACCCGAATATACTGTAACAGCCCTGACATAGCAATATTAAATCCACAACCTTTAAGAATACGTATGACCTTGAAGAACAAGACACCCCAGTCCAGTCAGTAAAAATATTCCCCACAAACCTGTGTTAATGGACCATATAACAGTTTCTTGATCGGGCAGTAGAGTCACATCAGCTTATCTTGATTAAGAAAGACATTGCAAGCTGTTAGTTGTCATTCCCTACATTGTTTCAATAACAATTTCTGTATGGTAGGAATCCCAAAAGAAACTCACACTGGATAAATGTACTAATAGCTATAAACCCAAATAGTAGGTCCTCCATTAATATGATACCAGAGCACTTGTAAGTGAACTTTAAAATCATAAATTAATTTTGGTTGGAAAAGACTTCTAAGATCATCAGGTCCAACAAGTTACTGAAATGTCTGAAAACCAGTATTTTCTGTCAATTACATGTTGTTGCTGCTAAGCTAAACATAAACATTTTAACATCAAGTGATGTGGTAGCTTTAAAGATGACAAAATATTTCAGTCTTGAATTTGGCAGTCCAGATGGAGGAGTTCAGAAGTATAATGAGAATATTCTTAAATTGTGTCTCAGTAGAAATAAAGTAAGACCAGTACAATCAGAATTTTATCTTGTTTTTAACATGGACAGTACTAGCAGTTTTGCTAGCAGAGCCACATGAATTAAATGGGGCCATCTGCAGGAATGAAAAAGTCCAAAATTTATAGGTCAACATGAACCTTTCTGATTTAAACACTGATAAAAGCATAAGTGGAATAATTTCACAGGGCTCCATTCTGTCCTACTACTGAGTTTTCATCATTTGTTTAACCTAAGCACCATTCTGAGATTTACAATTAAGATGTTAAAGAAAGCTGCTACAGAAATAAAGGACACTGAGTCACACTTAAAAAGTAGAAACACATAGCCAAATATTGAGTCAAAGAAGATGCATTTTCAGAATATAAGCTGAGCTTGCCTTCTTTCTGTACTGAGCTTCTGACTTTAAGAGAAAAGAGAATAAAGGGCAGGTATACATCTTTGAACTGCTTGTCCCTGAAAGACATTATAAATGTCTGAAAAATTTCATTACAAATGTCTGAAAAGAAGACAAATTAGCTGTATAACATTTTTATTTTACTATATTGACATTTTATCCACAAATACTTTATAAGAGTAAAAATAGAAAATAATTGTTTCATGGAAAATTACAAAAAAAAAAGCAAAACACAAAAGAAATTTGTAATAATTAGCAGAGTATAAGTGTCTTTATTTAAAGAGTAAAAAGTATGCAAAACCCCTTCTGTTTTACAAAAATTGGGAATATTCTATGTTTTCCTTCTGGCAGTAACAGAAAATCCTCTGACAATATATTCTACATCTTTTGTTTTACTGAAGACATCAAGTTAGTGACAGATTTCTCCCTCAACTACAGACAGCGTGATAATAATTTTATACCACTTGAAAGGTTCTTTCTTTACTGATTAGAACATGGTGGAAAAGCAGATGGAGCCACAACAAAGAACCCCAAGGACCATAACTCCTACTGAAAGGCTGCAAAGCAACAACAGGATGTAATCACAAAAAAAGGGATGGGAGCAGAAGTTTCCCCCACTGGACTTACCATGTAACAAGAAGAGGCAGGGGAATGAAGTATTGATACTACTTTTCAATTTTGCTGTGTGTTTACCCACAGTCCAGTTTGATATAGAAAGCTGGTATTTTAAGCTTCTTTTCTTTTTATCCTGTATTTTACCTACAAAGGCCTCTCAAGAACTCTGCTATCTAGAACTTGTGACTTGTACTGGACTTGTGTTTAGTCACAGAATGTTGTTACAAGCAGAGCTGCTGCCCTCAAACATCAACTTCACATAATTCTTGGTTAAGCAAACCTGCATCTCCAACACAAGACACCTCCAACACCTGCCAACCAGTGACACCAACTCTAACAGCAAGAAAAGGGGTGATGTTGACCTTTCATGACAGATACATTTTCATTTTTTGCTCAGGGCTTACAATTTTTTTAAAAGCAAAATGACATCAGCATGCTCAGCAGATGGAGTGCTGTAAGAACTCAAGGATGAAAACAACAGTAAAAGTAACCAAAAGAATCCAGCAAAAAACCTTTGATTTTATAATCATGTCAATGAGGAAAAAACACAAGTAAGAACTATATGCAAACCTTCTAGTCAAGCAAAAACTATCTGCAGATGAGCATCCACCTACAAAAAACCTTGTCCTCAACACATCTTTAGGATACACACAAGTCTTCGTACTCTCTGCCTTCTGCCCGCAATCCTGCTCAGCTCAAAAGCAGTAGCCCAGTGCTCTCACTGCTCAGTACAAACACACTTTGTTCAGAATCTCACTGTTCAAGGACTTCAGATTTAAGGTTTAAGAGTAGCTCAATCCCCAACAGAATTAAAGGTCTTCCCTTGTAATTGTTAAGTGTTTCCAGAGGGGGTTTAATTTATAAGAAGTTGGTGAACATCAATGCTGACATAATAAATGCTGTTTATTAGAGGGAAGAGGCAAAAGCAACCCCCAAATCATACCATTCTCAGACATCAAAAGAAGCAGTCTAACAGACACCAGTACGGAAACTCAAAAGCTGAAGCCTACTTTTTACTGCATGTGTAAGTTTGCAAGAAGCACTGAGTAGCTCAGAATTCAGGATACATCCCAACTATTTCTGATTCATCATCCAGACTTCAAATTGCACTCAGCTCTGGAGAATGCATTTGGCTTAAGAAGCTTCAAAATATCACTTGAAGTTCAAAGAGAATTTAATTTTAAATAAAAAGTACCTCTTTGCAGTTAATATACGTTAGACTGTACAATGATTGGGAAATTAAACCACAGTTCTCTGGAAAACAATTTTTAATTTGCTTTCTGTTCCTAACCAGGGACTACTGACTGTGATTAACTTAAGTCTTTGGATACTAAGGTTGACTACCATGCAGGTATAAGCACCTTGCAGAACACAGCATAAATACTTCCCACCAAAACAATCTACTCTTTGGGTGAGGGCTGTTTTTGCAGGTTTTTGAATTACCTGATGGGGAATGGCATGTCATTTGCTTTCTGCGAAATGACTAATATCAAGTATGTATTTCAAAACAAGTATTTGCCCTCATATATGTATATTATGTGCATACTACAATGAAATACTCATAATTGGCTTTTCCCCTAAGCCATATCTAAACCTGGATCTTCTTCTTCAGCACTGATCTCCAGTTAAGTCTAGTCTTGAGTTTCCTTTGCTTTTAAACACAGAAGCTATTTTAAGAACTTGATGCTTTGTAACATTTAACATGTCTTTCAGCTCCACTTGATTAACAGAATAATGAATATACTGTAAACTTTGAAAGCATCAAATGCCATTTGGTAGTTCAGCAGAGAACAAAAGACTGGAAAAGGCTGCATTCACACAACCGATCAGCCTGGGGACTACAGGGACTTAATTTTTGTTGAAAGTGTTGCAGAAATTACTTTGCACAGCTGTGGTCACAGGCTCCACCTCTCACTAGCTGCAGAAGTTGGGGTGATCCCTTAAATTACATTAAAATATATGCTGTTAAAAGATCCAAATTTATGCATGTCTGAGTTCTTTATAGAAATTCATGCTCTATATTGTACAATCAAGAAACAAAAGACGTTTCCAATTTTGATCAAGGTAAGAGCACCAACTGCTCTGGTTATAGAGGAAAGGCCTCAGGTTCCCACTTACAGGTCCCAGTGCTTAATTATCTTTCTCTGCTTGTAGGGATGCTGTAGCCAGTGCCACTGCTGTAACTGGCTGTGCAATGCCATGGAGCTGCATCTTGGCCAATTTCTTCTGCTCGCACTCCGTGACCAAGCGGTTCAGCTCTGCTGCACTGTACCCAATCAGAGTCTTCAGGTCACATACAAATTTGTACACAAACCTCTTGCCTTGCACCTTGCAGATCATGTCTCCATCATAGTAATACCTGCAAAATAGAAATCAGCAGCAGAGAATTTTAGTATCTGCAATTTTCATATGCATCCATTACTTACTTAAGGTCACCAGAGGCTAAAATATTATTTTTTTTCTCACTGAGAATCTCATAATTTCATATTCCAAGATATTGCTTAGGCATTTTCTTATATGAGAAAAGGGAAGTGTTGAAAATTGTCTCTGTACCTTAAGGTATATTAAGGAGAAATAAAACACAGTAATTACTTTACAGGCTACTGGAAGCACCAGTTCAGGCATAAGGCTTAGAGCAGTTTAAAAACAGCTTTTCAGGGAAGATGTCTTATATATAGTGCTTTGCCTTAATAAGAAAATACTGTCTTTCCCCTTATTATGGTCCTTTGTTTTGCTTTTCTGAAGAAAAAAAATAATGCTGGAAACAGGTTGAAAATTACCAAGCAGTTTCTATGATATGAAAGCAGCTATTCTCTCCATACTGTCTTCAAAGATGGAAATAAAACTATAAAGTCATGGGTTGGATTTGTGGGGTTTTGTTGGTTTAGTTTTTTTGTTTTGTTTGTTTTTTGTTGGGTTGCGGTTTTTTGTTATAATTCATATGCTGTCAAAACTATATCTTTGCCTTTATTTACAACTAAAAGTGAGTTCTCTAACTATAAATATCTTTTATGCTGCATGACAAAAGAATTATCAGATTGGGCAGAAATATAGTGAGATAACAAGGTCTACATGGCGCCCCCCACCCCCAAGACAGTTTAGGTCACACCAATAAAACAGAAGTTAGAATTCTGCAGTTTTGTTGCTGTTCTATTCTTACTACAAGCTTTAATAGAATATGTATCACATTTCTCATTAAGGAAACTTAAGTGACTGGGATGTAACTTGAATTTGATGAACTTGAAAGCTTATGATAAATGTGGTAAATAATAAAAACTCAACCAACACAACTCACACAATATAATTTCCTCAAAACCATCACCCAAATATAGAACAAATGAACCCAGATTTCTTGACTGTCTACAACTCAATCCTGTGACATTTTCATAAAGCAAAGATGATTCTTGTTCAGTAGCAAAATTAAGTCAATTAAAACACAAACTTCTGACTCCCACCTCTAGTGGAAAAGAGGTAACTAAGAATCCCAGCAAATTCTTCAGACATCTCAAGTTCTGGGGAAAAAAGCCTTTTAATGTCTTACTTTTGAGGGTCAGGACCTAAGCAGCAGGACCAAAGACAGATGAGACAGGCATTGTAGAAAACAATGTTGGTAAATCTGCCCAGCAATTACCTCTCCCCTAAGATTAGCAGGATCTCATTGCAAGGACCAGCTTCAGAAGATTTGCCTTTACTAAAAAAGGCAAGTTTTGCATTATGTTAATTAAAAAAGAGGTAGCCAAATGAAAGCAAATCATACCCTGTGAGTTCCTGAAGTTTCTTACCTCAAAGCCCGACTAAGCTTCTCGTAGTTCATTGTGGGCTTGTTCTTGCGCTGTCCCCATTTTTGTGCAACCAGTTCAGGCTGATTCAATTTAAACTCTCCTTCATCACCAACCCAAGAAATACAGTCCCGAGCATCTTTGTCTGTGAGAAGTTCTAATAAAAACTGCCACAGCTGGATCTGGCCATTGTTCCCTGTTAAAACAGGAATAACAAGTTTCGCTTCAACTTGTCCTTTTCATGTTCCATTCATGGCTAAAAACTTGCAACCAACATATTAAAGCAGACCAGCATAGACTATATGATGGAAGGAAAACTTTTACTTAATTAAACCCTTCTAATGATTCTTTCGCAAACATTTTCCTGCAGTCATTGGTACCCATTTTTATTGAAAAAATTATGAATAAAGGAAAAAATTAATCAAGATTTCACATAAATCTTCCCCTAGAACTTAAAAAAACACAACTCCCCCAACATAATAATTTAGAAGCATTATCTGTCTTTAAAATAGAACAGATTTATCAAGAGCTGCTAATTCCTCTTGACACACACACATATACGTGTAATAGCTGTTTTTTAAAAAAAAATTTGGTCTCAAATTTTCAACATGAAATACAAGAAACACAAAAGAAACCCCCAAATTTCAGTTTATATCAATGTCGCATCTTTCACATCCAATCATTAAGATTTTTTCCTAACTCAAGTACCTGCAGTAAAATTCCTATATTCTCAACAAGATAAAGAGAGCAGACCTGTTGACTAAAGAGAGAAATAGACAGTATTCCTCACTAATGTCAGCCAATAAAACCTTGGCCTTAAAATTCTGAATGACATCATTAGAGGCCTTTATAGAGTCTAAAACAGATAAATACTCAAGGAGGAAGAGAAGGAAGGATTTCAACAACATTAAAGAGAAGCAAAACAAAAATGACAGCAAGAAAAAAAAATTAATAATCAAAGAGTATGTACAAATAACAGTAATTCCAAAATGAAACTGCAAATTTAGTGCGCAGTTTTCCAGACATGCATTCATTTAGCTAAAAAAGAAATATGAAACTTTATAAATTTTGAAGTCACCAGATTGGGGAAAAATGGAGGAGGAGCACAACAGACAGCGCAAGTAGCAGCTAGGCTACATTTTACAACATAAAGTTTATTTTCTTTCTTTTCTACAAATAGAAAGAAGTTAAAAGCTTGAATAAATGCTATGCGATGGTTTGAGAGGACAGATTGTTAAGTGATGGGGAAATACATCCATTTTATTTGCTGCAGGATGGAAAAACTGCAGCATCATGTTGACATGGTGCCTGTGTGAGCTGACCAACCTGGCAGGGCTGCCTGTGCTTACCACAGATTTTTTTACCTATGGCTCCTTTCACAGCACTCCGTTCACACAGACCCCTACAAACCCCACATTTGGAGCTACAAAGATGCACCTCACCAAAGTGTAATTCAAATTAATGGGTCAGTGTTCAGTGCATTAGCATGTAAAAATAATGGAGGCAATACCTGTTCTGTTCCCAGGGGAACTCCTGTCTTCCCCGGAGATCCTTGGAGCTCTCTGTACTTTGGCTGCTTTTGCACCGCTGTTTATCACTTTGATGGTGGTTGGGGTAGCAGGCTGTACAGATGCTGGTATAATCTGCACAGCTGTAGAGCAGAGAATGTTGCAGAACATCAACTATAAATTGCTTGCACAGAAATAGGCATATTTTATTTATTACCTGTATTATCATAACATCTAGAAGCTAGTTTTTTCCTTTGATAAAAAGGCACACTGTGTTAAGTCACAATGCTAAGTATAATTTAAAGACCTTTTTACCTCTTATATGAAAATTGCAGTTTTAGACTCATTGAAGAAGTGTCACATTACAGACAAAACACCAGTTTTAGTTCATTATCGTATTACATGCTTCCACAAAAAGAATACAAACTCTCTCAAGCCCTTGTTTTATCTTCATGCTGTTTCCACGTGATCTGCCCTAATGCCCTTTTCTCTAGAGTCACTGCACAACCTTCATACCTGATATTCGAACAGCAAACACCTTCTATTGCAATGGTGTAGGAAGACACAGATGCCCCACTCAAGCTGGCTTTAACTAGACACAACCACAGGATGTAATAAGCAGTATGTCTATTTAACATATAAGATGCTTATAAATCATCTGAAAATTGATTCATTTTAATAATTGATGACACTGCTTAGCTGAAAGAATGAGTTTCAAATAACTGGAAAGTTACTTTAATATATTATTTCTAATATTGGTTTCTAAGCAAGTCATCTCTTCCACAGAACCCTTCAGTTTTTGGAAACACTTTTTAACTTGAAATTAATATTTAAATAGATCCATTCATTAATGCAATATATAACCTAAAGCTCTGAAACAACTAAAACCCTCAAATATGTATCCTAGAAAGCTTATTTCAAGAAAGTGAAAAAATCTACCATCCAAAATGAAAGTTATAAACTTCCATAGTTCAGGTCAAACACTACCTTTCAGCCAATAAAAAAAATAGAGAAACTCAATGTTATGTTTTGAAGTTTAAAATATGTCCTCCTCCCATTTCCAAGGAAAAATACTCTCTCAAGTGATTTTCTAAAAGTTGTACTGTCATAATTCTGAACCACAGTACAGTGCTAAACCTGCACACAGTGAATTGTGTGAATTAATGATGACAGAAGTACTTACGCTGATCAATTGTAACAGTTGCTATTTCTCCGGAGTGTTCTTGGCTAGCCAACACATCTACAAATTGGAAAAGAAACCAACTGGCTTATATTGAACCCACAAATAGTAAGTCACCTGAAGATCAAAAACTTTCTTATTTCATAGACAGAAGAAATAAAATTTGGTATCAGTTTGCAAGAGATATGCACAGTTCATGGTCTTACAAGTGGAGAAATTTAACATCTGTCATTCATTTTTAGAAGGGTGTACAGGGCAAATTTCCACTAGCTCCATCCCCAAAAACCTTCTGCTATATTATGTAAATAAAGACAGAATTAGTTATTAGTCTGGCAAGCTACCTCCAAGCATGGTACATCTGAAATGCACATATATTTATTATGTTACTGTATTATGCACATACAATGCATCACTTAGCAGCGGTGTTGTGTACCATCTAAGGATTTCACTTCCTGTGCTTAAAAATCTCTACTTCAATATGACAGAGAAATGTACATTAAATAACTCAAAATCAAATATTTAATTATAGAACTAACAAATTCAGTGGATGCACACACTATGAAGCTTTATAAAAAACAAAGGTGGAATAATCATTCACTACCTTCTACCAGTTATGAGGTTTGATAAAAGACAGGCAGTGTTTAGTATGCTGAAAATGTTTCATGGCAGCAGACATTCTAATACCTTCTCTTATCTTGTATTGATACCTTCGTTTTTACCATCAACAGCAAGTAAAGGAAAAATGACTGCTCATAATTGGTTTCACAAGTTCAAGAAAAAAGGCTAAAAAAAAACCAAACTGCCATACACTTTCGAAGAAGTTCTAGGTGGCTCCACAGGATTTCTCCCCGTGGGACACGCTGGAAGAAATCTTCTTGGCTGAGATTGCAGAGGTCCCGCCCAGGAATGCTGAGTGCATTGAGGTCGATGTCAGTCATGCTGAACTCCTTCATCACCCACACCACCCAGTGGAGCACCTGGTCTGTTGACCACTGAACTGGGTCTGGAAAAGATGGATGAAACTGCAAATCACCTCATCATACACTGCAAGGTTATTGTATAATAACTTCCATAAGAATAAAAGCATAACATCAAGAAGCAGAGTTAATGAGACCAAATCTACCTCGAAAGTTGGTGACTGCACTTAAAATGGTGATGGAATGGTGTGGGTTGGCGGGGTGACAAAAAGGGTGAAAGAAAAATTTTCTTTACAGAAAGTTTTTACATCAGATCTATGCCTGACATATCTCAAACACAAAAAAAATAAAGGAATTTTCTTCTTCCACAGGTCTTTAGCTTCAAGAAAAGAATACCCTCTCTCACAGACGGATACTCTCCTTCAAAAATATTGATCAGTATGTGATTATGACAAAATACTACATTCTAAACTCATTCACATCATCTCAGTTTCTGCTGACAAACACCACCACTGGGTATGTCTGGGATGGATTAATTTTCTTCCCAGAAGCCCCTATTGTGTTGTACTTTAGGCTGGTGACCAAACCACTATTAATAACACAGATGTTCTGTCCATTGCTGAGCAGCGCTTGCAGAGGCCACGAAGATGTGGCTCAACCCAACACAGAGAACACAAACCACAAAACTAGCAGGAGAATTTTGAAGAGAACAATCGGCTTGAGTTGGCTGCAACCCATGTTCTCCTTCCTGGCCACTAGGAACACCTAACCTTGTGATGGTGAGTATATTACAGACACCTGTACCAGGAATTCTTTTGGGATTGGGATTGTGCAATGTTCTGAAACCGCTGTTATTCATTCAAGTGTATTGTACCTCTGTGCTGGGTTTTAATGTACCTTGTATCACTCTACTAAACCAGAAATCCAATATAATACCAGTGACTTTCAAGTAAATCTGATATTCAGTATTACACCCTGCACACATGGAATATCCAGAAGAACAGACTGTCTCGTCAGACTATTGGACTCCAATGCAAGGCCTTCTCTGTTTCTCATTCAGCCACCCAGCAAGCAGACAGGGGGTGCACACAAAACTGAGGAGGGACAGCTGACCTTAACTGACCAAAGGCATATTCCACACTACAGGGAATACTGAGCAATAAAACTGAGGACTAGGTTTTTTTCAAGTATCCCTTGCACAGAGCCTGTCTGAGCATTGGCCTACTGGAGGTGAGTGATTGCTTCTGCAAGACCTTTTCAGCCAAACCATCAAGTTCTGGGATGTTAACATTGTATACAGCATATTAAATATGTCAACAGGTAAGAAGAAGAAACTAAAGTAGGGACATCTACTTTTCCCTGGAGCAGACTGATTATGTATTTTTAAATTCTGATATCCCAAGCAGATGTCACCTTGACATTTTTTTGTTTTAAGATTTAAAACAAATCAATTTAAGCATTAAGAAAAATTAAGAAAATTAAGATTTAGAGAAAGCAAAGTATCCTAAATCTATAAACATTTATCTAGGAGCTACAAATCTAATTTTGGTTAACAAAGAACAGCTACATGGTATCATTTTTCACTAATGCTACCTCAAACAATGCAATGTAATCCTGTGGCAAAAGACACACCACAAGAGAGTTGATCTACCAAACATCAGCAGCAGTGAGCTTCCATCAAAAAGCTGCTAATTTGTTCTCATTGAGAGAACACAATCTGCAACCAAACAAATATCATTACTTTCTCTAACCACTTCTGTGGCTTCCAAGCTTTCTGCTGCTCTGTTTTCTGCATTTATTTCTCATAACAATTAATATTTTCCCTCCTTCTAGGTACCAAATATTTGGATTCTAATAGCAGAAATACTTGTAACAGAAAAATATTTATGATCTCAAATAAAATCCACCCAAACCATAACATAAAAATAAACCAACATTTTAAAGACCAGCTAAATGCTAGTTTTCCATTTGCAGCAAACCAGAGAAGCCTGTAAAGATGAAGACAATGAAACACTACTTTTCTGGATGATTATTTATTGACAAGCCTTGACTCTTAACATCAACGCATCCTGTCTTCTGAAAAGATTTAATAAATAATTTTGTACTATAATGTAGAACCTAGGGGCACCTTATTTCAGCCCAAGTCCCTGTAATGTCTACTCAGAAAACATTTAAAATGTTATTCTTTTCAGGAGTGTAATTTAGCCCTTTTTTTGATATCAAGAGAACACTATTTTTCATGATCTACCGACCTCTGTCATAATGAACT
The DNA here is from genome assembly GCF_015832195.1 of Motacilla alba alba. Taxonomy (NCBI): domain Eukaryota; kingdom Metazoa; phylum Chordata; class Aves; order Passeriformes; family Motacillidae; genus Motacilla; species Motacilla alba. The sequence goes on along the minus strand of NC_052016.1, from coordinate 23,628,568 downwards.
AATATGATTTTCCTGAAAAATCTGCACTCCTATGGCCCAAAAATCACTGAACTTTTGAAGCCACAGTTGTGAGTTATAGAGCTTTCTTAAAGCATCAACATTATTAAAGTTTATGAAAAATATTATCCAACATAACAACATTGGTTTAAGTAATTTTCTTCTAATATTATTGTGACGAAAATGATGAAAAGTATTATGATGAAAAGTATTTATGATGAAAAGTATTAGTCTGCTTCTGATAATCCCTCACTTTTTTTTTCCAAACATTACACATCAAATCTCTGATTATCAACAGACATAACATGAGGAAAACTATTTTTGAAGTGCTTACCAATGAGAAAACTAAAAAGCCATGAAAAAGCCTTTGCTTTAGTTGTCAAAAATATGCTCAAAATATTGGCAAGCTGCATGTCCTGCAAATACCTGTGACTTGACTGGAATTCTTAAATCCTTCCAAACTTCCCCCTAGCCAAATATATTCCAGTTTTACAGGTCTGCTCATATAGAACAGCTTCCTGAATATGTCTTGACAGTACATATCTGCCAGTCATAAGAAGCAATTCAGCTGGATAATCTCCCAAATATGATCTAGGTCTACATCCCACAGTTCCAGTTCAATCTTAAACAGACATTCAGAGATGGTTTTTAAGCTAACAGTAAAAGAGCAACCTGCTAAGTAACAACATTAACTCAAAAAAAGATGATCATCTAGAAGAATATTTCTTTTCAGTTCTGAATCATCTTCCTCCAGTATGATGAAGTCCAGCACAGCTCCTCATACAAAATCTAATTTAACAGAATATTTAGCATCCTCCAGTCCATGAACAATTTGTTTCAACAACTTTTCAGGCAATGCCCCAATACCAAGTCTGTTCAATTCCACACACACCCGAAGAGCTTTTTCACCAACACACACATTTTTAAGGAGGGCAGGAAGAAAAGTGTTTTCTAAAAACTGCATTGACAAGGTAGTTATGGCACAAAAGCACTTATTTAATGAAACTATTATGAGCAATCATTTTACTTCTCCTTGGTTTTTAGATTAGGTATTAGGAAAAAATTCTTCCCTGTAACAGGGGTGAGGCCCTGGCACAGCGCCCAGAGAAGCTGTGGATGTCCCATTCCTGGATGTGTTAGAGGCTAAGCTAGACAGTGCTTGGAGCAACTTCATCTAGTGGAAGTTGTTCCTGCCAATGGCAGGGGATTGGAACCAGATGGTCTTTAAGGTCCCTTCCAAGCCAATCCATTCCATGATTCTATCATTCCCTTACGCAGATTATTTGCATTGAACTCACCCATACCACAGGTTTCCTCCTCTGAGGTCCTTGAGCACCAACACAGAGCACAAGAGACCAGCCCCCAGCTGCATACACCCATAACTGTGCACTATTACCGTAAGGTATTCCAAGGCGCTCCTGCTCCTTCCGGTAGCCTTCCAGTGCTGCAGCCCATCGCGTCACTTGCTCAGACGTTTCATCTGAAATTGTTGCAATATGTTTTGTTCCATCCAAGGTAATCACTTGAGCTTCCTCAACAAGGTGAGCTTCAGCCTCTGCATGATGAGCATCTGGATCAATCACAACCTCCACGGTCTCCACAGGCTTCACAATTTCCAGGATGTTCAACTTGGGCTCTATCCCTAAGCAAGGAAATATCACAAAACTTAAAGACAGTAATGCAAATATGACAAAAACATTGTTTTAAAGCTTTCTGATTAGTAGGGCTAGCAAACTCAGGAAAGAAGCAGGACACAGGAGTGTCATCAAATTTCTGTGAGTGTCCTAAATTAAAATGGCATACTCTATTATAGAGCATATACTTTAGAAAGGTGAATAACAAAGCTGTCCCTCTGTCTTTCCCCAGTATTTCAGCTTCCTGTTCTGTATAAGTGATCTATTTCACAGATCTTGAACAGAATGGTCAGCATGTGAGCATAAAGTACAGTATTTCGGTCTGTAAGAAATATACCATATAAAAAACCCCAAAACAAGCAGAAAAAGCAGCCTCCAAAAGGACCCGGAACAAGTATCCAGCTTTACTCCAACCATAAGGCATTTCTTTCAGCCTTTACAATACTTCCCTGATATCTCTGGGGTCTACACAAAGTAGTTAACATTTTCTTTCAGTACTCTGAAGCAGGCACTGTGTTAAACAGCAAGTTAAAAGAAACCCAAAAAAATTCTTCTCATTTTAGGCTTCATCAGCTATTAATGTTTTGGCTTTTTGTCTGTCATTTCAGATATTAGATCACAGAACTAACAAGATATGTCTGTATCTATTCTGCAGCAAGAAAGAACACATTCACTAATGCTTTGTATCACCACCTTCTTTGTTGTCTTCTGAAGTGTTTTGTCCAGCTGGTGCCTCACCAATTTTCATACATTGTACAGAAGATTTTTCAAAGTTATTTCAATTTTTGTAACATACAATTTTTCATTGTAATGCCAACAACCACACTTAAGAGATTTTAATCAAACATATTTTCACATAAAAAAAGAATCCTTACAATTCTATTTTATCATGAGTTGGAAAACCTTGACTATGGTTAGGCTGATGAAAGTCGGATTCACAGACTATCATATGACCAGAGTAACTTCAGTATCTTGTACTGTAAAGATATTACTTTGTGTCCTTCCTGTCTAATCTATATTAAAGCACAGCATGAGATGGTTCTGCAGATAACAGCCTTAAATGCTAAATCCACCATCCAGTCATAGTTTGTAAGGGAAAACAAATGGAGTATATACCTGTATTACAAGTAGGAAAAAACAAGACTTTTTCAGACAAATATTCCTCTAGATTTTAATAGGCATTCAACTTGAAAAAAATATTAGAAAGGGAACAAACACTATAAAGACCCTAGAGTACAAAACTCAGCAATGTGAAATCAAAGACGTGAAAACATGGATGTTGACAACCAGTAAGTGGTTGATTAGATGAAGAAGCAAATATGAAGAAATTCTTCATTACTTCTTTCTTCTTACTTAGGAGAGTGTTTTATCTAGGCAATGAAAAATAAATATGCACAACACAGGCTTCTTTAAAAATCATATGAAAATGGGTAAGGGAAGCTACTAAGGGTTAAGATTCTATTTTTGATCCTCAAAAAAGAAAGTAAAGAAAAAAGAGGTACAGCTCATTATTGCTCAACAAAATAATTCACTGTGTATCATACAACTACATGTCAAAAGAACTTTGTGCTTCATCCACAGTACAAACATGGAGATCAAAGCAATGAGTCTCTGTAGAGGAAACACCTTGTAAGTAAAAATGTGAATTAGCAATCTGCCATCTAACTTACTGCAACAGTAGAACAACATTAATTCCCTGGGTTTGCCTGCATCTCTCCTCACATCTCTTCTCCCTTTACCTATTGCATAAGAGATGACCAGTTCCAGATTCCCATTTCTCCAATCAGAGGAAATGAGTTAGGGCAAGGTAGAGCACCGTAAGAGCCTTATTAGTAAAATGAAAAAAAAAGAATGGTATTTTATCTGCTGTAGAATGAAATGCTATAGAAGAACTACACTCAAGTTCAACTATAGAAGAAGAACTATGTTTCACCTGTTGTCTTTGAATTTAAAGCCAGCTCATCAAAATTTGGTAGAACATTTGAACTGACATAGCAGCTTTTCTTTCAAGAAATAAGAGTCAAATCCACCACAAGGATTAGCATCACTATTACTCTTAGTTAAATTCTATACATTACATAAGTGAGGGCAAAATAAACATAAGTGAACTGAGAGTCTCTCAAAACCTCATTCATGCAGGTAAAATTATGAGGACGGAGTAAGAAGCTGTTTTTTCCCATCTGGCTCAAAGGGGTACTGTGGTCAAAAGTAACAAGTCCATTTTCCTGTTAGTGATCCAAGTTATCTTCCTTTTGTTTATATGCATGCTATTTGTTTTCTGATATTCTGCCCTGCCATATTTTACATGCCTTCAACAAACGTATCTTATGAGTTGCTAAAGTATCAAGGCCTGAAAAACAACACTGAGGAGTGTTCCAAAGTGATACAGAAGTACCTCATATTCAAAAGTTTCTTTTAAGATGGGAGGCAGGGAGGGGGAGGAGAGAGGGAGAGAGACAAGGTGTGATGGAGGCATGGAACAAGAAGCTCCTTGTATTATGTGATCATGAACCTCAGTTTTACATTAAAAGGAAAGAACAAAACACAGGAAGAACATTGTGGCAGTTTCAGTTTGAAACCGGGTGGAAAAACCAATTTCATTTAGTGGTTTTGGTTCACCAATTTGAGATTTTGCCAATTTTGAGATTTCCTGGGTGGCACACCAAGGAGTGTGGGGGGTTCAGCACTGGCCAACACCAATGCACTCACTTCCTGCTGTGAGACAGGATTAGGAGAAAGGCAAAGCAGGCTCAAAACCTTAAACGGGCATAAAGAAAAAATTATTAACAATAACTAAAAGAAAGAGTAGTAAGAATCAGAACAAAACCTTCAGAACACGTCTCCTCCTCCCCCACAACCTTTTCTTTCCCACTGACAATGTAAAGAAACAAAACTTAAAATTTCAGTCAGTTTACCACCTCTAGAATAGTCTTTCTTCAGTTCACTTAGAGACAGAAGTCCCTCTTGTTTTATCACAAATAGCAGCCACCCAGGGAAATCTGCAATCGTGAAGTCCCTCCCATTTTCCACAAGCTTTTCCCACAGCTGTGTTTATGGACCATGTCAAATTATGGGGTATTGTTTCAAAGATGAGCTATTAAAAGTCAAAAATTCTCATTATCTATCTCTAAAATCATCTTCATCTCTGGGAACAGAGATCTTCTTCTTCTCCTGGGGGTACAGGACCACTCTTCTCTCCTTCTCTGTTCAAACTTCTCATGGGATCACTGCTACTTTCACATCTGCTTACTTCAGCATGGAAGCCTTTGCTCGATATCAAATGGCACCCTTCATCTCCCCACGGCTTTCATGTGTTACAGGGAAACAGAGTCTTTTCTCCACAGCTTTACAAAGTATTTCAGCTCCAAGATCAAGGCATCTCCTCATCCCTCCCATCTGGGACTTGACTACTTCTTCACTGACCTTGGAGTCTTCATGTTGCTTATTTACATTCTTGCATTTTGTTCCTTTCTCTCACTCAAGGGAGGATTGAAGCACTGAAAGACTTAACATCTTGCCCAGGGCCTGCAGATGATCACTCGGTGCCAGAGGCAGGAACTGTGGCTGAGGCTATGTCAGGATCAGCTGCATGGTTGGTCTTTGGGTTTCTCTGCATTTAATTGCAGCCGCAGGGCCGCTCTGCACAGGCTGCTGGGCTGCCCCTGGTCTCAGCCGCTTGATCTTGTGCGGTGGCCACGCTGGGGGAAGGGGAGCTGCTGGCAAGATGTTTACAGCCATGGCCTGGCCCTGCTTCAGCCAGGGCTCCGCAGCCTTCCCTGTCTCTCTGCCTGGCAGCTGCTGGGGGGCCGGCCCGGGCAGGACGAGGCTTGGTGAGCCCCACAGGACCCCTGGAGAAGAGCCTGCCCCACGGCAGAAGCTGCCTGGCCTGGCCCATGGCACTCCCTCCCCTACCTGGCAGCCCATGGCGGGGCGGCAGGCGCCCCAGAGGGAAGGGGCCCAGCCCCTCAGCCAGGACCACCCAGCCCCAGCTTGGCTGAGACAGGGGGCCGAGGCGTGTTACCTCTTTGCAGACCGGACGACAAAGAGGAAGTTCCTGCACTTCTTTCGTCTTTAACATGTGTTTTTCACAGATGCGCATTCAGCTTTCCAGTGGCTGGAAGCTTTGCATCACTTCTCTAAAAGTCTCCCATGCAAAACTACGACAATTATGACAGATAATAGTGAAGATATTCATCCCTCACATGCTTTTGAAAATGGAAGTCTGAGCACTGAATACTAGAAGTTACTGGGCATGAATTAAGAGCAGTTATTCTAGTTCCCTGAAGGATATTTCCATTCTATTTTATAAGTGGAAAGGTAGTACACTTCCCATTACATATGGGGAACTGAGAACTCAACCTCGCACTAGCCACCTGACACTCAGCATTAAATGTAAACTATGTCTCACTGAAGACCGTTAATACAAAGCAGAAAAGTTTTCTTCTGTTTATCTACAATGAAGCCAAAAGGAAACAAAAAGTGCACCCCAAATTTTGCTTATTTGCTTTGCTCATGTAACTCAAAACAGATTAACTAATCTACTCCTGTAGGAACTTGTCTCTGTTTAAAAATACAGAAATAAACACCTGTAGCTGTTCCCACAGCCCAATATGCGCATTGTCTATAAAGAGTGGTGGCTGTCTGGCTGTCCTTCCACTCAAGACATATGGAGGGGGTAAAGCAGAAAACTAGAACAAAAAATAAATGAAGCTGCTACTTCTTGAGTATTTGACAAGAAGAAATCCTGTCATACCAGACAATACAAATAAAAACTATGCCTTAACAAATCTGTATCCAACCGGTTAATTCTTACACAATGAACCATCTCCAAAGAGATGGTTCTCATCCAAAGAAAACAGACAATAGACCGTGATCATGGACCTTGATAAGGATTTTCAGTTACCTACATTTACTTTCAAAATTAAATTGTTCCTAAAGCACACAAGCTCACTCACCTCACAGGGATGAAACTGCCACCTACCTACACAAAAATCTTTTGCCTGCGTCGATATTTGGTCTGATATGAGTAACTACTCAACCTTGAGGAAAACCTCATATGGTAACTGATACTACTTGACTAAGAGTTTGTTTGGGTTCTGGATTTGTGTGGGTTCTGGATTTGTGTTTAATTTTGTTACTTATAAAAATGATATGAAATTCCTTTAAAAAACATTTGAAAAAGCATTAGTACATGATATTTATTTTCATTTTACTACTTAGAACTGCAGTACACAATGAAAAACACATTCTGAAGCTCTGTGACCATTCATTGATGATCTCAATTTTACAGTTAGGAATAGGAGATTAGGTTTGCTCACAAATATTCATGCAATATTAGTTTGTCTGTACAACAGACAAATATAACTGCTTACCTTGCCTAGATATTACTTGTACACTGAGTTGCACTGTTCCATCTGTTTTCACTCCTTGATCAAAAAGGCTTCGATCTGGGTCCAGCTTGATAAAAGCATTAAAAATTAAAAATATGTATTAGTCTCATAGATACAATAAACTTACTCTCCTTTGAATTTTAGAAACATTGGGCACCTGCAGCAAATTTTCCGAAGAAGCATGCAAATATTTTTAGTACTGTTTAGACATAGTATATAACAGAAAAAATTTGATTGTATTTGAAACTTGCCACTCTGTTCTGTTTAAGATATTTTTGCCTACAGGAACATTTTTTGACTAAAAAGAAGTAATGCAATACGAGGAGGTACCTTCACTGTCTGAAAACTATCTACAGTTCCTTCTCTGAGTTTTTAACATCTAAAAAAGTTCTTATCTTTATAACAATATTTTCCTGTTGTTTCTGGAAAAGCTACAGATGCCTGATTGTAATTTCAAATAAAACACACAACAGTTACATTGTCTAACACATGCCAATGCCTGTAAAAACCAAGGGAGAAGGCAGGGGGGGGTTTCTTGAGTAATGCCTTGCTACATCTATTACCTCAATAATATAGAAACCTTCTCATTTAGATTAAAAACAAGATCAGAATTATGGAAGTTCTGGTAGTAACAAATGAGGTGGGCTACCTCAAGAGAAAGCAGTATGGTCATCACCCTCATTCTTCTTTCACTTGTAAGGTGGTTTCTTAACCTCACACCAGGAACTCCAAGAATATTTTGACTGTATTCACACTGAATTAGTGTGCATATATTAAAGGGTCTGATGATAATAAACCTGACATGAAATTAAAACTCTTAACTGTAGTTAATATTCCACATGAAGCATGAATTCCATAGAGAATGGAAAAAAGTAAAAAAGTATGTAAAACACTTCTCCATTACGAAGTTAAATCTTTCATAACCTTTCAATTTACCTGGATATCTTGCAGACAAATCTCGTGTGCATCCAAGGAACACTGCAATCTGGGTTCCAGCAACTTCTTAAGATTTCCAATGGGTTCACTGATGTCAATAGCCTGACTCACAAATTCTGCGGTGGTGTAGCTTTGCTCGACAATGCTTAAATAGCAAATTAATATAATAAATCATTACTTACATGTTAATAGAGCAGGTATAGGAAAGCTTAATAAAAGTTGGAAGTAAACTAGATAAAAGTTAATACTGACTCTGAAATCTTAATATCAGGCAGTGTTGTATTGAACTGAGTCGTTTATTCAGTTATTATTTTTCACTGAGTGGTTTGTTTTGTATCACATGGTTTGCTCCATACACCTCCCCCGCCAAGTCCTGTAGTGTTGTTTTCCCCCAGGTTGGTTCCTCCCTTCGCCCCTCCCATCAGTTGTATCCCACTGGCTGTAGTTCCTTTTCTTCCCCCTCCCCCTGGGTTTAAAATCTCCCACCGCGAGGTACCCGGTCTCTTTCCTCTCCCAGATGCCATTTCCTCTCCTGGGCTCTCTTTTTTCTCCCAGAGTTGTTCTACATTAAAGCTGTGGGACTTTGGTCCTGAGGAGAAAGAGAGCCTCTTGTCTTTTGCTTTTGTCCTTGTCGCTGTTGCCAGGGTCCAGAGCTAGCCAAACTGATCCCCCACGAGGTGAAAACTGACAGCTGGCGTCCAACCATGGGGCCTCCCGTAAGGTCAAAGAACCCACACAGCCGTTGGATATCCATGTGTAGATTTTACCAGCCTTTTGGACCATCAGCTGTTGTGGTGTGTGTTTTTATTATATTATTGTCTTCCATAAGTGGTTTTGTACCCCCCGCATCACCCGAGGCATTGGTTCGGTCCCTGCTGTCAGTACTACTTCATTCCTACCCCTTGTTCCAGATAATTCCCTGTCATTTATGCATCCTCAATGCCCCATTGGTTTAGTTAAACTGTTCCCCTCCCCAAGAACTCCCAGTGTAATCCCTGCCTTATGTTCCTCCCCTGCCACTTTGTTATTGGTTCCCAGTCCTAAGCTCCACCCTAGTCCTGTCCCTTAAAACCCACTGTCCTGCCTGTGTCATGGTCCTTGCCCCTGCTCTCTATTCCAGTTATGGACGCTTTTAATTTCACCCTTTTGTCATAATAAACAATCCTCGGATAAGCAAACAAGGCCCATCTTGTCATTTTGCGTTGATCTATTGGTGACTGCTTGAGAGGCTCGGGGTCCTGGGGGAGTGTTGCCCCCCGTCAAGTGTGCCTAACACCGAGCACGCTGCAACAGTCAGCTTCCTCAGAGTTTGCTGCCATCTTTTGTACAGTGGCACTCATGAGGGAGGGACCAGCAAGCCCATCCCAAGCCCACAGATGGGTTGGTTCCAAACAAAGGACTTCCTTGCAACCGTTCCAGCCAACCGAGGTCCCCAGGATGGTTAAGTAACCCCCACAAGTGTTAGTGGAGACCCCAAAGTAACCCTTGGTTGCGGTGGGGGTTATCTCTGGCATTAGAGATGCGTGTAGCCGCATTGTTGGAGGGGTTTGTGTGTGCAGGCGCGGTGGCGCGGCACCAGCTCCGGGCTGCGAGTGGCTTCTGAAGTGCGGTGGGTGGAGAAACCACGGCTCGTGCCTTTTGCCATGAGCAGCTCGTAACTTGCGACACATGCAGGTGGCAGCAAACTGCGGGCGTGTGTGAGGTGCTGACCTGCAGGCTTCCCCAGCTTGGACAGCTGCGTGCCGTGGCAGCACCTGTGTAGCTGCGGCAGCAATTTAGAAGCCACGTGGTTTTCCTCACACGTGGCTTTTGCCTCCTACCTCAGGGCTGGGGAGAGGGAAAAACTACAGACACTTCCCTAGGTTGCTGTGAACATTATAGCACTTTCAGTTTTTGTTTGTGCTCTGTTGCGAAGGAAGGTAGATTAAAATTGCACAGACTACATTTACATCAGAATGGGCTCTCAGTTTTCTGCACAAGAGAGGGGCATTTATACCCCAGATAAAAAAACCTTAGGTAGTGGAAACATTAAAGTTTCTAAAGGACAGTTAAAAAGGTTTGTTTGCTGGTTGTTTTTCCATTTCCCTCAGTTTACCCAGCAGAATGTAAATTCTATATCTACCTGGGACAAAACTGGAGAATTGCTAACATCCAGAGTAGAACAGGGAGACAAAACAGTATCCAAATTTCTCCCGCTGTTCCTTTTAATTTGAAAAGAATTGATTAAGAGGGAAATAAGGGGACAGCCACAGCAAGTCCCCCCCTCCCGTGGTTTCCCCTACCCCTCCTCCCAGACCCTCTGCCCCTGAACTGAGAGGAACATGCAAGGCATCCCAAGAAATGCAGGGTTCCTGGCACAGCCATTGTTTCTCTGGCTTCCCACCTCCCACTCAGCACCCTGGCTCTGGCAGTTGTGCACAGGCTGACAGACAACCTTCCCTGCACCCCTTTAACCCCGTTGCTACTGCTTGAATTTCGCGTTCTGTGAGTTTCAAAGACGATCCCCCAATTCCCAAAATGGCGGCGGCCACGTGGCCAGGATCCAAGATGGTGCCAACCACTTGGTAGTGATCCAGGATAGCGGCGGCCACGTGGCGGGCCCTCTATCTTACCTTGCTTCTTCCCACAATCCCTTTTGCCCGCCTATCCCCTCCTCCTACCCTTTCCAGTCCCACAACCCCTTCCTTCCCTCGGACACCCCTTCCCCTTCCTCCATGTTCCTGTCCTGCATGACATCATCCTGCAACTCCACCTCTGGATGTTGCAATCCTGGTTCCCACGGTTGCTCCACCTCCCCAGACAGCTCCACCCCCCTTCCTGTTCCCGTTTCCCATGTCCCCCACTCAGTTCCCATGGGGGTGGGGCCAAGGGAGGGGGTGGTACCCTTCCTGGTTCCCACAGGGGGAGTGTCCTCCCGCCAGGTCCCACTGGGGTGGAGAGGAAGGAGGAAGCCCTGGGGATCAAAACCAGGATCTTAGCCGCTCCTGTCTCATAAGGGAAGTGGAATTAGAAGCTCTCAGCCTTTCTCCTACCAAAGCAAAAGAGAATTATGCAAGGCCCAAAAAGAATTTGGCTGAGACACTGAGATCTTCAAAGGCATGATGAAAGCTACTTTATTATCCCTTGAATTTGTTCCGGCCGACCTCTGAGATCTCTTCCAGTGTCTCCTTACCCCCTCAGAGTTCGATATATGGGAAAGCACCTGGAAGAGATCCCTGAGTGGACTCCTGGAGGAGGATCCAGGGTGCAAAAGATATAGAAGGGAATGATGTCACCCATGAACATCTGTGTGGCAAGGGGCAATGGGCTAACCCCGAGGACCAAGCTTAGATGTTATCCAAATTCACTCTAGATAAAATCTGGGGAGCTGCAGAAGAGGTTTTTAACTAGTTACCAATAGTTGAAGCTAGGGGTAGTTATACTAATATTAAACAGTATGCCTCAGAAAATTTCTTGCAGTTTGTTGACCAGCTTTGCGCACAAATAGAAAGACAAGTAGAAGACCCTGTAGCACAGGCAGAATTAATTAAGGAGATGGCTCAGAGAAATGCCAATGAAGTTTCCCACAGGGTGATCCTAGGACTGCCTATCGATCCTTCACCTACACTGGCGTAGATGATAGAAGCGTGTGCCAAGAAAGCAGAGCTGTTCAGTGTACAGGAGACAAAGCCAAGATCAGCAAACCCAAAGACTGCAGCAGCTCTATCACCAGGAGTAAGGAGGCAACACATGTCGCCAGAACAGCTTCATCATCTGCTTCCAGTGTAAGAAACCAGGACACTTCACCAGAGACTGCCCTCAAAGCCAGGAGAAGAAGAAAAATCAGAAAAATGGTGCAACCAACAAACAAAAAATCTAGGACCAGAGCACGAGCCCGCCCCACGCCACAATATAAATGTAGCGGGCTGTACAGTAGGGAAAATCCTCTCTCAAAACAGAAAAGGGGGAGGAAGGGAGGTGGGGTGCAGGACAGCAAAAGAAATGTTTGCCTAACAAAATCTGGGGGCCTCACAAGTGTTTCAAACTTGTGACCACTAAAGCCTTTTTTTTCAGGTCTACCCATTGGACAGTCATTGGAGTGGACCTGCCAGAGGACTCATGAGACTTGATGATAGATCACACAGGACAGGACAGTGAGTACTTTGTTTCTGGGGACACTGCACACACACTTATGGAGATTGAGGTGGCTCCCACAACCATCAAGGGAGACATACACAACCTCATTCTCCGCACTGCCCTCAGCCACCCTTCTATTTGGCCAAGGGGAAAATCATCACCCAGGCCATTCCTGTTTCAGCAGAAATGCCAGTAGATGACAAAGCACCTGGCATCTACTGGGCAGAAATGGTTGGTGAGGACAAACCCATTATGGGATGCAGCCTAACCCATGGAGCAGACCATCTCCACGTGAAAGGGTTGCTTGACACAGGGGCAGATATGACAATCATACCCGAAAGGTTGTGGCCGTCACATTGGGACTTGCAACCCATGGCTGGCAAAATCCAAGGTATAGGAGGAGTCACATTGGCAAAAATCTCAAAAAGCATCGTACAAATTGAGGGGCCAGATGGGAAACTGGCCAGCGTCCGTCCGTTTGTCGCCAACTACAAAGCTCCTCTGTGGGGGAGAGACACCATGTTCCAGTGGAGGGTCAAGTTAGTTATCCCTAAGACACCCCAGGATTTTTAGAGGCAGCCACTGTGGAGCACCCTACCCACAAGTTAACATGGCTGGATGATATCCCAATCTGCGTAAGTCAGTGTTCACTCAGCAAGGAAAAGCCTAAGGCACTTGAGAAGCTTGTAGAAGAGCAATTGGTCAAAGGCCACAAAGAAGAGACAACCAGCCCTTGGAATTCCCCAGTCTTTGTGATAAAAAACCAGGGAAGGATAAGTGGCAGCTCCTCCATGACCTCTGGGAAATAAACAAAGTAATTGAGGACATGGGGTTACTCCAACCAGCGATGCCTTTCCCAGCAATGCTTCCCTGAAACTGACAATTGGCTGTCCTAGACATCAAGGACTGTTTCTTCCAAATTCCTCTATACCCAGAAGATGCCCCACAGTTTGCCTTCTTGGTTCCTACCATCAATCAAGAAGCCCCAATGAAGCGCTACCACTGGAAAGTATTGCCTCAAGGCATGAAATGCTCTCCTTCCATCCGCCAGTGGTACGTGGCTTCATTGCTGTCCTCGGTGCACACCCAAAAAAGGGAAGCCGTCATCCTCCACTACATGGATGATGTGCTTGTGTGCGCCCCGGATGACACTATATTCCAACACACACTTGACCTAGTGGTTAAAGTTTTAACCTCTGCTGGATTCCAACTGCAGGAAGACAAAGTTCAAAGGGTGTCAACTTTGGAAGTAACTGGGCTTGGAGATCACTATGTGGACCGTTGTTCTTCAGAAATTGGAAACTGATAGTCATCCCATGACCCTAGAGGATCTCCATTCTCTGTGTGGGTCTTTGAACCCCGGGTTGGTTCCTCCCTTTTCCCCTCCCATCAGTTGTATCCCACTGGCTGTAGTTCCTTTTCTTCCCCCTCCCCCTGGGTTTAAAATCTCCCACCACGAGGTACCCGGTCTCTTCCCTCTCCCAGACACCATTTCCTCTCCCAGGCTCCCTCTTTTCTCTCCTGGAGTTGCTCTACATTAAAGCTGTGGGACTTTGGTCCTGAGACGAAAGAGCACCTCTTGTCTTTTGCTTTTGTCCTTGTCAGTGTTGCCAGGGTCCAGAGCTAGCCAAACTACGAGGTGAAAACCGACAATGCAGTTTGAGTACTCTTTGTTTGAGTAGAGTCAATTACTAAATTTGGTCTCATTAATTTTACAGTTGTGTAATTCTTCTTTCACCCTGCCCTGTCACCACTAAAAAGCTCAGGTAAATACCAAGATTCAAATCACATTTTTCAAGACAGTAAGACATGGTTCGCATATTGTTAACTTGCATGTAGAGTAAACTAATTTTATTTGCTTTGCCTAGACTGTATTTAAAAGATATTCAAGTTAAAAGCAAACACAGAAACAAAGACAGGGAAAACAGAAGGGGAAAATGCTCACACTTGTACACAGCAACTTTCCATGTCTTTTCACTGGTCAGTACAAGAATAATAAGCTTAACACATAAAAGGGACAACCAGAAGAAGTACAGCAACATGGAGCCTTGAAGGAACTATTAGTCACATGACATGGTTGTCCCACACAACAACAATGACAGTATTGGCACAAGCATTCAGAAAGGTCATTGTTATGGGACATATAACAGTGACCTTACACAGTCTCTTCATTTACACAGAAGGAAACTAGAATGTACACAGTGGTAAAAATACGCAAGGAACTTAGAACTGTAAGAAACTAGTAAGTGGCTTTAAATCAGTTCTCCAGAATAGGTTCTTAAAAAATAGTTAACCTAACCAGCCTCAATTCCTGTTGGATACCTGAAATATTATGGTATATGGCTTAAACATCTTTATGAAGGACTTTTGCCTATTATAGCAAAAGTGGGTAACAAGAACTGCACCATGGCACCCTGAATGGGCCTCTTGACTTGAGGCCCTCAACTGCAAGCTAATAGAGATAAGATAAAGTGACCTAAGTCTGGGCTGGGGGAAAAGAATACATTCACAAGACTGTGATAAATGATACTCACTTCTAAAAATTTTAAAAGGTTTATTAAAACCTTATCAAAAATACAACAGAAGACTGAATAGAGAAAATATTACAGCACCAGGAGCAAAGGATTTTTCCTACCATGTGCTCATCTACACTATGGATGTTTTGCCTTTTAACCCTTTAGCCCCACCCAAAGTTCTGTCTATTGATTCCTTTTTTGCTGTCCAGTGGTGGAATTCACTTCTTTACATCTTGATTGGAGGTCAGGTGCTGCCATAGTAACAAGGTGACCCTCCCAAATGTCCTGACTACTCAAGTCACCCTGTGATAACAATGCAAGGGGGGGTAAAACATAACTATAAAACTTCTCTTAACATATACATAATATTTGCCTTTTAATTGTGAGAGTCAACCATCGCATTACTTATCTATCACAAAAGGATTAAGCCCGGCACCTTTGGGGTAGAAGCCACAGCCCCAGGTTTTTCTGCTGCCAAGCTCCCACAGATCCCTGAACCAAAGCAGGGAAGGAGGAGAGGTTTTGGGTGTGTGCCATGGCCTCTGGCCACATGCAGTGAACACTCATCCTCCACCAGGCAGACTGGCCCAGCTGTGGAGCCTTCCACCCCTGGAAGGCAACATCTACGTGAGGGACAACCATGTCAGGGACAACTGAGGGGGTGTCATGGCTCATCAAAGGCCCCCCACCAAAGGGGTCCCCAGACCCTGCACTGCATGTGATACTACATGATGCAACAGATCCGCAGTCTTGCAAGGGACAGTGACAAACTTGCCACCCCGGCGGGAGGTACCTGTGTGTTCCCACCTGCCCAAATGTATATTAATCCATTGGATTCTATAATTTTTAGCAGGGACCCTCACCGCCAAGAAGACGAGATGGAGGGAAGCAACAAGATATTGCTGGGACCCTTGGAAGGGTGATATGCTTCTAATTAATATTTGTCACTCTCCCTGACCCCACCTTCCACCTATTTTTCTATTTCATTTTTCCTTTCTTCTCTCTTTCTCTTTACCTTTTTTAGTATTAAATAAAATACATCAATTCTTTTGGTATCAGCATCTAACCTCATATGGTTTTAATCAAGTTTTGGGTTATATTTCATACCTTTCTGTGTTCGATCTCTTTTATTCAGAGAGAATTAGTTTACTTTGCTCTTCTGTGCTTAAACCGGATTGCAGCACTATCCTACACATTAACTGATGCTCTGAGCTTCCAAACACAGTAGTGAAAATGAGAAGGGAAGCATTTGAAACTAAAAATCCAGGTTGAGGTAATTAAATCAGAGGGTATCCTACTTCAGTATGTACAGTTTCAATGGCCCTTACAATAGTATAGTTCACACCAAACATAATTTCTGTTCTGTTAAAAACAAATCATCCTGTTCAAATCCTGTATAACCATAAAGCAGAGGACTGGAGATACAGAAAGGTCCATCTTAATTACAGAAGGATCCACTGAAGCTGAAAGGTTTCCAGCATACACACAGACATACTACTATAGACATGAAAACAGGAAAAGTAAAGTACTGATGACATACCAAGAGATAACCAAAACAGTTTGGAATTTAGATAATTAAGGTTGAGCAACATGGCAGCACTATACTGATTTCCTATAGTGGCTACATCTCAACTTCTGGAAAACCGCCGTTTAATTACACAAGAAACAGAAAAACGAATTAGTCAATTAACTGATGCCTAAAGATCCCAAAAAGCAAAGACAGTACATACCTTTCTTCAGTACATTCCTGTTTCTCAGTTCCATCAATCTCAATTTCTATCAGCTCCTCTGCCTCTCTCTTAGTCATGGCTGCAATGTCTTAAGAACAGAGCTATGAACAGAAAACAATTTTTTGTGTAAGTCACAGACCAACAAGACTAGACAATATTTTGTGTCCTATCACACATTTTTAAAATCAAACACCAGAATAGCCTTTTAAAGCCAAAAATAAATCCAAAAGCTAATTCATATTTTGGCTTTAAAAGGCTAATCTGGTGTTTGATTTTAAAAATGTGTGATATTACCATACCTGTTCTCAAATAAATGTTCTAGAAGCAAACATGGGACTATTAAGATATTTGCACAGAGCCCAGAGCCTGACTCTCTTGGAGGCACCCAAATTTATGGATTTTTTTTGGTATTGCTACAGGCCACCTACAGCAAAGCACATCTGAAAATCCAAACTACCTTCCTAGCATGGCTGAAAGATGCTAATAAATTTAAGCAGCATTTTACATGTAATGCTGCAGGAGGCAGTTAGGGAGAAGGTGCATGATTTCTTCATAGGCAAATAAAGTCAACAACAAAGTGTTTGTTGAGTATCTCATCTTTCCACCCATGCCTCCCAGAGGTGAGCAGCTGATGACATGAGCACAATGAACGTATCTTGTGAAGTCCCAAACTAAAGCAGGATGTTAGTAATGAAATAAAAAGATATTCTGTGACGACATTCTCGCTAACACTGCAGATTTTCATGCCCTGTAGAACACTGGAATCTGTTGGGAACATAAGTGGGAAACAAAGAATTACAGCACTTGGTCTGTAAAGACATAGTCTGGTATTACTGTTTTTCACTAACCAGCACATATACCATAACTATGAACTATAAACCCAGCCAAATTATATCAACAGTTTACAACAGATAACATCATGAATTCATAGCAAAAAAAGTAGGAATTAGAAGTACAGAGAAAGGGAAAAAACACTGGAGAAAAAGCAAAACATTTTAAATATCCAAAATAGAAGAGGTTACCAAGATTTCCATCCTGGAATCATCCTTTCCCAGTTACTACTCTATCCCAAACCCAACTGTTAGCAAGAGTATCCATTGAAGACAAGATAATAAAGATATGCATTCATCTTTAAAACTTCTCAGAAGCAATAGTAACCAACAATATTTTATTTTACAGTTGCTACATAAACTGTCTAAAGAAATTCAAACTACTCATCATCTCCTTCAAAAACTATTTTGTAAGATCAGCTGTCAAGAAATCAAGTGCTCCATGTGGTTCATTCTGTAAGAAACTACCAAGGTTAGGAAGTAAAAAATCACCTTATTAACATCTCACCACTAGAAGCAAACCCAGAACCTGTTTAAACATCTGGCTCCGTGAAAATCTCCAAAGGGCCAGTGTAGTGTCCACTGAACAGGGCCCGGGGAATCCAATTCCTCTATCACTTAATGTTGTGTATTATTCTCATGATAAATGGGAAAGACTGAAACACAACTTCTGAAGAATGCAGACAGGCTTAAATATCTGAATGCACTGACACCCTCATGGCTACAGGTGATCTGTCAGACTGGTAAAAAAATATTTCAAATCCAAGATTTGAGCAATGTCTCTTGCTGAAAACTCCCAAAGAAGCAAACTGATATGATAAAAAGGGGTGAATGTCTTTTCTGTATTAGCAATCAGATTAAAAACACAAAACAAAGGTGAATTGTCTTTTTTGTGATGAAGGGTGTTTACCAGCAAGGTCACAAAGGGGTTAGGCTGGGATTTCTGTTCTTTGACATATTCATACATTATTTACTGAGAAAACAGTGCAAACTTACAGAAAGAACTCACCACCTTGACAGATTTCTGGCAGAAATTATTCAATACAGCTAAATGCAGAGTGATGCAGAATGAGAAGATATTACTGCCCACAGTAGCAGTACAGTATTAGTTAAGGCATTTAGTAGTCCCTATGCATTGGACTCCAAACTGGCAGCTGGGACTAGTAACTGCTCACTCCCTCCTCAAAGGCAGCTCATGGTTGAATCTGACAGGCTTTGCTATATTTCCAGATCCCTGGAGGGGCAGGAAAGAGGAATCCAGGCACAAAAAGCAGGTGCACAAAGAGCAGGTACACAAAGAGGAAGAAAGATGTTCCAGTGAGTACAGATACAAAGAAGGGAGATGCGTATAAAGAATAACAATATAATGTAAACACGTAAACTCTTTAAAATTCATAGAAGCCTAAAGGGGGAAATTATTCAGTCTTCCCTATACTAGCATAAAGAGATTTCTTACAATATAAACATTTCACCTGAAGTCTAGCAATTTGTTCCTACAGGATGATGCAGTTTGAAAGTGAATAGAGGTTCAGATGGGACTGAACTGCCTGCCCCTTCCCTGAAGGCTACCGAGAGACAAAAAGGCTCAAAGAGCCTGGCTTGCATGGAGGGTTCATGTGGCAAGAACACTTCAACAACTGCATTTGTTCAAAGGAACCTAAAATCTGTGGCTGATTCCTGAAAGGTTCAGCCGACTGATTTGTGCTTGTTTCTGCTTTTTCCTTCAACTTAACAAGCCCTAAGACTTCCCTGTCAGCCAAGAAGAAAGCTGACCTCCCCTAACATACAAGAAAGCATCTGTCAACAGAGCCTTTTTCCCATGTGGCAGCCCAGTGCTACTCCAGTATCTTTTACAGTAAGGAGAGTAGTCCCCCTGTTCTGTTTAAGATCTATCTTTTCCCTGGAACACAAGGAGTTAAGCAAGGAATGAGCCCACTGTGAAATGAGCCCACTGTGAATGAGCCCACTGTGAAATGGGAATGAGCCCACTGTGAAATGGGCACAAACTCTATGAGTAGAATTGTTTGCTATCCCACCAGGTAATTGTGAGATGGGGTCCAGTTCTGGAGCTCATACCCATAATCAGCTGATACTGAAGCCCAGTCACTGGAGTTATTTGTGCCCCAAAGAAGCTCTGGTGTGTGCAGCACATGGTTCCTCTCCATCCATATTATCCAAATTATAGATGCCAACACAAAGCAGGTAACAAAGCAGATAGCCCGTCCTTTACAGATCAGCTTTTACAACTCATGAGCCAGTTCAGTTCTATGATGGAGATAGAGGAGCACTGAACAGGGTGGGGGAAAATCACACCAGATTTGATGTGTTTAACTTCCCTATCAACAGCCTGAAGTGAGAAAATAAAGTCAAACTGGGAGCTGTGGCTGTGCTGCATGTACCTGGTCAAACATTAGGAAGCAAACTATGCAAGATGATGGGATCAATTAGGTTGGAAAAGACCTTCAAAATCAACTAGACCATGACACTAAATGCCACATCCAGTCTTTCCTTTAACATCTCCAGGGATGGTGATTCCACCACCTCCCTGGGCTGCCTGTACTCTTATTGTCTCAACCTAAACCTCCCCTGGAACAGACTCTTTTTTACTGGTTTGCGGAGGAGCGGAGCCCGACTCCAAGCTGGCTGCAACCTCCTGTCTGGGAATTGTAAAGAGATACAGGGTCCTCCCCGGGCCTCCTTTTCCCCGGGGTGAGTCCCCTCAGCTCCTCCTCATCAGACTTGCGCTCCAGACCCTTTCCCACCTCCGCTGCCTTTCTCTCGACTCCCTCCAGCCCCTGTAATGTCCTTCTCGGAAAGAGAGGCGCAAAACTGGACACATCACTCGAGGGGCTTCTCACCACTGCAAGGGGAGAACCACAGGACGCCACACATCCTGTTACGTTTTCAGCCAAAACAAGGTTTTTACAAGCGGGGATAAGTTTGCACGCGCCGGGGAGGCCTCGCGATCCCCGCGGCGGGAGCACTCGATTCTTGATCCTAGGGGCTCTTCCCCGCGGCCGCCAAGGCGCCACCTCCCCGTGGGCCCCGCTTCCCGCGGCGCCTCCGTGTCGTTGTTTGAACCCGAAACGGAAATGGGACCGCGGAGCCGCCGGGAGAGAAACGGAAACAAAACACGGGCCGGGCCGCGCTCACCCGCCGCCGCCACCGTCCGTCCGTCCGCTCGCCCGCCGCACCGACACGTCCCGCCGTCCGTCCGCGTCCGGGAACTCCCCCAGCTCCGGGCCCAGGACCGGCCCCGGGAGCGGGTCCAGGAGCGGGCTGCGCCAGAATCGGGGCGGCGCGCAGGCCCAGCGCGGGGAAACGCGCGACACCGCCGCGCCCCCGCACGAACTACGACTCCCGGCAGCTCCCGCGGCTCCGGAAGGCCCTGAGCCTCTTTCCCTCAGCTGCAAGTGGCTCTGTGCGGGTACGGTGCGTGCTGGGCTCTCCCGCGGCTCTCCCCGCGCTACGCCAGGTCCCAGCGGGCGCTGAGCGGGGCAGACCGTGTGTGCGGATGGGGGAGCCCCGGGCGTGCGCGGGGGGCGGCGGCCGGGGGGGGGATGGTGGTTCCCGGCGCGCACTGCGAGGGCGGCGGGGCCGAGCGGAGGCAGTGGTTCGGCCAAGGTGACTCTCGGGTTGGAACTGTCACCTCTTTTCCTACTTAAACAACGCGAAGAGAGGAATTCACGGTTTGTCTGGGTTGTTCTGTCGCGGTTGCGTACGGAATGGGTCGCGGAGCTGCAGCCATGGGATCACGGTGCCCTCGGGTTCAATGGTTGCTGGAATTTCCCCTCCCCCCATGCTGTTTTAAATAACCTTTGAATACCTCTCTGCTTTAAAGTTTAGCTCCAAAGTACATTTTTCTTTCTTCTCATGCATTTATCTTAATAATATCTCAAAGGAAATATCTTTTAAATACTTTCCTGGTTTCAGCTCTAAGCTATTTTTTCCCCTGCTTTTTTAATGCAGTTATTATATCGCTGTGAGTAATTTTTTTATTCCTCCTTTCGTGTTTTGTTAATGGTTAAAGTAGTAGTGCCATCATGATCCTGCGACAGATCTTGCGGCTTTCCTCCCTTTTCCACTCCGCTGTGTCCATTCACCTGCGCAGGAACATTGGGCTCTCTGCGATTGTCTTCAACAAGGCAAAAGAACTCGACCCAGTCCAGAAGCTCTTCGTGGACAAGATCAGAGAGTACAACACGAAGAGCAAGTAAGTAAAGGAAATTGTCTTAAGGAGGGGGCTGATGGCAAAAGGGGAAAATCTGTTGATTTTGACATAAAAACATCAGACCTGAAGTGTTTGATTTTTCACAGGCTGATACTTCTGTAGCCTGGTCTGTAAATATTTAAGGTGTGTTTTCCTGCAACACTTATGGTTTCACTAGTGGGAAAGGTTGTTTTTGCATATCTAATAGAAAATACCAATTTTTTTCCCTAAAAAAGAAAAAAATCAGATGCTTTTCTTCTTGGGCACTTAAGCCACACAGTTAAGGTCTCTTGCACACTGCATGAATATACTGGTATGTTAATTTTTACCCATCTACATGCTCTATCAATAGGGGGAAAAAGCTAAACAAACCCTTTCTTTTGTGGTTGGTTTTTGTTTGTTTGTTTTTTGGCTGGGGAAAACAGTTATTTTGTAGTCTTGTTTCCAGAAGTTGTATGGAAATAGCTTTCAAAACCAATTGAGAATTAATGGAATTATCAGGATGGTCCATTTAGCATCTTAAGTTAATAAGCAGTTCCTTCAAATGCAATCTTAGATTCTTGTAATGTTTGAATGACCAGGAAACGAAAGCTATAGTAATTCTGTGTAATTTATTCTTGGGAAGTATTCCTGGGAAGGAATTAAGATGCTCCTTAGCTCTACTGGTAGAAGATGTGTCTATCCCTACCTACAACCCCATATGTATAAGGAGGCAGATATTTGGTGGTTTTACCAATTCTAAGCATGGATCCTGTGCTGGTACAACTGAGTGCTGGCAATCTAAAGAGTTACTGTTTTATTTATCTGATGCTTGAATGCCAAGGAGCTCCTGTTGAGGAGGGGATTTTTGCTTCTTTAGCATTCAAAATGCATTCTCTTGGCAAGAACAGTTAAGCTTTACTAACTGAGATAACTAGTTCACAGACAGAAGAGGTGCAAATCACAGTTTTGTTAAGTATTCACACCTGAAACAAACAAAACTAAAAGCCAGGAGAGCTTCCATGCTCTTCAGTGGTTTTGCCTCATAAGACCACCTTTTGTCTCAAAAGGCTTGGATTTTCATCCCTGATAGTTGAATTTTCATCACTGACAGCAGAAAACCTTTACCCTTAGAATCTTGTTTGTGTGTAAGGTAAGGAGGCCCTAAGGTGTCATATCTTGAGTTTTGGAAATATTTTAAAATTATTTACTTTGGCTGGCTGTTAGAAAGGTTTTAATTTATAAATGGGCTTGAAAACGTAGAATTTTCCATGTGAAATATTAGAACTGAGTTGTTAATCACAACTTTTAATGTTTATTAGGCAAGCTGGAGGGCCTGTTGATGCAGGACCTGACTTTCAGAAAGATATGAATGAATCCCTTGCAAGACTCCAACGGGCATATGGTGAGGGAGATCTCACCAAGTTTCCAGAATTTAAATTTGAGGGTAAGTTAACAATCTTACTGAATTCTAATTGCAAGTAGACATGTTCACTCACAGGTTTCTTAAATTCCCCTTTAGTTTATATTTGTACCATTAATTTTGTATAAAATGCCCTCTGGGAATCTTATGCTTTTGCACAGTTCACATCTGTTTCCATGTGACTTCTATTTTTATTATTTGCCTTTTCCAGCAGAGATGTGGTCTTCATTATACTAATGATTAACAAAACTTGCAGTCAGATCAGGCTATCTTAATTGTCCTTCAGACACCCTGAAGAAAGAGCTCAAATAGAAATAGCCTAGGGTCTTGCCAAAAAGATCAGCAGACTATAATGTGAATATCAGTTAGTCTTAACATCATCCAAACTGTGACTTTTTTGATTTTGTAAGCTCCTCTGGGAAGCCACTGATTTCAGAAAATTAACATAGGACTTAACTTCCTTACTTATGAATATTTTGTGGCTAAATTATATTAAACCTTTTTCTTTAGCTATTCGGATATGACTTCTGTTTAACTGCTCTAAGTTTGTTTTAATGTGGAAGGGAAAGGGCAGACAGCATGAGGCTTGGTGGGTATCTGGCAGCCAGCCAAGGCCAAACAACCTTAGTCAGCAACTTGTAGTTCTGATCAGACTGTCTGGGAATTCTAATTTAGACTTGGAACACATCTGAAAATGTTTTGGGTTTTGGTAGTATTTCAGTTGGGTAAAGTTGGTGTGAGGTTGCTACTGGTGCAGGTAATACAGAGTACCTGTAAATCCGATCTGTGGTTTTTCTGTTTTATTTTTCCACAACTTCAGGGATGTAGTTTCTCTACATTCAGTTTTATTTCTGTGTTATATGTGAAACTATGCATATTAAAATTTTACTTGTTTTTGTAAGGAAAAAGAATTTGTGTGACCATAGGAACAGAATAAAACACAGATACAACATAACTCTGTTCTTGTGCCACTGTTGCCTATCCTTGATCTAATTTCAATTAGGTTTCAAATTGTAATTAATATGAGTAATTATATGAGTAGGAACATCAATTTTTTTTACCTTAGGGATGCCTAATATAAGCTGGCTCTTGCCTCTCAGACTTTGTATTGATGACTGCAGGCATTAGTAGCCCAAGTGCCCAAAGCCCTAACCTTTGTGAGCCTGTACCTTTGACATCAAGAACTCCTTGGTCAGTGTTTGAATGTGGAGAGTATCTTGTTGAGTTGAGTTGAAAGAGAGATTACTTGTTCTTAGAGCTATGTTGGAAATAGTTGTCCAGTAACGTTCTGGTTGACTCCTTCAGTTTCTCTGCTGTCTTCTCCCCTATCCCAGGTGTCACTAAAAGCTGTTTAGGCAGAATATTACTGAGGTTAGCCTTTATACATAACTCCCACAAGGTGAAAAAGACCTGTCTCTAGCCTAGTTATGTTTACTGCTGCCCACATTTAATCAGTCAGTGGGGGTGTAGACTGCAATGTACTGCTTTAGCTTGCCAATGTAATGGGTTAGTTTTCTTTGAATTACAAATTAATTGTGGTGTTTGAAGATGGAGTACAAAGAGACTAATAGGAATTTTCTCTCTCCCATTCCTCCTGTAGAGCCCAAGTTTGAGGAGACTCCAAAGTGATCTCTGCAGCTTGTACACCAAACAGCAATGTACGGCCATGGAGTTGCTGAACATGGCACCAGTTGTAATTTAATAAATGTAGTTCTTCAATTTGATTTCAGTGGTGTGAAGAAGCTCTTAATTGCGTGGTCAGTGTAGCTAGCTGTGATCATCAACTCTTACATGACAGAGGCAGCTGAGTAGTGCTGCTCAGTGTTAACTGCAAAACTCCTTTGTGTGCTATGTTTTAATGCTTACATATTATAACACTTGTAATGATATACCAGGAAGGAACTATTTGTTCTGTTGTGTTTATCCAAAAAGCTTCTGCAGAAAAAAAAAATCTCCATGAACCTTAAGTCTGTAGCAAAGCCCCACAGTAGTGATGGAGGTGCACAGTCAAAAGCTTAGGCACAAATGCCCTAATTCTACATGGCATCAATGAACACAAAGGTGATGAAGTTAATCTTCAGAAGAAAATGAAATTTGCTAAAGAGGTTGTAAGGTTTGAATTTCTGCGACTGAACTATTGACACAAACACTTTAGCTTCTGAGGAGCTATTTATTTATAATAATTATATCTGAGAAACTACATTAACACTTTGACAGAGTCTTCATACTACAGTTTGAATTGTATTGACATGATTTTTCTTCAGAATGAAACTACATACGCAGTCTACAGAGAGAGAGACTTCCACATTAAACACTAAAACAGCTTTTATTACAGGAAGATTTATTTTGTCAGCATAGTGAGTTTACTTCTACACACTTTGAAATTGTATCAGATTTGCCAAAATCATCTCTAAGTCCTAGTAAATCAGAATTGCAGGAGAAATTGAGCCCTTGACAATGGTTGAGACACAAGTGGTGAGGTCATCTGTGAAAGTTATTTGAATTGATTGTTCCAAGCTGCAAGAGTGAATCTTGTATTGCTGCATGTACAAATGAACAAAATGAGAAGCTTTCACACAGAACTAAATTGAATATACAAGTTAATTTGTCTTAAAGTTTATTTGGGGGTTGGTTTTTTTTTGAAATGCCATCACAGCTAGGTTGACTAAATATTGGCCGTTTCTATTTTCAGCATGTAAGACATGGAAACAATGGTTACAGAGCAGAGGCAAAAAGATCCCTTGATATCATGGTTTAACCCCAGCCAGCAGCTAAGCATCCCATAGCCTCTGGCTCACTTCCTGTCCCCTCCCCCTACTGTAGGGAAAAGAATTAGAAACAAAATTTGTGGGTTGAGATAAAGCACTTAAATAATTGAATCAAAGTAATAATATGGGAAAAAGAGAGAAAGAGAAAACCTGAGAAGCACAAGTGATGCAGAGCACAAGTGCTCATCACCACTCGCTGACTGATGCCCAGCCTGTTCCCCAGCAGCAAATGGCCCCTCCCAGCCAACTTCCCCCCAGTTTAAATACTGGACATGATGTTAATCCCTTTGCCCAGTTCAGGTCAGGGTCCTGGCCCTGTTCCCTCATGGCTTGAGCACCTTCTCAGTGGCAGAGCATCAGACACTGAAAAGTCTTTGACTCGGGGTAGGTACTGCTGAGTAACAACTGAAACATGATTGTGTTATTGATATTATTCTAATACTAATTTAAAAAAACCAGTTCTGTGCTAGCTACTAGGAAGAAAATTAACTCCCAGCTGAAACCAGAAAAGTATCAGCTGCTTACTCCATACTATTTACGTCACACTGGATCCCACACTTCCCGATATAGCAGCACCTTTCTTGTCTTTTTATAGGTGCACACACAGATACCATTTCCTTAATCTACAGACAATCCCCATAGAAGTCTGTTGAATTCATTCTGTCCATGACTTTTGGCTTATCACAGTCCAGATTTGTGAGTGTCATAAACAGTCTTTCAGGGCAGGAAAGAGGGTGTCTGGTGTTGGATTGTTGTGTGTTGGAAGCCTGTTCTGATTCCGTCACTGCTCTGCTTGTCCAGTTACATCAAAGTTCATTCTTAATACAGCAGTTGAAGGGGAGCTGGGTTCAGATCCCCAAAGCTGGAGGGGTGGAGACAGGCACCACGAGGTGCCTGGTGCAATTGTGGGCATGCAGCTGATGTAGAAGTGCTAATACATAGCATTACACAGCAATTAACATCACACAATGCACTGCCTATTCAATGAAATCCACTCAATGCACAAACCAGACTTGCCCATCCTTCCGTCTTAACAGGTGTGCCCAAGTCCTTGAGCAAAAACAATTCCACAGATGAGTTTGCCTTTGCCCAAGGCAGGAATAATTCCGACTGTCGTCTGCAGCACAGTTTTCATATGCACTACGGGAACTTCATTCTCTTCTATGGTAAAAGTTTTGATTGGGCAGGGCCAGCCCACTTGACAGATCTCGTGCTGACTCACCAGGTGGCCTTTGCCAATATGCATCCCAATGTTTGAAGGTTCCCCCTGGCCATTGCTTGTCAGTGTAGTCTAACAGTCATTGGATTATGTGGTTTTCTCAGCTGGTGCATGATACAATATACCCACTAAATGCCATGTTCCTTGTCCCAAATGTCTGTGAGTGCTTTCCAAGTATTTCTAGTTTATTCTGTTCTAAAGTTTGGTGTTGCTTAGGGCCCCATGTGAAATCATTCTTCTGAATCACTTGATAAAGAAGGCTTACAATCAGACTAGTTCGGAATATGTATTTTCAAAAAACCCACATCTAAGCTTACTTTTTGAAGAAATTGATTAGAATTTCTTTCCATAGGATCAGGAGTAAATTTAGCCCTTCTACTCTGCCTGGGAGACCATCCACTGGAGATGGGAGTAGCAGCTTTCCTGGTTTCCTGGTTTGGGAAAATTTGGGATTGTTTTCCTAACAATTCATGTCTCTAGGGTCAAGGTAGGCCTCCCATCCCAATTCTTCATGCCTTCTCTGTGGTCTGTCAGCTAAACCTACAGAGTATTCCATGGCGTGTACCTTCCATATCCTCCCTCTTGAGCCAATGCTTACTGTCATTAGCATGGGTTTGTAGAGGTGAGGAATAGAACATAACCTCTTTGAAGTGGTGAAACTCCTGGAACAGGTTATCTCACAGTTTCTCCACAGATGATAGAGGAAGAGAGGTTAGGTTGCCTTCAAATTCCCAGAGATGTCAAGCCACTGTATCCACAGATGGTGGTGTGATGTCTTTTCAGATTAACATTGCCAGTGAGTTGGTGTGTACTCTTGGTACGCTCTACAAACTGCCACCACATGGGTCTTGTGCAGAGGAATTGGTCTGGATCTGTGGGGAACCTTGTATTGTCCAGGTCAAAATAAATCTCTAGCATGACTAATTCCTTCAAGTATTGGATATCTTTCCACTTGTATGGTGACATGTAGTATCATTCTTATAAGGATACCTTTCCTTCAGGCTTGACAGGAGTTGCTTCCAGAGGCTGGGGACTTGTGTCTCTCTTGCAATCACTTTGTCAAGGCTTGCTTTCTTAGAAAGTGATTCTTACCCTCTAATTCCAATCCGTTAGTCCCATTATCCCAGCATTGGAACAGCTAGGTGGAAGTATGTTCATCAGGACAACAGCTGAAATATTTATGTATATCCTGCAGCTCACTCAGGAATAAAGATTGAGTGGTTGCCACTTGTTGGCCTGTTACTGAAGTTTGTGTAGGTACAGTATGCGTTAGTGGGGTTACGGTTGCCACAGATTGTTTCTTAACCCTAAAGAAGGCCTGAACCATATGCAACAACATACTGATTGTTACCAAAAGGACCAGGTTGGTTTCAAGGGTCGTTACAGGATATGCAGTCTTTAAAATTCTCAAATGCTATTGTAATCATCCTGGAGGGGAAGGAAGGTGTTTTTCTCATGTGTTGGCTCTCTGAGGGTAAAAGGCAGTAGATGTAACTGTGGATAGTTTCCACCAGATGGCTCCCAAAGGACAGTGGGGACACACACCAGACAGGCTCATGACCAGCCATTCTATCATATCAAAAGGCAGTACAACACAGAACAACACAATGATAACCTTAGCCGAGGCCTAGAGCAAATGAATCAATATGGTGACCAGCAACTATTAAACCAGTATTAAACCAATACAGTAAAGGCTTATAACAAACTTGTTTTAACATGCTCTAGTCAGATCTGTTTTTATCTCAACTTTTGAGTCTTGGGCGCCAAAAAGAACTGCCAGCAGCTCAGTCAGCAGCTCAGCCAGCAGCTCAGCCACATGTGGCTGCTTGCTCACTGTCCCCACCTCAGCCCAGTGGGAGAACTGGGAACTAGGAAAAAAAAAGTAAAACTGGTGGGTTGAGAGAACAACAGTTTAATAACTGAAACAAAGTAAAATAATATACTAGTAGTACTAATGATAATAATAACAACAATAATATGAATTGTATTGAAAAGGAGAGGGAGGAGTAAAGCCCAAGAAAGGCAAGTGATGCACAACAGTTTCTCACCATCCACTGACTGATGACCAGCCTGTCTCCCAGTTGGCTCCTCCTGGCCAACTTCCCCAGTTTAAATTACTGGGCGTGATATTCTGGCGTGGAGGCAGTCACCAAGCACCAAGCCTGTCTGAGTTCCAGAAGTGTTTGGACAATGTGACAGGCACCTGGTGTGATTCTTGGGGTGTCCTGTGCAGGGCCAGGAGTTGGACTTCATGATCCTGATGGGTCCCTTCCAACTCAGCTTATTCAATGATTTTGTGATTCTGTGCATATCTCTTTGGACAACTCAGATCAGCTGTCTCAGCTGTGCCCTGGCCCCGCTTCTTTTGCACCTCTTCACTGGAAGACCATGGGAATCTGAGGACTCCTTGACTTGGAGTAAGCACTACTCAGCAGCAACTAAAACATCAGTGTGTTATCAACTTTATTCTCATATTAAATCCAAAACACAGCTACTATGAAGAAAAATATCCCAGCTGAAACCAGGACATTGATACTTTTGTATAACAAGTAGTAATTTGATGTCCCTCACAGAGGCTGAATCTTCTAAATAACAAAGGACTTGGTATGCTTGAAATCCTAAATTAAGCAAACAAGATTACAATAAATAATAGTTCAAAGATTTTAAGCAGGTTAGTATTTAGTGTACATTTCAGAAGAAACTAAGGCACTGGCTCAACAAGAAACGTGTCTGATGTACTGTTAGTAAATGTTCTTTTCTGAGACAGGAGGTCTACAAAATGCACTCTACACCGGAGTAGCAACCTATTCGTAAATACAAGTATCTAACAGCTCTTTCAGAGCATCTGATTTTTAAGTGCATTAACAATGATAATAAGATACCATAACTCTTCAAAGCTTTATCTTTCTCACTCAGAGCAAAGAGATAGTTGGTTTCAGGAAGTTTCTTATATACATACTAGGTCAAGAATTAAGCCTACGCAATTTAGTATGTTTTGTTTTGATTAAGAAAATGGGTGGTGTTCAGGGATCTTTTAAGGTTACATCAGTATTACTCATGCAACTTTAACTCCTCTTGTCCTTAAACTGTGATAGTCACTCCCAGTTGAAGTTTTACTTAGAACTCTATTCCTTTTGCACCAATCTGAAAAGCTGGAACGATGTAGATGTAGTTAAAGCCCTTTGAGGTGACTCAAGGAAGTGGGGGTGGAAGTAGTAAATTCAGCTTCCATATTTAGTCAAGTCTTTTGACCCACATTATTCTTAGAAGAATTTTTCTCTCATTGCTGTCTTGGACTGTGTCTCAGTTACTTAATCAAAATGTACAAGAAGATGCAAAGTATGGAGCAAAGTGCTGCAGCTGTGTTGCACTTAAGACAATGCAATAGGAAGCTGTAAATGCAGACAGATAAAGTGTCGCCAGCAATGGGCACAGCAGGAGTGAGGAGTTTGTGTACATGTGGAAAGACATTACAGATCTAAGGAACTTTGAAGATGTCTAAAGCTATTAAAACACACTAGTGAACACAAAATACTTGCCTTTTCACTTGTAGATTGGTAGTTTGTCTTCTTTCTGTTAACAAAGCAGGAAAGGAATACAGGTTAAATAACGACTTTTCTGGTGTTGGGTTTACCCCCTTGGGAGCCTTTTGTATGAATGCATTTTTCCAGATTTCCAGCAATCCTCAGGGATTTTTCCCCTCCTCTTAGAAAAAACTTAAAATAACAAATCCATTGAATGGTTTTAGATACCAGTCATTATCTCATAAACCACTGCCAAACACCTCTAGCTTGTCTTTCCAAGTCTTCCAGTTACACTTTTTGTCTAGCTCATGGCCAGAACTAAAATGGCTTGAGGAATTCTGACTTGCTACTAAGAAATTTGCGTGAAATAAATCCATATGAAAGGAATAGACCAGGCACTGTCAGAAAGTTTCCAGCAGTTATATTTTTACAAAACACTTCCTGAAATAACTTGTAGATCCGGATATGAGAGCAGTTAAATTTGGTTCTGATTGTCTTTTGTCTAGTTGGAAGAGGAGACACATGAATAGCTGAGTTAGAAGTGTAAGCTGTAACTATGTAAAAAGATACATCTCTGTGTATTTACAAAAGTAATGTAATGATTCACTTTCTGACCAGCACACTGGTTTCTATTAAGCAAACCAGCTAGTGAGTAGGATCAGGTTTATCTCAGCGTCAAAAAAGCTATTGCACAAAAATCATGTTAGAAAGGCTATAAAAATCATTATAGTTACTAAATCATCTGAAATGTAAATGAGGTTTGCAGTGATTTATGTACTACTTGCATACTTACTGGGAAGAACTTTCCTCTGAAAAAGAAAGGAAAAAAAAAGAATCAGCACAAGAACAGTTTCCTTAGCTGTTTTAAAGTTCTTTGAAATAGTTATTTCTAGAATATTCAGCTCTTCAGTTTCTAGAAGGAGTTTCTGAACCAAATGTCTCTTTTTGGTGTAGTGAGTGTAGGTAGAAGAAAGATTAGGTTTCAAGGGTAAATGAAGCTCCAAGTGAACTCTAAGGAGCAGCTCTGTAGCCTCTGGTAATCTCAGGCAGCTGACCTTTTCAGCCCCCACTGTCTGGCATGTGCTGTGCTCAAGCCTATAGGTGCCAATGTAAAGGCTACAATGTGAAGAGAGGGTTGCTGGATGTCAAGCTTTATGCAGCAATCCCTAAAAGCAAACTTTTTCCATGACCCAGAGGAAGTAGACAGTTAATTTAGTTTCCCTTTCATCACAACTTAGTTGGTCAGGCACTGTTGACTAAAAAAGGTTTAATTTTCTTTTGTCTTTCTTAGACATTCCTTATCAAAACTAGGGTGGAGAGGTTCCAAGAAGCAGAGTCAGACTTATTGCTTTCTGTAGGTTGTTATTTGGTAGCATTAAGCAACTGAGCGAACATCTCCATGTCATTTTCAAAGTACCTTTTGCAGTATATGTTGGCAGAATAAAAATATCTGCACAAAATGTTGCTGGTTTAATGCTCTCTAGCTTTAGTACCATGGAGTTAGAACCTTCATGGAAAGGAGGACATCAACAGAATCATAAAATCATGGAATGGTTTGGGTAGGAAGGGACCTTAAAGATCATCTGGTTCCAACTCCCTGCTATAAGCACGGACACCTTCCACTAGTTCTGGTTGCTCAGGACTCCCTCCAACCTGTCCTTGAACACTTCTGGGGATGGGGCATCCATCCACAGTTTCTCTAGGCAAGAGAGAGTGTCATGGAAAGACTGCTAAATAAAAACATTTTTTGATTCAAGGAAGGAGTGATTTTATTCTACTTACTTGCAAAGTAGCCCTTTTTTTGGGCATAGAATACTCCAAGGCCACACAGCACCATCACCAGAGCTACAAATACTACAGCCAGAATGATACCGCTTACATTAAGGTCATCTGTAATTATAAAGCAGAACTCTTTTGTTCTAAATCGTAAAAATTTCCACTGGCTGCATTTTTCCCAAATTACCACAGGCATTTTTGTATCTATAGGTGGGCTTTGGCCCAAGATGCCTAAGTTAATTAGTAACAGTTAGATGTATTTAAGCAGTAAAAAAGCACTAATGTGCCACAGCCACTTTAACAGAAGTGCTTGGTACACATCAACTGCTTAGATTGGGTCAAAAGTAAGGAAAGAATAAGAAGGACCAAGGGATACATATTCCTTATCATATCTACCCCAGATAAGTATTACCCAAGTCATATGTCTCTGAGGAAAAACATCTTTGTAAGTGTTAAAGCAAGTTTTTTCATATAGTTAATTTGCTTAAAACAACTGAAACAGCTAATGGCAATTGAGTTCCACTTCTAAAGAACTCTTCAAATGAGTTTATTGAAACACAATTATTTTTAAAATTTTAAATAGCAAGGCTTTTAAAATACAACACAATAAGCTGAGTTGCCTGAAGTTAAACTCTACACCAGGCTACTGAAACATCTGGCCATTTTTATTTTGAAGGTGATGGCTTGACTTCAACCATGACAAAGACCACACGCATATCCTGATAAACTCACTAAGAGCTTTAGACTATCATTCATTTTAGGAAAACCAAAATTATCAAGAAGCAGAAACATTTTGATAGGTTTTTGTTATGTTTCCAATTATTTGGATCCCAAGCATATTTCAATATATGGTTGAGATTTTTACCCCAAAATCTAAAAAATTTTTGTACAATTTATGCTGACAGCAATTTAGGACTTAGTGCATATTTTCACAAAGTGATTCTATCTCAGTAGCTTGAGGAACATTTGCTCATAACCCACCACGAATGCATTAAAACCCATGACACAAGTGATTTTCAGCTAAGTTCCATGAAAGCACCATATGGAACTTAGCAGTTCCATGTGCTGCTTTATGGAACGCTTGGACAGTATCTTCCCTGCAGTAGTTATTAGGATTTGTTACCATTTACTTTCCTATGATATCTGCAAGAACCAGTTGTATATTTTGCAAAAAAAAGCGCCTCACACATTCTGGGTTATTACAGACTGTTACATTAAGATTTCTCATGAATGCATCCCAAAAGGGTGGCTTTATGTGAAGAGAACACCCCAGTGGAGTGGCACACTCTTCTTTAAGCCTTCCACAAAAGCATTTGGAAATATAAAGCTCTCATATGGCTGATGCTTCTCTGTGAAGTTCAGTGTTTAGCAATCTAAAAGCTAATTACTCCAATAAGGAACTTATTATCCCCCCCCCCCCCCCACCCAAATGCCATAATCAAATAAAAAGATTTAATTCAATCTGTTCTTGGATTCCTAGTTATACCATGCAATTACATAAATCCTACTGCAAGACTGTTTTCCGCCATTATTTTCTTTAACACATACCAACTTGCATTCGCTTCACTGAACATTTCTGAGATAATCCAATCCCATTGGAGGCTTCACAGAAATACTCTCCAGTGTCATTCTTTGTAACTGTATTAAACAGCTGTTAAGAAAGAGTCCAAAACCATTATCAGAACGGGGGAAAAAATCATGTAGCATAGAAATTTTGACATGTCAATGTAGATTTGTTTGTTTTAAACAAATGAAACCGAAAAAACCCTGAAGGCAAGTAAGAATTTCTGGTCCATTTCAATCTCGTAACTGCTCCCTAGTCACATTCCCTGGCCCTTCAACTTCTGCTTGTTGCCTAAGAGGTTCCTTTAGATGGACATTTAACTCAGTGGAGTGTATCTACAAGAAAATAATTTTCAGTGGACCAGAACTTTCCAATAATATCCACTTTTTTAGATATGCTTTAATTTCAGAATACCTGAAATCAAACAGTTTCTTCATTTTATCAAAACAACAACCCCACTAACTGAACCTTCAAAAAACTTGATACATACTACTTACGATGCATTGTCAACTGAAATTTTTCAGAAGTAAAGAGTTGTTTGGGTGGTTCTCAACCCATCAAAAATGCACTTTGTCTTCTTCCAACAGAGAAATGCTAAACCATAATATTTATCAAATACTACTACTGTTAAAATGAAAATGAAATGAAAATGAGACTGTGGCAGGACATCTCCCCCCACCACAGAAGAGCTTATCTGTTGCTTGTTAGTTGGTGTAATAACTCAGAGCATCTTGCTCTCACATGAGCCTTGGTGAAGTAATTCAATCAGGACAGTTTATCTTGTAGTGAATTATTTCATTGCCATGGTATTGATGCTTTCAGTGGACAGTAAACATCTTGCTGTGGAAGCAGATATGGAAAGACAAGCTGGAACTTCTGACTGAAATATTCTGACATATACTTCACTTTAGAAATTATAAAAACTACACCATATTTTCACAAAGTAGAAATCTTCTGCACATTCCCTGGAAATGTGTGGGGTCCCCCCCAAAGTCAGGACCCCACTTTGAGGTTACTCTCCTGGGATCTGAGTGTAAGGACTCTGTGTACACTATCAGCAATTCAGTGGTTAAAGTTACATTGACTCCTAACCTATACTATTTCCTTGCTAGCTGTAATATACGTACCTTAATGTCATGCACTCTTTTACACAATCTACTAGTAGTTCTTATATTTTACGGTGTGTAATAAATAACGTTTAAGGCCTCTTGTCTGTTACTTTCTGCCAATTCAATAAGTAACTCATTTTATAATAGACCTCACTGTCCACTCTTAAGAACTTATGAGCCAGAGCGATTTAGGTGCAGGTCACCTAAGTAGAGCTGCTGCAAAAAATCTGAGCCTAGGCAGGGCTTTTCTAAAGCTCTCACTTGATCTACAACAGAGATGGATAGAAACTGACCTCATGTCAATTCCAGCATTTCTATTTTCTTAATTATTAGACTTGTTAACTGTTCCTTTTTAATGTGCCATACTTCGGTATTTTCAGAAGTGATTAGTAAGTTTGAGTAGTCCACCTGATTTCTGTGATGAGCATTCAGAACATCTGAATGCTTAGTCATACTTCAGTTTCCATGTTTGATTTTGCACAAGAGTAGTGTTCTTAGAACAATGCTTTACTTCTGAAAAATCTCAGCTCCCTAAGTAGCACCAAGTTCTTTTGAAGGATCAGCTAATGGGGGAAGAATGAGAGAGACAGCCAGCTCTGAAGGAAAATAAAACCCAACACTACAACCCACAAGACAAACTACAAACTAAAATGAAGAACTAAGCTTACTTACAATCCCAACTCATTCCCCCTGACTTCACAGGGGCTGGATGGGAACTTGCAAATGGCACTGGATTGCAGAGATTCTGTACTGCCCCGAGTGCTGCACTCCCCTTGAAGTGTATGAAGCTACTATTCCAAATTTTAAGGTTTTGTCAAATATATCTCTGTTGCCATACCAAAACCTCATTCTCACCTGGCATTAATTTACCAACTGACAAGGTAAAATTTGTCATATATGTCTAGATTCTCAGTTATCACTACTGCAGCCCCGCACCTCACCCAGTTTGTGTGTATCATTCAATGTCTATGGCTTGTCACTGGTTTGAGGCAGAAACTACCTTCTATATTTCTCAGCACATTTCAGCATGACACTGACCTGCAACAAAGACGTTGTGAATTTTTTGATTTAGATCCCCATGCATAATTTTACTGAACAGTAAATTTGGTCTCCTTGATAGCTGTCTATGACAAAGTTGGTTATTACACTTACCAGAGTGCCAGACTTTTTATTCATGGTGTAAGTTATGTTTGCTGCTCTGGCACTGCCTGTTCCTGTCTTCTCCAGCAAGGCAACACCATTCTTGTACCACTGATACTCAGATGGAGGGGAGCCCTCAGTTTCCTTACAACTCATCTGCACGACCGTTCCTGTCATTGCGGAGCTGGGTACCTCACACACTGGAGTAGTCGGAGCAACTGGACAGTGAAATTGAACTTGTTACACGTGTACTTATACTGTCCACATGTGTCAGAGTCTGAAATAGTTCATGCCTCAAACATTTATATAAAGTTTTGCCCATTATAGCAAAAACTGTATAAAGAAGCTACAACCAAAGAAACCTCCCTGAAGATACCTGACTGGGACTTCAGACTAAAAGTCAAAGTGCTGAGATTAAATAAAGTGAAAACTCATTCTTCAATGAGATTAAAGTGAAAACTCATTCTTCAATCACCT
Source organism: Motacilla alba alba (assembly GCF_015832195.1). Classification (NCBI taxonomy): domain Eukaryota; kingdom Metazoa; phylum Chordata; class Aves; order Passeriformes; family Motacillidae; genus Motacilla; species Motacilla alba. Next base: position 23,592,230 of record NC_052016.1, on the reverse strand, counting down.
GAAACAAGCAAGTAAACAAGGAAAAGAATGTGAACCAAACCCAGCAGCCATTCTAAGAATCATCTCGGGCTTGCTTTGGGGTGAGGGAGGCGTAGCCTGTCACTGATGGTGGAGACAGGAATGCGACATATACACACCAAGGTTTGTGCAGCAACAGCCAGAGTTTATTGATGTGTGCCGTCTTTGTGTGGGCTTTGAATTTCCTGTGCTTACAGATATTAACTCTGCCTAGCTCACTGGCCAATGATACAGGTGTATTCCTGGTTCAAAGGGATTGGCTGGGGTTGCCTTGTTTGAACTTGAATTCAGCCTATCAACTTAGAACCTGGGGCTTGTTTACTCCTTATTCTCTAATGAGGTAGGCTGCTCAAGTTGGTATCTCTTATGGTCTAATTATCTGTGCAGATATAGACTAGCTATAGCTGTCACAGTAGCCCACTAACCCATTTGTTAGGAGCAGGTTTGCACAGATTTCCCGCCCTCAGCCAAGGTGTGGGGAGGAAGTTTCAGTGTCTTGTAACCTCTGCTAAGGGGCAGGGAACCCATCCTCCCTTATACAAACTGGCTGTGGAACCCCCAGCCTTGGGAAGGCCACATCCATGGGACATGATGAGAGAGAGGCAGCTGAGGGGGTGCCTTAATCTTTCAAAGGCCCCCTAAAGTGCTACCCAGTGTCATTCCTGAAGCCTTTGCACCACAAAACTGCATGTGATGCAACAAACCCAGAGTCTGTTTTAAGAGAGAGTAGCAAACTCCCCTTGCCCCCCAAGGGAGGTGCCTGGATTTTCCTACCTAGCCTGAGTGTATATTAACCAATCAGATTCTATGCTTTCAGGGAGGACCTTCACCATCAAGAAGACCAGCTGGAGAGGATCAGTGAAACATCACTGGGATCCACAGAGTGGTGGTATTTTCCTTATTCTGTCCCTGTTACTCTCTGTCCCTCCCACCTATTTCTTATTTCTCTCTCTCTCCTTCTCTCTTATAATTACTACTTTACTAATGGGATCATGACAACATGATCATGACAATGATCATGTTGTCATGATCCCATTAGTAATGGGATCATGACAACATGACAGCAGGCTGACAGTCATTGTGAGGAGGTGAGCACTTGTGCATGTTTGATAACTACCACATCAATGAAATGAAGGGTAGGAGAAGGGCTGGAAGGCACAATCCCACTACTAAGAGTAGAGTAAAATTTATGAGTTGCTAAAAATGAAAGAGGTGCTTACTGCCAGCCTCCCCCCACCATATGCTGTGTCATTCTCTCTCCAATCTGTTCACTTTCATCCAATCCCAGAGAGTTTGTTTCTTTTTTTTTTCTTGTATGCAACCTCTTGTTCACAGACTGAGATGGGATAACTTGGAATCTGTAGTCCAGCAACTGGCCCCTTCCCTACCCTAGTATTTTAAAACAGAAGTGAGGAAGAGGAAAAAGAGTTTTTGTATTAAAAGGAGTACATTTTAGAGAAGTGAATGTCAGTAAGATTTGCCAAGACATCAGCAGTCATCACAGGCACTTTATAAACCACAGTCTGAGGACCAAAACCAACTGGTTACTACATTCCAGTTTAAATCAAAAATGAACATTCCCCCATACAGATGCAGAAGAACTGTTTGTTCTTTCTCCTATGAAGATGAACATCTCTTTTTTGATTTCTAATATGTGAACAGAAAAGAAACCTAATTTTTTATTTTTTGGTACTTAACATTATATAGAAGAAAAATAATGGTGAAGAGGCATCCATGGAACATTAAAAGAACAACTGACATCTTAACTATTGATAGATTTTTCTTGGTTGATTTTAAGATAAAAAGCAGAAATAAAACCAAATGAAATACTAATTCACATTAACTTTCAAAAAGGTTTGTAAACAACACATGCTGCCCCCCCCACACCCTTTCTCCCTTGGCCTCGAAGACTTCAACTTTAAATTAAGAAGCCACATTTAAAAGAGGAAAGCTGTTGAGAAAGTAGAAGAAAGTGGGGTTACCTCATGGTTGATGCTAATCAGAAGTTCATGCATTTATCATCTTTTATGAAGAACTTAGAAACTTTATGTGTAATTTTCAATGATCAATTATTAGTAGTTTTAATAGGACAAATATAGAATCTACAAAAGCAAGTATTTTCTTTTGTCCCTGTACAGGTAAAAAAGGAAAATTATTGGCCTCTACCACTCATCCAGTGCAACAAATACCAAACCCAATATGAGAACAATGTGCTCAGTATTCACTTTTCCATCAATTCCTTAACTAGGAAAGAAAACAAAGACCCACAAAGAACAACTGCTCCCCAGTAGGCACCACCATCTCTCCTGTAAATAAAGTCCACTGATTGCCAGCTCTCTGGCTGTCATTGCACAAAAACTCTCTTCTTCCAAAACCAGGACGAGACTGTAGCATATTAGAATGAACTTATGCTTATGAATATTTGATAAGAGTTGACAGATGCTGACATTCCATTGCCAAACACTATGATCATCATATCCAGATTCTCAGCCACTGAGTGATTTCAGTTTTGAGAACTGAAACTCATTTTGATTTAATAAAACCCTAGTTATGTCCCTTTCTAATGCAAGTGTGACTTGTGCCAAGCTGTTTTGTGATGTTGTTCCGGTGCAGGTGTGTTTTATAAACCCAGCCCGAAGAACACCCAAAAGCCCAGCAGCCACACACTGTGTGGACAACCCTACCTTCAATATCCCACCACCCCATCACCCAGTTTCTTTAAAAAGCCTAAGTAATAAAGTTAGTACCCAATACTGTGAGAGTAATAGTAGCCTCGCCCAGGCGTTGCCCCTCTTCACTCTTGGCACTGATTTCACAGCGGTAGGTCCCAGAATCCCTTCTAGTCACGTTCCTAATTCGGATTCCTGTATTCAGCATCTCTGCTCGGCCTCGAAGATCACCTTTAGGGAGAACAGACAAAGAGGTTTCTGCTCTTTGCTTAAAGAATCATAGAATCACAGAATGGTTTGGATTGGAAGGGACCTTGACGATCATCTTGTTCCATCCCCACTGCCATGGGCAGGGACACGTTCCACTAGACCAGGTTGTTCCAAGCCCCATCCAACCTGAACTGGAACACTTCCAGGGATGGGGCAGCCACAGCTTCTCTGGCCAGCCTGTGCCAGTGCCTCACCACCCTCACAGGGAAGAATTTCCTTTGCATATTTCCTCTGCCTATCTAACCTAAATTTCCCCTCTTTCAGTCTGAAGCAAATATCTATGGCTCATTGCTTATTCTGAAATCACGTACAATTTATTGATATTTTATGTCATATTGTACATTAAACTATTGCTCATTTGTTCAGTGTTAGTTATCTATCAGCAAAGAGATATGCAAAAAAATCTATCAACAAAAAAAAATGTAATCCCCTTCTCAAACAGTATGAACCTTCAATTTAGTCCAAAAAACCACCGTCAATTCAAAACACCTCCATCTGCCATACATTATCCACTTGGAAGATGGAATGCATTTTTCTGCAGGTGTTTCAGGAAAATATGCATGGCAGTAGTGAGGTGACTGAAAGAGATCCCTCTCCACTAGAGACATGGCAATCACTAACTTAATTACCTTAAAGAAAAAGTTGTGAGGGAGACCACAGCAGAGTATTTGACATTTTAACTTGGCAAGAAAAACTTGATGGATTTGGCAAAAATACTTCCATCAGACTTCTAACAATGAAGAAGTTTTTTTAATTCTATAACTTATTATGGAAGTTACATGCACACACAGAGGCATGAGTTCCAGTGCTTCTCTAAATTAAATATATGCAGAAAAAAACCAAGTTCATCAAGGTCTTGCATCTGCAAGCTCTACAAACTAACAAAATCTCTGTGCTTTTATTTTACTTCTCAACCTTGTTTATTGTGTTCAATGTAACAGAGACCCATAGGTTCTCCAACACACAAAGCTTAACTAAGTCCTTTTCAAAACATACAAAGAGAAATTCTACTTCTGAAAAGAATACAAATAATTTATAATATACAGCTGAGTTTATATTTTATGTATATAAAAAATACTGCATTATTCATATCTAAGCCTCCTGCTTTACAGGAGGCTTCAGAAACCTCTTTTTAGGATAGGAGTGCAGAGCCTGCAGTAGTTTAGGGGAGTTTACATCCGCATGTAATTTCACTGTTGAAAAATCCCAAGGAATCTGCAGTACCATTTTTCTTAGTCTTTAATTTTATTATATTTATCTTAATTAAAAGATAACTAATAATTGATGAATTTATAAAGAAATGCCTTTTCTTTTCCCCAGAGAAGAATTCTCTTTCTCAAAATGACAGCTCTTCTATATGAAGTCAAGAGCCTTCTTGTTCTGTCTTATTCTTGGTGCTGTTCCCCAAGAAAGAGTCAATAGGTATGCTAGAGAATGACATGTTAAACCATCCATTTGCAGTACTGTACCTGTAAATTCACTGTTGTAGTAGACAAATGACACTCCCTGAGATTGGATTTTCTTCCACTCTATTCTTAAACTCATCCCTTTCGAAAATTTGTGTTTGCAACTAAGAATTGCCTCTAGAGGGAAGAAAAAAAAAAGACAAAAGGGAAAATTAGAGATTTTAGTATTGTGTTGGTATACATTCAAACTCCATGAAATTCATGTTCCTCCTTCAAAAGAACTTGTACAGTCAGCAATGGCCAGATCTACTTCTCAATGTGATGCTTCTCCAGATTTACAAACACAGTGGGGAAAAAAGAAATCAGTAATTTTCTTATACTTCAGTATAACAGAAAAGGCTTTTGGGTCAAACTTCAGAAGCTGGGGATTCCCATGCTAGATAGGGTTTATTACTTTCCCCATCTAACATGGGAGTATCTACTTTATCAATTACATTCTTTATTACTACCCTCATTTTAGTTTAAACATTTCTGAGCAGATCTCCCCTAAAAAAGGGGACTCTGACCCTGTTATAAACATATTGTTTGAATTACCATTCTGAATTCAGTATCAATAGCTTTTCTGTTTAAATGTATAACTTAATGGAGATGAAAAATATTCCAATAAGATGGTTAAAGAAACAAATGCAATATAGACCTTGCTACCTGTAAGCTACTAATTTTCCAATACAGGCCACAATATCCGGAGGAAAAGCCTTTATAGTTTTGACAAGGCCTGTCCAGCTTTCATAATGCCAACAAGCACTGTTCAAACACAATCAACCATCATCCTCCTTTCCAGTCTAAACAAATGAGGTTGGAAGGTAATTAAGAGCTACAGACAGATCTACTCCCTTGCCCTTCAGAGTCTGATTTCCTAGGTCTGCTCTGAAAAAAAAACAAAAACCCAGACTGGTAGCCTTGGTGATACCTCACAGGGAAAAAAATATCCAGACTTGAAAGAAAAATCGAGGCAGGAGGGCATTCCTTGCCAGAAACATGTTACACGTGCACTGGCTGTTTTGAAAAACATACTGTGCACTCAGGAAGTCTGAGGTTCCTGACTTCAGGTTGAGTGTATGGGTGGAGGCTTCCTGAATCTTAAGATTTGCTAGTTTCCTTCCCATTTTGTTTTTGTATCCTTCTAACAAAGAAAAACCATCATTCAAGCTCAGCTTGCTTTTGCTACTGGCCTTGTGACAGTTGGCTTGTCAAATGAGCTGGTCTCTATTAGCTGACACAGAGACAGCTCAGCTGAAGTGTTCTCAGCTGAATAAGTCACCTCTGTCTCAAATGAGCTGCCCCTTTCTTGCATGTCACATGTTTTTGTTTCAGAAAAAACCCTAGCACTGATGCCCACCCACATGATCTTATTCAGAGAAAAGGAATGGTTGGAAGAAAGGGAGTGTGCACAGAACAGAGACAACATAATAAAATTGTTCTTAGTTATAACTCCCCTCTCCTGCTTTTTCCCATAGTAATGGAGTCAGGGAGAGGTATTTTCCAGACTTGCATTAAGATAGGTCCACAGGATACTGTGCATCAGCACTGGTACTGCTAGGCCTGCAAAAGCCCTCTGGAATCTTGGAGAGATCTGCACAATATTTAATTTGGATTTACATCTGGTCTGGAGGCTGTCATTGGTGATAGAATTACAGAATATCTCAAGTTGGAAGGAACACTAAGAATCAGTGAGCCCAACTCCCCGCTCCTTGCAGAACTACCTAAAACAAAACCATGACTAGAAGTGTCACCTAGATGCTCCTTGAGCTCTGTCAGGCTTGGTACCATGATCACTCCACTGGGGAGCCTGTCCCAGTGCCTGACCATCCTCCTCTACAGTAAGAGGAGTTAGAGGAGAAAAGGAAAATGCATTTCTGACCAGCTGCACTCAGTGGAATAACTGTCTATTGGCCCTACCATCCCTTAATGCTGCTGCACATGAAGAACTTGGCTTGGCATCTGGGCTGTGCGAAACTGATTCCATTCAATGTACAAATGACAAAAGAGAAAATGCAAGCCATATACCATATAAAAAGACAGAACCTAATCAAGCTTTAATATTAGCTGAAGCTCTAAATGCTTTCTGTCAAGAGAAGAATACTTAACAGAAGTCCAGATGACAGTTTTAGAGACCCCTAAGAAGCTGAATAAGGTTTAAAGCTCAGAAAACAGGTTTTGATCCCAAATTCCCACCTCTCTCCACCCAAGCAAATTCAGAAAACAAACCCACATAACCCACAAACATCACACTACAGTACTCCCCTTTCTCATCTACCCAGCAAACAGGTTTTCCTCTTTGCCTCCATAAGTTCTCCGCCCCATTATTGGAAGTAATTTGCTATTTTATATATGACACGCATATATATACATATATAACTATGTAAATAGCCATTACAGCTACTGACAAGTAAAAATAGCCATTAAATTATTGTTACTTAGAATTAACTAACTTATATCTGTTCTCTCTAGTCCCTCACTTCTCTGTCTTATAAGATATTTAATGTTTTTCCTTTCCATCAGCTCCCATGATATTGTGTGGAAGGAAACCAGGCAGAAGTTACAGGAATGACAAGTCGTAGAACCACAGAACAGGTGAGGTTGAAAAGGATCTCTGGGGAGCACCTAGGTCAACCCCACCTCGAGTAAGAGAAAATGGGGACAAGACCAAGATAATGCAGAATCAGTGGAGAGAGTAGACACAAGACCCCTCAGGAAAGAGGAAGAAAAACTCAGTAGCTGCACAGCTTCTGTATACATAGTTTGCATGTATTGTATCTATACTAAAAATTATCACAACAATGCCCATACTGTACCTTTAAACTCCTCTGCTTTTACATTTTTGTTATCTGTTTCAATGGAGATTCCAGACACATCAGGATCTGCAAGGGGACAGCAAAAAAAGACAATTCAGCAATAAACATTTGTGATTTCACATGTGCTTTGGCAGCTACAAGCAATATTTTTCGAGACCTCCTCACACTGTACAAGAGACATTGCCTATGAGAAAGAGTACAAACTAAGAGCTAGACCAGGGCTGGCCTTGAACAGTTCATCTTTTTTCTCCAGGTTCTGGCATCTGTAAAAATAAGTAATTCCTTTTTACAATGGCGTAATGATATTAACATGTAAGAAGTTCTACATAAACAGTAAACATTTTATGCTATGGTAATGTCTGTTTATAACTGGGGAGACATCTATTAATCCTTAAGTGTATCTTCCATAACATTCCTATTACAAGGCATGCATATTTTCTGAAGAATACCACTTACAGATTATACAGGGTAAAAAATATGTACAGTAATTGGCAGTTATCTCAAATTCTTCTTGAAATGGGAAGGAAGATAATCAAGATTTATCTAGTTTTAACTCAAAGAGAGGAAAAAATCCCCATAGACTCTTGGATATGTCAGTGTTACATTCCACTAAGGGGGAACTGCAGGGGGTTCTTCTAAAACAGACGGCTGAGGATGGAATTATGTGAAACGAGGCAAGTATTCTATCTGAGAACCATTTATTGGTAGTGAAAAGGATGTTACCCTATTAAGGAAGCATAGAAAGGACAGAAAATGAACAAGGAGAAGGAAAGAGAATGGGCAGAGAAAGGGGGGGCGTGACTGAGAGAAAAAGTGGGCATTATCACCAGAACCTCAGAGTGGGCTGTCAACATCCAGCTGGCAGGGGGTGTGGGCATGTGCCCTGCTGGGGGAAGCCTTTGCAGCTCCTGGAGCAAAGGCACGGCTCCTGCACAAACTGGCAGCCAGACACGAGGTGAGTGGGCGCTTGGGCAGGAGATGCAGCAACCCGGATAGGGTCATGGTGGAGGCCGTGGCGACAGGCTAGATCGGTGACGCAGAGTTGGAAGCAGGTGGCTCAGGCAGGAACAAGGCAGGCACGGAGACGAAGCAGGCAGGAATGCAGGTAGGCAGGACAGGCGACAGCTTGAGTACATGAGGGAGATGAAATGGTAGGGCTGGACACAGGAAATGGTAAGCAAGTGTCCAGCCAGGAAGGGGGACAGCAAGAGAGCGAGGGCAAGCAAGGGCCAGTGAAGGCAAAAATGGGGGTAAAAGAACCAGGCAGTCTGGGCAAAATGACAAAAAGCTCCGAAGCTTGTGACACAGTTACTTTTATACCCCTGGCTCCTCCCAAGGTCTGCAATGCTGAGAGGAGATCATTGGCCCAGTCCAACATTCCACTGCAGCCCATTGTCCTTTCACCATCTGAGTGGAGAACCTCTCTGGAGGTCAGTGTCCTTAGTGATCTCCTACTGACTGCCTATTATATGTGAGCTGTGAGATGGCTGCCAGGCAGTCTCCAGAAAGTCAGGGCTTTTCATCTTCTCCTAGCTACCTCCTGCAAAAAGCACTTGTACAGCTCCTCCCGCCCACACCTCTGGTAATTTCAAACAATATTGAGACAGAACTCAAAATTAAATTGATTCCTCACACTCATGTATTGGGAGCATTTCCAGAAAGAACAAGTGAAATAATCACTAGACCTACATCAACCCCCACCCAGCTACCAGGAGTTGGGCACAGGTATTACAATTAACGCCAGTGCTTAACAACAACTGAACGCAGTTCTTTACACAGGTCTACTTTTTTTTTTTCTTTTCTCCCAAAAGCATCTCAAGTTCTCTTGGCTTAGTACTAGTTTTGAAGACAGCACGGACACTTTTAATGCAGTCAATTTCCTCTGTCTGCATCAGCCGACTAAACAATTGCTATAGCAGGTATGGACAAGAACTGAGAACCTGTTTCCATCAATGTTTAGAAACTTGATTTGGTTTAAAACAATCTTCTTTGGACTGATAGAAACTAGGAAAATAGCAAGATTAGATGTTCTTAAGCACACAGACTTCCTTCGTCCATCTCGAATTAATTTCCTTTTCCCCTGCTTAATGGGGGAAGAGTTGCACACACCCTAGCAGATGAATATCTAGTCTTGACCGGAAGAAACAAACAAATTATAAATCTCTTGATTCTTATGGCTTTCTTTTAACAGTTGATTACTTTGATTACAGTTTTTAACACTTTAACAGTTGATTACTACTTGTTGAAGTTAGTACCTCACTTCTGCCTCGAGTGAGTCCATTTGGGCTTTCAGTGCTCAAAGTTTTGTTTGTTTGAAGATATCATCATAGAATCTCAGAATGGTTTGTGTTGGAAGGGATCTTGAAAGGTCATCTAGCTCAAGCTCCCTGCAAATGAGCAGGAACATCTTCAACATGAGTAGGTTGCTCAGAGCCCTATCCAGCCTGACCTTGAATGTTTCCATTCCACATAGAGTGGATGGGGCATCAACTCTATCTTTGGGTAATGCGTGTCAGTGTTTCACCACTCTCACTGTAAAACCTTTCTTCCTTGTATCTAGTCTGAATCAACCCTCTTTTAGTTTAAGCCATTACCCCTTGTCCTAACCCACAACAGGCCCTATTAAAAAGTTTGTCCACATCTTTCCTACAAGTCCTCTGTAAGTACTGAAAGGCTGCAATAAAGTGTTCCCAGAGCCTTCTCTTTCACAGGGTGACCAACCCAAATTTTCTCAGACTGTTTTCACAGGAGGCATGCCATATCCCCATGATCATTTTAGTGGCCCTCTGGGCTTGCTCCAAGAGGTCCATGTGCTTTCTATGCTGGGAACCCAGTGCTGGATGCAGCCCTGCAGGTGGGGTCTCACCAGAGTTGGGCAGAGGGACAGAATCCCCTCTCTTCCCTGCTGCCCATGAGGTTTCGGAGGCAGCCCAGCACACAAGGGGTTCCTGGGCTCCCAGTGCACATGGCCAGAGCATGTCCAGCCTCTCACCCACCAGCACCCCCATGTCCTTCTTGTAGGGCTGCTCTGTTCATCCCCCAGCCTAGACTGATACCAGGGGTTGGCCTGACCCAGGTGGAGCACCTTGAATTCAGTCTTTTTAAACCTCATGACATTCCCATGGGGCACTTCTTGAGCTAGTCCAGGTCCTTCTGGATGACAATTAAATCCTTCAAGTGCGGCAACAGCACCACTCATCTTGGCGTCATCAGCAAATCTGCCAAGGGTGCACTCGATCCCTTTGTCTATGTCAATAATGAAGACATTAAACAGCACTGATCCCATACACCATAGTACATTATCATAGTTTTCTTCTCAATTAAAAATCATTCCTTATGGTTTAAGTCCAACACAACAGAGGAAATTCTTCATTCATTCTGTTCCTATGGCCTTTTTTCTCCTTAATTTTCTAGAGTTTTTTTTCGATCCTTTAAAAATAAAAATTACAGTTCTACAGGTATCTATAACCACTGCCTCTGAGTCATGGAGCAACACTCAGAAATGGTATCTGAGGCCCTGGCACTGTAGCAAGAGTTCAGTTATTCATGCACTGTATATTGTGGTGGGTTGACCTTGGGTGGCTGCCGGACGGACACCCATACAGCTGCTCTTTCACTCCTCCTCCTCAACATGACCGGGGAGAAAATAAGATTAAAAAGCTCATAGGTCAAGAGAAAGATGGGGAGTCAGGGAGTTTAGTTAGCAGTTACCATGACAGGCAAAACAGACTAAATTTAGGAAAAAAATAGTTAAATTTACTGCCAGTTTAAAACAGTAGTTGTGGGAATGTGCTCTTCTCTGCTGCTCCTTCCTCTGCATGCTCTCCCCTACTACAGCATGGGCTGCTTTCTATAGGTCACAGTTACTGCCAGAGCCTGCTCCAACATGGATTCTCTGTGGTGCTTTCTCACTATCTCACATCCCCTTCCAAATACATGTCCAACAATTCTTGTGTCTAAAAGAACACAGCCTCACCTGACAGTGTAAAGTGAATTTTCATGTGTGTACAATACCAAAAGATCCAGATTTTGTATAGCTATCCTGTCTGTAATGTGTTTCAATTTTATCCACTTTATGTTACCCCAAAAGTTATAATCAGAAGTTTATAATATGAAATAAATAAGACATGAAGAATTCTAGCAATGACATTTACATACTCTGAGAATACTGAAATAGCAAAAAAAATTTGCACTGCAAATAGCACTTAGAAATTTTTTCCATCCCTCCAAGAAAGAAAACTTTCCTATTGAACTTTGAAGAAAGAAATTTTAAAAATCCTCTGTATAAGTCCCCTCACATCCTGCTGAAACTGGAGGAGGAAACCATTTCTCCAATTCCTCCCAAAGCAATCATTTCTCCTGCAAGTCCACAGCCCAGCTCCTTTTTTGTTCAGGCTAGGTCTAGAATAGCCTGGAATCTGTAAGTAATTTTCTTTTCAACCTATTAGGTCCTATTTAGATTTATGGGAAAAAAATTAACACGTAACTTTTACCCAAACCATATTTCTAGAACAATACCCCTCTTGCCCCCTCTTCCTCCATATTCTAGATGCCATTAGTTAACAAATCACATTTATCTGTTGAAATAACATCTTCCTTCTTGATGGGGAGAAGCATTTTATTCTGAGACTGACAACAGCTAACACTTGATAACATTTCAAAAGGAAGCCTTTCTAGGTGTCCAATGTGTGGATAAAATAATTTATAAATTATTGTCTCATCAGCTTCTGTTTGGACGCAAAACAGCTCTAGTACATGCAATCCACCACTGTATTACATTCTCTGTTTCATTGGCCTGGAAATTTCTGTCCTCCTCATTAATGAAGGTGTCATGCAGCTCACTGTCATGATCAAAATATTCACAGAATATGAAGCCACAAAAGGAAAACACATTTTATGACTTCTGGGGCAGGACCATGGTACTTACCTTCCACTATGGAAGTCATTACAGAATTACTTTGCATGCTTTTTATTGGGAGCTTGCAACTGCACAAAGTCTCCATATTTACACTTACATTTTACAGGAAGATTCTATTATACAATACAATTAAGTAGAAAATATGAGAAAGAGGGGGAGAAAGGGAGAGAAAGAAGTTCAACATACACACAGCCCTCCTCCTCACACTCACAAACCACCCATATACATGACCCTTTCCAAGAAGCTGTAGAGTTCCAACAGTAATGTAAAGTGGTGCAGAGACAGCTGCACCACTTTAATATTAAATAATAAAATAAAATGGTTTATATTTATGGTTTAATATTTTTAATATTAAAACCATTATATATTCTGATCAAGCAGAAAGATAGGAGAGGTCCTTAAAGCTAGAGCAACTCTTCCCTTAGACATCCTTCGAGAAATGTCTGTGCTAAATACTCAGAATCCAAGTCTTCAGCTTTGGATTTAATTCACCATATGAAGAGCAATAGTGAAAACATGACATATTACTGTACCAGTAATTATTCAGGCTGCTTTTTAAAGACCAGAAAACAAACAAACAAACAAAAAAAAAAAACCAAAAAAAAAAACCACCCTGCTTTTACATGTTAGTAGCTATGTTTGTTTAGAAGTAAACTCAAAAAACCCCACACTTTCCATTTGATAAACACTCACAGCTGTAAACTGAAACTACTAGCTAGACGAATCTTAAAGGAAAAACATATTAGTCAAATCAAATCAAAAGAAACAGTGTGCCTGGAAGAAATTACATGAGAACAGAATCAAAACAAAGTTATAAGTACAAGAGAAAAAAGAGTCTTGCATTTGTTTTGCCAAGTTCTAAACAACAGGTGGTCTAAAACAAAGTTTAACAATGGGTTTCTGAGGATTCTGTAAATTTAGGAAGTCCAGCATCTCAAGAATAAACCAATTCTCTTACTGAAGTCCCTGAAAGAGAATAGGAAACCAGACATCTGTTTGGTGTTAGCATCCTTCAGACATGACCACTTTAGGGTAAAGCCTCAGCTACACGATTAGGTTCTAATGCAAACTTCTCAGCCATGGAATTACCTACCACAAGGCACTCAAATGATACCTGGAGTTTTGCCAATTGTCACATCATTTAAGCACACCTGTTTTGGCTCCCTTTTTGCCATACTTCACAGAATTCACAGAATGACAAGGTTGGAAGAGACCTTCAAGATCATCGAGTCCAACCCGTACCCTAACACCTCAACTAAACCATGCCATCGAGAGCCATATCCAGTCTTTTTTAAAAACACATCCAGGGATGGTGACTCCACCACCTCCCCGGGCAGGCCATTCCAATACTTTATCACTCTTACAGTAAAAAAAAAATTTCCTAATATCCTACCTATATTTCCCTTGATGCAGCTTGAGACTGTGTCCTATTGTTCTGTCAGTTGCTGCTTGGAGAAAGAGATCAACCCCCACCTGACTACAACCACCCTTCATGTAGCTGTAGAGAGCAATAAGGTCACCCCTGAGTCTCCTTTTCTCCAGGCTAAACAACCCCAGCTCCCTCAGTCATTCCTCACAGGGCTTGTGTTCCAAGCCCCTCACCAGCCTTGTTGCCTCCTCTGGATGCACTCAAGCATCTCAACGTCTCTCAATTCTGGGCCCCTCAGTTTGGGAAGGATGTTGAGATGCTTGAGCGTGTCCAGAGGCGGGCAACAAGGCTAGTGAGGGGCTTGGAACACAAGCCCTGTGAGGAACGCTTGAAGGAACTGGGGTTGTTTAGCCTGGAGAAGAGGAGGCTTAGAGGTGACCTTATTGCTCTCTACAACTTCCTGAAAGGAGGTTGTAGACAGGTGGGGGTCTGTCTCTTCCACCGGGCAGCAAGTGACAGAACATGAGGACACAGTCTCAAGCTATGTCAGGGCAGGTATAGGTTGGATATTAGGAAAAAGTTTTTCACCAAAAGAATAATAAAGTACTGGAATTGTCTTCCCAGGGAGGCAGTAGAATCACCATCTCTGGATGTGTTTAAAAAAGGACAGGACATGGCACTTGGTGCTTTAGTCTAGCTGAGGTGTTAAGGGCATAGGTTGGACTCGATGGTCTTAGAGGTCTTTTCCAGACTCATTATTCTGTGATTCTGTGGAATAAACTCAGCTTCATTGTATGAAGTCAATCACATGTCAGTATGGTGATCCATGTCCTGGGCTGCATCCAAAGCCCTCTGGGCGGCAGAGGAGGGAGGGGATTCTGGCCCTCTGCTCCGCTGTGGTGAGACCGCACCTGCAGTGTGTCCTCCAGCTCTGGGGTCCCCAGCATGGGAAGGACATGGACCTGTTAGAGCCAGTCCAGAGGTGATCAGAGGGATGGAACACCTCTGCTATGAGGAAAGACTAAGAGAATTGGGATTATTCAGCCTGGAAAGGAGCCTTATTGCAGCCTCTCAGTACCTAAAGGGCTTACAAGACCCATGGATAGGGACATTTTACACGGGTATGTAGCAACAGGACAAGGAGGAATGTCTCTAAAGCGGAAGAGGGCAGGTTTAAATTAAATACTGGGAAGAAATTCTTCCTTGAGGTGAGGGTGGTGAGGCCCGGGAACAGGTTGTTCAGAGAAGTTTTGGATGCTCCATTCCTAGAAGTGTTTAAAGCCAGGCTGGATGGAGCTCTGAGCAACCTGGTTTAGTGGAAGATGTCCTTGCCCATGGCAAGGGGATTGAAACTAGATGAGCTTTAGAGTCGTTGCAATCCACTCTAAGCAGAGAAGAAGAAAGGGAACTAATTCCTTGTGAATAAAATGGATCAAAGGCAGAAAAGTTTGAATACACAAAAAAGTGTAATTAAAACCAAATAAGGGTTAGGTGTTGATACCAAAAACTTGATATATTTTATTTAATAGTAAAAGAGGGAGGGAGGGAGGGAGGGAGGGAGGGAGGAAGGGAGGGAGGGAGGAAGGGAGGAAGGGAGGAAGGAAGGAAGGAAGGAAGGAGGAAGGAAGGAAGGAAGGAGGAAGGAAGGAAGGAAGGAAGGAAGGAAGGAAGGAAGGAAGGAAGGAAGGAAGGAAGGAAGGAAGGAAGGAAGGAAGGAAGGAAGGAAGGAAGGAAGGAAGGAAGGAAGGAAGGAAGGAAGGAAGGAAGGAAGGAAGGAAGGAAGGAAGGAAGGAAGGAAGGAAGGAAGGAAGGAAGGAAGGAAGGAAGGAAGGAAGGAAGGAAGGAAGGAAGGAAGGAAGGAAGGAAGGAAGGAGGAAGGGAGGAAGGGAGGGAGGGAGGGAGGGAGGGAGGGAGGGAGGGAGGGAGGGAGGGAGGGAAGGAGGGAGGGAGGGAGGGAGGGAAGGAATATTGGGACAGGGAGAGTGACAGAGATTAAGTAGAAATGTATCATCCCTTCTAAGGTCCCCAGTGATGTCTCACTGCTTCCCTCCATCTGGTCTTCTTGGTGGTGAGGGTCGCCCAACAAAAAGTATAGAATCCAGTGGATTAATATATGTTTGGGCAGGTGGGAACACACAGGTACCTCCCGCCGGGGTGGCAAGTTTGTCACTGTCCCTTGCAAGACTGCAGATCTGTTGCATCATGTAGTATCACATGCAGTGCAGGGTCTGGGGACCCCTTTGGTGGAGGGCCTTTGATGAGCCATGACACCCC